>NW_020174698.1:3248474-3259726 GCF_003031525.2 Neophocaena asiaeorientalis asiaeorientalis
GGGCGGGGTCGCGACGGGGCCGGGCAGCGCCGCCTCCTCCATGTCTTGTGGGTCCCGCCCTCGCGGCGGCACAAGGCATATAAAGCCGGCGGTGCGGCCGGAGCGCAGTGTTGGCTGAGCCGGTCTCTCGGGCCTGACAACTCCTCGTGCTCTCTCTCTGTGGTGATGACGGTGAAAACCGAGGCTGCTAGGGACACCCTCACTTACTCCAGGATGAGGGGCATGGTAGCAATTCTCATCGGTGAGTGTAGGAATACGACTGGACTTCCAGGTTACGCCAAGTGGAAAGTTTTGAAGGGCGCGGATCAGACTGGTGTGTGTGGCGTCGGATGTTACAAAGCCGTCTAAACGTTTCTCCTCTAATTCGCAGCTTTCATGAAACAGAGAAGGATGGGCCTGAACGACTTTATTCAGAAGATTGCCAATAACTCCTATGCATGCAAACAGTAAGTTTGGTGGGGCGACGTGGGGAAATAAAATTAAGTAGGGAAGTTTCCATTTACCAGCGGTAAAGACATCCTCATCAATATATTGATCAGGAAGCCGACGACTTACCGAGGGTGGGGATCCCTTTTCTCTTTAAGTTCTAATTATTTCGAACATTTAAAACATTACAATTAATTTGCTGATTTGGCTTGTTCTGGAAATGCAAGGTAAAATTTTCTTTTTTATAAATGTATTTATATTTGGCTGCGTTGGGGCTTCGTTGCTGTTTCCAGTTGTGGTGCGCGGGGGCACCACGACTTTGTTGCGGTGCGTGGGCTTCTCATTGCGGCGGCTTCTCTTGTTGCAGAGCACAAGGGCTCTAGGCGAGCTGGCTTCAGTAGTTGTGGCGCAGGGCTTAGTTGCTCCCGCGGCATAGTGGGATCTTCCCGGACCCGGGCTCGAACTCGTGTCCCCTGCGTTAGCGGGGGGATTCTTAACCACTGCGCCACCAGGGAAGTCCCGATAAAATCTTCATGTTTGCCTAATTCACCCCCTCTCTCCTTGAAGAACAACCCTCTGTGTTTAACTGGGTTTATCATTTTGGCTGTCATTTTCTCTCACTGAGTAATTGACTTGGGTGTTTTTAAACACTGGATCCCCCGGAAAGGTTGAGCCAGAAATTCACTATTGGTGTTGGTCTGCCCTCACGTGGCGAGTTAGGATGTTCAACGTTGCTCCTTTCTTCTCTGCAGCCCTGAAGTTCAGTCCATTTTGAAAATCTCCCAACCTCAGGAGCCTGAGCTCATGAATGCCAACCCTTCTCCACCAGTAAGTGTTCTCTATTCGTGATGCATCAGTGGGGGAATCTTGTAAATGAGTCAGTTAGTTTTCCTATGTTGGTGAATTGTAAAATAGCATTTGAGTTAGTATCAAGGCAGGAATGCCTCGTCGGTTCATGGCAAACAAGTGACGTAAGCACTTAAGTATGGAGTCAGTGGAGTGTTTTAAAAGACATACTTCATAAAAGTAATCTGCTTAAGAACAACACGATTATATACAGTTTCCATACTGTCATTTGAAATATTTGCATGTATGGATGAAAAGGAGTTTGGAATGTGTTTATAGATGTCTGGGGACCTGCCCCTGTCATTTGCAGATGTACCACCTTTTTGCATTGCCTATACTTTATTAATCGCTATCTTCCTTTGAAGCAAGGATATTAAAAGAAAACCTTTTATCTTCCAGCCAAGTCCTTCTCAGCAAATTAACCTGGGCCCATCATCCAACCCTCATGCTAAACCATCTGACTTTCACTTCTTGAAAGTGATCGGGAAGGGCAGTTTTGGAAAGGTAATTTCACATCTGAAGCTCTCATTATTTATA
Source organism: Neophocaena asiaeorientalis asiaeorientalis (assembly GCF_003031525.2). Classification (NCBI taxonomy): domain Eukaryota; kingdom Metazoa; phylum Chordata; class Mammalia; order Artiodactyla; family Phocoenidae; genus Neophocaena; species Neophocaena asiaeorientalis. The sequence goes on from NW_020174698.1 coordinate 3,250,284, forward strand.
GTCTTTCATATGCTCATTTTTTACATCTCCCTGGATGTGAACAGGAAAATGATTTTTAATTTCAATTTCAGGTTCTCCTGGCAAGACACAAAGCCGAAGAAGCGTTCTATGCAGTCAAAGTTTTACAGAAGAAAGCGATCCTGAAAAAGAAGGAGGTATGAGATGGGCTTGGAGATGGACATTCAGTAGACATTACCTTGCCATCTTGGCGCCACGTTGAAATTTGCCACTACATCTTAATTGTCCTTTTTCTAGGAAAAGCATATTATGTCGGAGCGGAATGTTCTCCTGAAGAACGTGAAACACCCTTTCCTGGTGGGCCTTCACTTCTCTTTCCAGACGGCTGACAAACTGTACTTTGTCCTAGACTACATTAACGGTGGAGAGGTGAGCAGAGAGGATGGGAGCTGAGCCCTGGCTGTCCCGTGCATAGCCTGCTTTGTTTTAATTTGAGAGGAGAGTTTTTAAAAGATAATTAGTGGGGGAAGAGTTACCAGATTTAGTATTTCCTTTAACCTGCCAGCTTTCAGATGGCTTATAAACTATTTAGGGCCCCTTCCTGCAATTGTCCTCTTTAGCTATATATGTCAAGACAGATCCAATCCATTGTCCGGGTTTTTTGGCAACCCAGGCTAACTCTGTTCTATCTCCTCCAGTTGTTCTACCATCTCCAGAGGGAGCGATGCTTCCTGGAACCACGGGCTCGGTTCTATGCTGCTGAAATAGCCAGTGCCTTGGGTTACCTGCACTCTCTGAACATCGTTTATAGGTGAGCTGAAGGGCTCTGAAGGCTCCCTTCCTTGTGTAAAGGAGACATAGCCCGGCCTTTGACAGGGCCTTAAAATAATCTGTGTTTAGGCAGAACTTGGTCACCTAAAACCAGGTCCCCAGCATGTGACCCATCTGCTGACTCCCTGCCACGAGGGAACTGGCCAATGAGGATTGTGCCTCATCCAGAATAGATGAACAGAACAAGGACCCCCTTTTAGATTCACTAACACAACTACAGTGGATGTAACGTGCTTCCAATAGCCCTAGTGGTGATCTTTACGGAGGATTGCTAATGCGGTGAAATTAACTTAATACGACTACTTTCCTATTCTTTTTTTTTTTTTTTTACAGAGACTTAAAGCCAGAGAATATTTTGCTGGATTCACAGGGACACATTGTCCTTACTGACTTTGGACTCTGCAAGGAGAACATTGAACACAATGGCACGACATCCACCTTCTGCGGCACACCCGAGGTAGGCGAACTCCTGGTCCACACCCCTCCAGGAAGGGATCACTGCAGTGACCCTTAACTACTGAAAGAACAAGCTGTTTTCGGAGATGATTTAGTCCAGTTCGGTGCAAGTAAAATACACTGGCTGTTGGAGGCATGAGAAATTCCAAGGCCTCACGTTGCTTTAATTAAAGTGAGCTGTTTGTAAGGTCCACGCTATAAAAGGTTCTAAACCCCTAAGTAAGATATCTGAGGAGGGCCCAATAGCTTTCAAAACATCAGGACATGTAAGTGGCCAGTCAGCCTCAAAGCCAGCAGTTTTATCAGGAAGTAGTTTAAAGAAATATATCCTCCAAGTGTACCCCGGGTCTCTCAGCCCTTTCAAAGTGCATGCCTGGTCTTGGGATTGCCTAGTTTCAGGGGCTCTAAACTCTCTTTTCCTGGTCTGTCTTTCAGTATCTTGCACCTGAGGTGCTTCATAAGCAGCCTTATGATAGGACCGTGGACTGGTGGTGTCTGGGGGCCGTCTTATATGAGATGCTCTATGGCCTGGTGAGTAGCCCATTGAAAATCGTGAAATATTGCCCTGGGTTGATACATTTCTCCCTAGAATGTAGTCTTAAAAATCCAGACTTATCTGGGCACACAAGCCCCACTGCAGACCTGATCATCACGTCTTGCCCTCTATCAGTATGCTTATCAAATGCTGATGAGAGAGGCATATTGGTTAAGCTATAGGTATTTTAGGGTAAACCGTTACCTAGTGGATTTTTTCTTTTGTAAGTTCACATTTTACTAGGTGTGACCACACTTAACCTATGTGAGAGTGAAAAACATGGCTTATTAACATCTACCCCCTGATAAGGGTGGCAAAATGTAGACACTTAAAAATCTAAGTCAAAGAAAACCTATCAGGTGATAAACTTTGTCAAAACCAGCTTCATATATTACGTTTAAGTCTTTCTTGGTAACGGATGCTCTCCAAAACTTCCAATTAAGTAGTAAGTAATCTTCCTGCTTCTTTCAAGCCTCCATTTTACAGCCGAAACACAGCTGAGATGTACGACAACATTCTGAACAAACCCCTCCAGTTGAAGCCAAATATTACAAATTCTGCAAGACACGTCCTGGAGGGCCTCCTGCAGAAGGACAGGACAAAGAGGCTTGGTGCCAAGGATGACTTTGTGAGTCATTTTTTCCTCTCCTCCTGGGCTGTATGGGTAGAGCCCTAGACCTCACCGCCCTTCTTGAATTTCACTCTTCTAAATTCCTGCTTCTTTCTCAACAGATGGAGATTAAGAATCACGTCTTCTTCTCCCTAATTAACTGGGATGATCTCATTAATAAGAAGATTACTCCCCCTTTTAACCCAAATGTGGTGAGTATCTCTCTCGCGAGTGTGCACAGGCCCAGAGGGCATTTCTTTAGGTCAGAGTTGCTGTTGGTAGTGGTGGAAGGGGAAGGGCCCTCAAGGAATAAATTGGCATTCGTAAGCCATTATTTTACCCACAGAAAAAAGTAGAACTTTTGTCTCAACAAAGCTCACGTTATTTTTCCACACCTTTTATAAATTACAGTAGCAAAAGACGGAAAATAAGCATGGTCCTCATAGTTGAAACTTTGTGTGGCCTTTGGGTTTTGTGCTTGAAATGGTTGCTGATGGTGGAAGTTGCCATATGGTGCCTGCATGAGAATTTCCCTTTCTTGTCTCCATTGTGAATTCTTGACATGGAGTACGTTTTCTTCCCTTCCTGCATCAGAGTGGACCCAGCGACCTGCGGCACTTTGATCCCGAGTTTACCGAAGAGCCAGTCCCCAACTCCATCGGTCGGTCGCCCGACAGTATCCTTCTCACAGCCAGCGTCAAGGAAGCGGCCGAGGCCTTCCTGGGCTTTTCCTACGCACCTCCCGTGGACTCTTTCCTCTGAATGGTCTTAGGGTTGGTTGTGAAGGATTTCACGGGCGTTTTTGAAATGTTTTAGTTAGCCTTTTGGCAGAGCTGCCAGCTGACAGGACATCTTAAAAGAGAATTTGCACATCCCTGGAAGCTTGCACATCTTGGCAATCTTATTGCACACTGTTTGCTGGAAGCTTTTCGAAGAGCACATCCTCCTCGGTAAGCTCGTGAGGTTTTCCTTTATTCTTCCTTCCAATGTGGTGCTATCTCTGAAATGAGCGGTAGAGGGCCGCCCCAGGCAGATGCAGTGGTCTCATTCGTAGGAGGACGCTGTTCGGAGAAGGAGCTTCTGGACGTCTGTCCGGGCCGTGATAACGCATCTTATGAAACGTGCCTTTTCTGATGAGATCGTGTTAGCTCCAAAGTTCTTCCTGTTGCCGAGTGTTTCCGTTCTGTTTTTCCTTGTGGCCTTTCCTGTGTGACCCGCCGTATGAGTGTGGTATGCTTGCTCACAGAAGGACTCAGTTATAAGCATCAATGTGACACTTGCAGGACACTACAACGTGGGACATTGTTTGTTTCTTCCATATTTGGAAGATAAATTTATGTGTAGGCTGTTTTTTTTTGTAAGATATAGTTAATAACTAAAATTTATCGAAAATGGTCTTGCAATGACTTGTATCCAGATGCTTAAAGAAGCATTGCTGCTACAAATATTTCTATTTTTAGAAAAGGTTTTTATGGACCAATGCCCCAGTTGTCAGTCAGAGCCTGGTGTTTTCATTGTTTAAAATATCACCTGTAAAATGGGCATTATTTATGTTTTTGGGTTTTTTTGTTTCTTTTTTGCATTCCTGATAATTATATGTATTGTATAAAGAAAGTCTGTACATTGGGTTATAACACTAGTATATTTAAACTTACAGGCTTATTTGTAATGTAAACCACCATTTTAATGTACTGTAATTAACATGGTTATAATAATGTACAATTCTTTCCCCCCCTCCCTACCACACACCTTTTTTTGTGTGTGATAGACCAACTTTGGTTTGCAATAAAACCTTGAAAAATATTTGCAGAAATTGTGTCATGTGTGTTATTTTGTAAATTGCAGTTAAGGGGGCAATAGTAGATCTGTTTAAAATTTAAAACCAGGGAAATGGCTGCTGTAGTTTACAGCTCAGTGGCTTGACATCCTCCAATAGCATCAGCTTCTGACTCGAAGAGAGAATAGGGTGGTCTTAAAGCCAATTATTTTTTTTTTCTTTGGTGGGAGGCTGCATTGCATGACTTGCAGGATCTTAGTTCCCAGACCAGGGAGAACCCATGCCCCCTGCAGTGGAAGGACACAGAGTCCTAACCACTGGGCTGCCAGGGGATTCTCTAAAGCCAATTTATGTCAGTCATTATCCATAAATCCATCCAAACAAGTCCTTGTCAATTTAACTCTCTCAAGGACAGCCATGAAGTAATGATCCCTATCCTCATTGCCTGCCCTGTGAAGTTGGCTGTTTGTCTGACATTTGGCTTGTCTGAAGTAACAGGTAATTCTTTCAACAAATACTTGGTGCCTTCCCTGGTGCCAGGCTCTATTCTGAGTGCTGGGGATAAAGCAATGAGCAAAGCTGACAGATCTCTGCCCTTACACATCCTGGTGGGAAAGACAGACTTTCAATAACACAGTTTGTCGAAATCGGGGATAACAGTCTGTAAGTGTATGAGAATGCCACTGAAGAGGGTGAGGGTGTTGTCATACATGGCTATGTTCCCAAAATGCTGAGCCGGCAGGACTCCTGGTTCGTGAGAGTAACCAGAGCCAAAAAAAGTCCAGTGTCAGCTCAGGGAAGGACCCTGGCAGGGGCACATCCCTGGTTTGGACCAGAAGCCACTGAAGCTGGTGTGCACACAGCACTGCATGGGCCCACCCGACTGATGTTCAGAGGCCTTCCCTAGAGCTCATCCCGTTGGAATATTTCCTGTAGGAGAAAGGAAAGGGGCTTGATATTAGGAGATAATCATCTTGCGTCCAAGTTGTTTGGACTTTTTCACTTTTCTAGGCCTTCCACAAATTTCCTAGCATACACGGGATTCTCCAATAGTTGGCCTTGCTGCTGCTCTAAGCCTACTTAGAAGCCTACCTTCTACCTTGACCTGTTAGTTTGCACAGGGATTTCCCCAGGGAAAGTAGTGATCATTTTCCCTTTTATCATGGCTCTTATATCTCACCTCTCCCAGAAGGCTTGTAAGGGTTGAACAGGTGTTGGAGATCACTTAGTCTGTCTCTCTTGTCAATGACTTCTTGCTGAAGGGGAACCCCAGATCAAGCTCTGCATTTGAGTTACGGCTCTGCCCTACAGACATTAGCTGCATATTAAAACCCTTAGCAAACCCAAATGCCAAAATCGACAATGGTGACAAAGAAATTCTAAAGTCCTAGTAATGACTGATGCTAGCCCTGACAAAAAGGCTTTCTGCATATCTCCCCCTCATTCTCATGATCAATAACAGTTAAGAGTTCCTCTTTGAACAATAAGTACTTAAATCACTTTTTTTATCTGAACATAAGTCTTGCAGCCCGGACTCTCCCATCTAATTATAGATAACTCAGAGGGGTTAATCACGGATTACAAAGCTTTTTAATTTTTTAAGGGTAGAAATTTGGTTTATGGCTTCAGTCGGTCACTATGTAAGATCTGATTTGCATTGCTGGAGAGTTGATAAGAGCCAGAGGAGTCCCAAGTGTCACATAAACAGGAGGAGATTAAATCAAACACAAGTGGGTGGAAAGGGAACAGGGCAAGAACAGGGAAGTCCAGAAAGAAAAAGGGATCAACTAAAAAAAAGACAAATATTTACTAAACACTATGATGTCAAATAGCATATGTGCAGAGGTATCTTTTATCTAGGGCTGTGGGGCACATCCCTGTCAGCATTTGAAACTACATTTGAGCATTATGGTTGGTAAAAGGGACAATTCACTTCTCCATAGTTTTTCAGTGGTGGAGCTGGTCAAATATGGGTTTGGGGGAACATTCGGCTAAGATTCCCACAAGTTAAAATGGGACTTTGAGGGCTTCCTTGGTGGCGCAGTGGTTGAGAGTCCACCTGCCAATGCAGGGGACATGGGTTCGTGCCCCGGTCTGGGAAGATCCCACATGCCGCGGAGCGGCTGGGCCCGTGAGCCATGGCCGCTGAGCCTGCGCGTCCGGAGCCTGTTCTCCGCAGTGGGAGAGGCCACAACAGTAGCCACAACTGCGTACCGCAAAAAAAAAAAAAAAAAAAAAAAAAAAAGGAACTTTGAAACTACTGCTACCATGAATATAAGTCAAGTACCATGCTTAGGGAATTTGCCATATACTTGGGGAGCCATGGTACCTACCCATGGTATAAAGCAGTTGATGAATGAAGGGTAAAGGGAACCTCAGAAGCCCAGAAGCTCTCTGTGGGGTTGGCTACCTAGAGCAGGCTTCACAGAGGGGATGACAAAGATTCTCACCTACCAATTCATTTCTAGGGAGTCTGATGGGATGCAGGCCCTAAGGATTAGATAACAGTAATAATAGTTTACACTATAGAGCTCGAACTGTATGCCAGACGTTCTAAGTACTTCATACAAAATTTATTTAATCTTCAGAATAGCCCTGTGATGTCAAAAATGAAGAAACTAGCACAAAAAGGTAATTTGCTGGGACATGGTTAGGTTAGAAGTCAAATCGTGACAGTCTGGCCCCAAAGCCTATGTTTGTAACCACTACATACTCTGCAAAATGTTGTCACCTAAAAGGTGACAACAAGAATATAGAAGCAAAACCATTGTGTGCTTGTTAGTCATTCACTTATTATTTCTCCAGACCTTTACAAAGATACCTTCTAGGTGTTGTGCTAGGCAAAGAGAGAGAAAGAGAAAGGGGGGTGGGGGGGGATAAAGAATTTGCAATTATAATGTAGACATTATCAGTTGTTGAAGATGAGATGCAGCTGGAAATACACATTGCAGTGGGAGTGTAAATCAGTACAACCATTCTGAAAAACTGTTTGGCATTTTCTACTAAATAAAGATGGACATATTTCTAACTTATGACCCAGTAGTTTCGCTCGACCGTATATGCACCCCAAAGAGTGCACATATATTCAATAAAAATTTTGCAGTAATATTCACAGTAGGACTATTTATATTAGTCCCCAAATGGGAACAATTCAAAATGTCCACCAACAGTAAAATGCATAAATATAATTAATAAATGAGTAAATATAATGGAATACCATACTATAATGAAAATGCTATATGCTATATACAACAACAGGGAATAAATCTCACAAACATAGAAACCACACTGTATGATTTGATTTATATAAAATTTGAAAGCAGGCCAATAAAACAAAGCCATTTAAAAGTCAGGATCTGATTGTCTTTGGGGAGGGGAGGTGGAGATAATGACCTAGAGGGCAAGTGAGGGGAGTGAGGGGAGTGAGGGGACGGACTCTCAACCACTGCGCCACCAAGGAAGCCCTGCTGGTAATTTCTTGATCTTGGTGGTTTCAGGCGTGATTTTGCTTTTTGATATTTTATCAAGCTAAATACTTATGATATGTGAATTTTCTATATGTTTGTTATATATCAATAAAAACGTTTACTTAAAAATACATGGTATGACAGAAACAGGATGTTATGGGAACACAGAGGAGGGACTTCTTATCCAATTTGGGGGTCAGGGAAAGGGGCTAAGTTTTCGGGGAGTTTAGGACAGAGAGGCTTAGGGAGGTCTGAAGGGCTCAGGTAGATTGTCTTGGGAACTGGATCTAGAAAGTGAGGCAGAAAGTAGGGCCTTCCAGGTCTGGCTGGTAGAGGTGGGGAGGCAGGGGGCAGCCTGCCTAAGCACAATGAATGGGGTATTGGAAAAAGGGAGGGTCTCAGGTAGACCTAGGTCAGAATCCCAGCTCCACCCATCTGCTTTCTAGCATTGGGCAAGTAGTGACTTGGGCAAACCTCTCCTAACTTCAGTTTCTTTAGGGGGAGAAATGCATCCACTGCCTATCTTTTCTCAGTTATATGTGAGACAAGGTCAGAAGGAACTGGAATTAAAAAATGCTAATTAATTTCTTCTTTCCCCACTCATTACCTTTCTTACCTTTCTCAATTCCCCCTACCCTTTAGCAGATTATAGGGGGAAAAAAGATGTTAAAGAGCAGTGAGGGACTTCCCTGGTGGTCCAGTGGTTAGGAATCCGCCTTCCAATGCAGGGGAAGCGGGTTCGGTCCCTGGTCAGGGAACTAAGATCCCACGTGCCGCGGAGCAACTAAGCCCGCTCGCCTCAACAGAGCCCACGCGCTCTGGAGCCCATGTGCCACAACTAGAGAGAGAAGCCTGCGCGTCGCCACGAAAGACCTCACATGCCACAACTAAGACCCGACGCAGCCAAAAATAGACAAATAAATAAATATCTAAAAAAAAAAAAGAGCAGTGAGAAGTCATTTTGGATAAGGAGATGGACCTTGTGATTGATGTTCTTGGAAGTTTCGTGGAGATGTTTAGATTTCATTAGGTAGTGAGATGAAGCATCTGGAGGTTTTCCATGAGGAAAAGGCGTGATCAAAAGGCATGTTCTGGTGACTCTTGGCAAGAGTTGTGAGTGTGGGGAGAGCTTTGGAATTAAAAAAATAACAGTAATAAGGAAGCCACTTAGGAGACTTCTGACAATCATCCCATTGGTGGTGGCGATAAAAGGATAGAGAGAGATGTAACTTCATGAATCCGTGGAGCTTCATGAGTTGCTGGGAATGGAGAGAGAAGAAGGATGAAACGGTGTAGTTTATTTCTTTAATGTAGTTGACTCCACCTACTGAAGTGCTTGTCACAGCTGCAACAATAGCATTTAGGACAAAAACCACCCACCAGTTTCTTCAATATCCCCAAAGCATAACAAATCACCTGATAGATAACCAATCAGTGTACTTGGCAAGGCGAGATGTTACACGTTGTACTCAATCTCTACCGCATCCTGTTAAGACATTTCTCACCTCATCCACCAAAAAGCTCCCCAAATCCTACTCCATATGCCTCAAGCCTTGTATTAGGAGCATAAATGATGTTAAACTTAACCTGTTGTGAATGATAACAACATGTCTGTTAAGAAAAACGCACTCATCCAAATTAATTAAGCTCAATTTGAGAAATTGGTTAAATGCTTTTTCACATTGCATGAAAATTGTTAGCCAGTCACAAAAACTAACCAATTATTATTGCTCAGACTCCACTTGTGGCTTACGTGTGATCTTTCCTAGTCTGCTTTGGCCACTGCATACTTGCTCTATAAGAACGTGT
>NW_020174698.1:3259739-3303466 GCF_003031525.2 Neophocaena asiaeorientalis asiaeorientalis
CTTTCCACACCTCTTCTATGAAGGACTTTAGCAGCAAGATTCAGAGCAACCCTGGAGGTTTATTTAGTGTTTACCTATAACATTATGTTCAGACAGATATGTTTATGTATTTGGATAGCTTGGAAACCATGGACTCTGATGGGCAGGGTTCTTAGTTTCCTCTTTTCTGTGTGGTCTGTTCTGTTCTCCACTTACTGTAGCACAGCAGGCATGATGATGATGCTGTAACAACAATATAAAAGCTACAGACTGTTCAAAAGAAAATATATACGCATAATCACTCCGGTCAACAGCAGAAAAAGGATCATAATCATAAAGACATAGTGTCACTTTACAGACACAAATAGAAAACACATGAGCGGCTGTCGACTTGTTCATGGCATCTGGATGATTTTAACACAGTTCTGCTCAACCTTATTTTACTGGCTCTTTGGCTTAGTCATAGCTCCAGACCTAGTATTCCAGAGGCCAAAGTCATCACCTTCCCTAGCCAGACCTAAACCATTTGATTCCAAGTGAGTTGCAGTGTTGCTAGCAAAGGTCAGCACGGATCTATTTGTTTTGGCAATAATTAATTAAAATTCATTTAATTAGGTTATTTAGGGTTAAGCTGGAAACAATTTGGGGTCTGAATTGCAAACAATGATTATATTTTCCTCTGAAAGATCATGAAAAAGAGACATACAGAATGATCTGATGGGCTTTCCTGGTGGCGCAGCGGTTGAGAGTCCGCCTGCCGATGCAGGGGACACGGGTTCGTGCCCCGGTCCGGGAAGATCCCACATGCCGCGGAGCGGCTGGGCCCGTGAGCCATGGCCGCTGGGCCATGAGCCTGTGCTCCACAACGGGAGAGGCCACAAGAGTGAGAGGCCCGCGTACCGCAAAAAAAACAAACAAACACACAGAATGATCTGATGTTTGAATTAAATTATATGCTACCTAATAATAATGGGCAATTTGAGATAAGTTTAGAGAAAATATAATTTTTCAAACATATGTGACAACTCTTAAAATTATAGCAAATAAAAGAATAAATAATCAGGGAGGAGGAAAGGATGTGTGTGCTTCCTTAGAGTTTTCTTTTATTTATAAATGGATAACACGCTCTTGGTTAAATAAATCAATAAAAACATGGTGGGTCAAAGTGAGTAATAATTTCACGATTGCCTCGCTGCTCAGTTATTCCCATCCCAATTTTCCCTTGCAGGAGATAACCAATAGTAAGCTTTTTTGGTGCATCCTTTTAGAAATTTGATATGCACATACAAGCATAAAGGTTTCTAATAACACAGAATTAGAATTTTAAAGGAGGGAGCAGAGGAGGTGTCTTGATTTTTTTTAAGTTGTCTTAATTGTTTATATTTTTTAAAAGTTCAAAATCTCATTTGTGTGAGTCTAGTGCTTAAAAATTTTTGGTGTAACACAACCCTTATACTGCATGCCAACTTCTTCATCTGGGAAATGAAGACAAACCAATCTGGTTTCATGTTGCAGAACAAACAAAGCTGTAGGCTCACAGAGACAGGAGACTTGACTTTCAAGGTTGCCCTTTGCAACTATGTATGATTTTTGCCTTGTCCACAGGCTTTAGACCCTAACAGCTCAGCAACTTCATTCTGGCTGCACTCTAACATAGCTAGGAACCACCTTGATTTTCCAGTCACTAAACAGCTGTTTCATGCCTAGGGCATACCTGAATATTCTCACAAAAGTGACCTGATTAGGGGATAATACTTTCCCTTCCAACCATCCCTATATTCCTTTAAGTCATTCTCCCTATCAACTATCCTGTCCTTTCCAGTATCGTAAAATTGTAAAAATGTCAGGGGCGGGAGGAATCACTACTAGCTCCAGGGGTCATAAACTCAATGTCTTCAGGAGCCAAGGCTGGAAATCATATTAGATGAAGACGGTAGGAGCCATGGACCATGCATTTTCTCTTAAAAGCATTGAAATTAAAATCAAAATCAGAAACCACTGTGTTGGCCAAGTGAAATGAGTCTATGGTCAGAAACATCTGCAAGTGTTATAGACTAATCTCATATGCAATTATGTAAAATTCAATGGCTTGCCTTCGCTTTTGCATTCTTGTCCATTCATTATCTACGAACAACACAACAAAAAGCAAAACGCCAAACACTGGGGATTGAAAGCTCTGCTTCTCCCAACTATACAACAGCGAGGAAGGAATGGGTTTACAGGGACACTGGTTTGGCATTAAATTACACAAAATCCATCAGAGACTGTTCCCAGCTTCTAATCATATGCACACACCTGGTGGCCCCAATGTCCATCAGAATTCCATCACCAGTTTTGGAAAGGAAGTGGGCAGACTCCCTGGTGTATCATCCTGGAACATTGAAGGGGCCCCCTTTAGAGCAGACCACTCATTTGCTCACGCATTGTTTATAATAATCTGAAGAATTTTCTGTCTTCCATAAAAGAACAAGGAAAAAGCTTGGCCAAGCCACCCAGAGTTCCAAAGAACATGAAGCCAAAAAAAGATATGTTAAGGAAGGAAGCCTAATAAATTAGGAAAACCTCTGATTCTTTTGTGTGTGTGTGTGTCATTTTTTGTGTGTGTATGTGTCATTTTTTTTTTAAATTTATTTTTGGCTTCATCGGGTCTTTGTTGCTGTGAGTGGACTTTCTCTAGTTGCGGCAAGCAGGGGTTACTCTTCGTCGCAGTGCGCAGGCTTCTTATTGCGGTGGCTTCTCTTGTTGTGGAGCATGGGCTCCAGGCACGCGGGCTCAGCAGTTGTGGCTCGCGGGCTCTAGAGTACAGGCTCAGTAGTTGTGGCGCACGGACTTAGTTGCTCTGTGACATGTGGGATCTTCCCGGACCAGGGCTCGAACCTGTGGCCCCTGCATTGGCAGGCGGATTCTTAACTACTGCGCCACCAAGGAAGTCCCGAAAACCTCTGATTCTTGAAACCCGATCTTTCTGAGCCTTGGTTTCTTTTTTCCCCAAATTGGGACTAAAAGCACTTCTTTTGTACAGTAGAAGATCTGAGGTAATGTGTCAGGATGAGGAAAAATGTATTTTAATTTAACAAGACAGTAAATAATGGTGCTGTTGGTACTTGCCTGGGGAGCGAGGAGCTAGAACCACGCAAACCTTCTGTCCATAAGTTTCATAACTTAAAACATAGCTTCCCATCCGTTCCTCCGGCTGCGCATCTTTGGAAGCGTGGAGAACAGTCACGTGCCCTCAGATTCGCAGGCACACCCACCCTTCCAGCGGCAGGCAAATTGTGAAAAGTAGGCTGAATAAATTTTCCCACATTCTGGTTTCATGGAGTTTAAGGTGTTTCTAATTATCCCAAAGGATTATTAAACCCTTCAAATTAAATTTTTTAGGCTTCTTTAATACACATGCATCATAAAATAAGGGAGAATTTTACCACATTATTCATCAATGAAACCAGACTGGCATAGTGCTGCAATAGCCTATCACCCCATGTCAACCTTTTCTTTAAAGAGAGAAAGGGTGAGTGACACAAAAGTTTTGTTCTTTATTTTTTCATCATTGCTAATAGCAGTACAGTCAAATCCATGGAAGAAACCTAGGGTTGCTGGGAGTGTATCTGGATATAAACCAGAAGATTCGGGTTCAGACTCAACCTCTGCCATGTTGGTACGTCTCCTTTTCCATAAAACGGGGATCCTGGTGACTGTTCTGATTTCCTCACAGACCAATGCAAAGTTCCAACAAGAGAGACAATGTAGAAGAATAGGCTTTGCTGACCAGGAAGTGATAAACTAGTGTCTGATGCTTCCTAGAGACCATGATGCTTTGAACTATACCAATTTACACAGTCGTTAATGTTAAGACTTGAGGCCTCTAGGAGTCTGTCAAGATTTTTCTAACAGATTATCCTACTGAGAATACTGCTACCTAGTAGAAGTCAGTTTTTTAACACACGGCAATGCGCATGTTTATTTCATTGCCTTTGAAAATTCTTCCCATTTAAAAGCAGGAAGCTTTTTGCAGGAATTAAATGCCCAGATGCAGAGAGGAAGAATTGTTCTCCATCTTGCTAATCCTTAACATGATGACATCATATACGTGAACAAGCAATCTAAAGTATAAGGTATAAAAGATATTACTAAATAAAGTATATGCAAATCTTTACTTCAGTATTCTTTAAGCTTTGTTTAAATGAAAATCACACAATGGAGAAAGAGATAGAAAGATAGATAGAGATAGAGAAATAGAGGGAGAAAGAGAGAGGTTAGAGAGAGGGAAAGAGAGAGTCTTCTGATAACATGAGTCCTTGTCACTATTCAACATATTCCACATAGCTTTGGCGGTCCCAGCCATGCAAAACAAACAAACAAAACCAAAAATAGAAAAAGGAATAAGAAATATAAGCATCAAAAATGAAAAGACAAAATTGTCATTGATGCAGATGCTATAATTATATACACAGAAATACCAAAGAGATAAACAAACTATAAAACCTAATTGGGAGTTCATCAAGATGGCCTCATCCAGTATCTACTACCCAGCAAAAAAAGTTAGACAACAGAACGGGAAAAAAAAAAAGATTCTGTTTACAGATACAGCAAAATTTATAAAGTACCTAGGAATTAATGAACCTAACACAGAATGCACAAGGATTTTGTAGAGAAAAAAATTAGCTCAATTAAGATTGTTTATGTTAGTGGACTGGATGTCCAATTTTGCAAAGATATTGATTCTCCAAAAATTTATCTATAGGTTTCAGTAAATTTTCAATGTAAATCTAAAAAGATTTTTTGGGCTGAATTGAAAAATTAATTGTGAAATGTATATGAAAGAGTAAGGTTCACTAATATTTCATAGAAAATTTACACAAAATAATTGATCCACTATAATAGCAAATGGTGAGCAGAGATGGAAAACCAGATCTACCAGATATTAAAACATATTACAAAGACCTGAAACAGTATTAAAACAACATGCTATTGGCATATGGACAGACAAAAGGACAAATGGGACAGAGAGATGGTATATAGACTATGAGATTAGTGACACCACAAATCAATGGAGAAACCAGAATATTTACCAAATGATGTTAGGAAATTTAGCTCATTATTTGAAGAAAAATAAGTTGGATCTCTACTTCACATGACATTTAAAAATAAACATCAAATGGATTGAAAAAGACCTAAATATGAAAGATAAAACTGTAAAAGTAATAGAAGAAAATATCAAAAAATATAGCAAGTCATTGATGAGCTAATTAATGACCAGGCACATCAAATTGTCACCTTCTGGTTCGAGAGGCTAAGAGAGCCTTCTGTATGAGAATCATGGTTTCAGCAGAATTAAAGGATGGGAAGAAGTTTAATGAATGTGGAGTAAGCTTCCAGAGAAAGTAATGGTAACTTACATTTACAGAACACTTCCCACTATCACATAGTAACTCATTTACCTTATTACACTAATAAGGTAAATTGTAAAATATTTCTATTCCCTTCTTACAAATGTTAAAATTGAGGCTCTGAAAAGTTTAAATGAATAGACGCCCACGACTCTGACACCAGAGACTTCAGGGTGTCTTGTGAGCATCCTGGTATCTCTACTGAGCCGTGAGCCAAACTCTCACCTCCAGGAATGTGTAGCCCAGCTATTTCAGTCTTCCTTCCATAGAGATTGTCCTTTTATGAGATGAACACTTGAAACTGGAGAAAGGAACCAAAGGTCACCAATAAATAACTTTGGAATATGCAGCTCAGAGGTGAATGCGCCATTTTAAAGTGAAAATCTCCATTAAAATGTGCTACAAATCTCCTGAAAGGGGGTTTCTTATGTTTAATGGTGTCTAAAGTCTATGTTTAAGGGATAGTAATACATATGCTACATTCCTCATAGAGCTGTTGTGAGAATCAAATGAAAGAAGGAGCTTTTACATATGAGGAATTACAGTCCTAACTTTTAAAGTTTCCTGACACCCTTTAACAATGTGTGAAATAACATCAACATCGGTCTGCAGCGCCACCCAGTGGACACAATAATGCTTTGCTTGATATTTTCACGTGTCTTCCCTGTTTCAGGGGGTAAATATTACCTTTATTATACGTCTATTACTGAGGCATTTTGCTCACAGTATATTTCTCTCAGATTTTTTATTTATAAAAATTGTTTACATGACATTTTGCCAGTGAATTTTATTTTGATAAGTCAATATTTTTAAAAAGCCAAATTTCAGGTCATAAACTCATTTTACTCAGAATGCTTCGCCCTGTATAGCTGTCCTCGCCAGAATTGCAACCAAGTGTCTCTGATAAACAGTCTGGGTTTTAACACAGGAGGACAAGTTGGGGGTATTGGAGCCATCTGTTTCCTGCTTGATTTGCCGGTAAGTTGTACTTAAAATTGCTGAGTTCACACCTGAAACTTTTCTTGTTAATAGTTTGCCCAAAAAAAAAAAAAAAATTGTTTGCCCATTCATACACATAGCATTGCTTTAATAAAAAAAATAATCTCTTGAGTTCTTTTCAATGTTAGGCACTGTGCTTAGCGCTATGGATACAATGACAAACAAAAACGAATGCAGTCTCTGCCTTCCGGGAGTTTGCAATCTAGTCAGAGAGCTACATAATTATTAAGTAACCACACTACCAACTGAAAAAAACCCCACAACCTAAAAGTTGAGAATTATGTTTTCTTTGGTGGACAAAACTGAGGACTTAAGCCCGGTACGCAGCCTCTCAGATAGCTCTGAGGGACTGCTCCGAAGAGGTCAGGGAGAAGCCAGGATATATAGGAGTTTTTACAACAAAGACCAGGTAGTCAGAACTTCCAATGGTTACTGTTAATTAAAGAAAACCAAATACCTCAAGTTAATGAATTTAGCACTTTTCTATGTTTGGGAAGATGCAAGTGTCCAGGCTCATTGAAATCACTCCTTTGAGAGACACCTTAGCTACCTAGGGCCAGTATCCTGTTCTCTCCCATTCTGGGTCCCCTGAGGGTGCACCTTTGCGGGTGACTGCAGTGGCTGAGAGCTTGGCAGTGGGCAGCGCATTTTTTTTTTTTTCTGTACGCGGGCCTCTCACTGTTGTGGCCTCTCCCGTTGGGGAGCACAGGCTCCGGACGCGCAGGCTCAGCGGCCATGGCTCACGGGCCCAGCCGCTCCTCCGCGGCACGTGGGATCCTCCCAGACCGGGGCACGAACCTGTGTCCCCTGCATCAGCAGGCGGACTCTCAACCACTGCGCCACCAGGGAAGCCCTGGGCAGCGCATTTGTTTCCAGTTTGTCTCCATCCTGAGTTCCCCCAAGGCTCACCGCGGAGAGGGGGACCAAGACAGGGGTGGAGGGACAGCTGTAGTGGTTTAATGACTGCAACATCCTTTGTTTACTGATACGGCAGGCAACATTTTTCATTCACAATACAAATGTTATTGCCTTACTTAGCTCAGGGAATGAGAATATTTGTTTCATTGTGGTTTTTAATTTTTTTACTAGACATCAAGAATCTAACTTGTCCTCATGTATATCTGGGTGTTTGGGGGGGTGTTGGGTTTATAGTGGAAGACCTTGAAGCTCTTTTGTTTAAATTAACCCTGACAATCAGCAGGATGAAGTGTGTCCTCTGTGTTATAGGATAATAATGTGAAACAGTGAAATTTGGAGTCAGAAACACCAAATAAATCTTGTGGTCTCTTACTATTCTATTATTCACTTTTTCTTTTCTGTAAAATAACAATAGTAATAATACCTACCTTGACAGGGGAAAACCATGACTTACTACAGTACATGGTACATAATAGGTGATTCATACTTTGCCTAAAGTACCATGTAATTAAAGGCCACATGTTTTTAATGCATCACTCATATTTTACTGGCCCCAAAACCAGTACATAAAGTTTAAAACAATAAGAAAAGAAGTAAATGTGGCTCAAAAACAGGCAGAAATTCGTAGTTTAAAGAACACAGTATATAACATTGTTATCTTTGAATGAAGATACAAGCTACTCACAATTCAAAGACATCTAGTGACTATCTCGAAATTCTTATTTAATAGCCCCAAGAGTTGGGCTACGACAGATGTTCAAATTCAGTTGGTCAAATGAACGAGGAAGCAAAACTTAATTGGTTAGCTTAGGTCTCATAACTAGTTAAAAGGAGAAATGGAACTAGAACCCATGACTCTTAATTCTCTGGGTTGTGTCTCTTTAGACACCATAAAAAAAAATGGACTTCTGGATATCTAAACAATATGAACAGAAAAGTCTTCTCAACACTGTTGGAAGCCTTGCCTTGCAGACAGGTTTTCAGATCCTTCCCCTGTCTCACAATTGAGCAGAGGAAATGTATCAAATGTCGTTCCAGTTAGAAGAGAGTTTTCTGTCCTATTGAGTGCGTGCACATTCCTGGATACAACTCAAAGTATCTCTGAAGGGAAGGAAAGATTAAAGAGTTAACATCTCGGGGCTTCCCTGGTGGCGCAGTGGTTGAGAGTCCGCCTGCCGATGCAGGGGACACGGGTTCGTGCCCCGGTCCGGGAAGATCCCACATGCCGCGGAGCGGCTGGGCCCGTGAGCCATGGCCGCTGAGCCTGCGCGTCCGGAGCCTGTGCTCCGCAACGGGAGAGGCCACAGCAGTGAGAGGCCCGCGTACCGCAAGAAAAAAAAGAAAAAAAAAAGAGCATCTGTTGAAACCTACCTATATATTAAGTACTGTAAATACATTATCTTATTTCATCAGGTAAGTACTTATTCCTGAGTCATGGAAGGGAACTAGGGCTAGTAAGAACAAATAATGTTTCCATAGAGCTAGAGAACAGCAAAGACAGGATTCAAGTCAGGTCTTGCTGACCCCAGAGGGTCTGATATTTCCATCGCTCCCCAGTCAGAAGAGTGACCGATGAAAACAGAACGTGCTTCACTCTGACCTCAATATATTTTCTCCAGTCAACCAGCCATCATGGACCTTTAAGTGACATCTGGAAATTGAAAGCTACTAATGTCAGTCTCTTCATTTTTACAGAGGAAAATGGTTAAGGGAGGTTAGGGAGGTTAAGATCCTTCTCAGAACATTACTAGAATCAAAATAGTGCCGTTAAAATAAGTGCATATTATTTTCTACAGTCTGCTTGGAAAAAAGCCATGTTTACTGAGCTTTTATTAATATTTCTTTTTTCTGAAGCTCTGAGCACATTTTTGTAATTTTTTCCTCTGTATCATGGACTTTTGAGAAGAGCCCACAGGGTGGTTCTTCCTTGGCTTATGTTCTCGTCATTGAATATGATACGGGAAGAAGGAATATTGGAGGCCAAAGCTAATCTGGGCAAGAGCTTGGTGTCACGAGACCATGATATTAATTTTCCAGATGACTTTGCAGCTGAGTTGGCTTAACTCTGTGACATTAGAAGATTGAAAGCAGGTAAGAAGTTTAGTGGAAGGACTATGCCTGCTAGGTCCCACGCATCCCGTACAGTCGGAGCAGTGCACAAGCATTGGCACTGACAGGCACACGCACGCTGAGCTCCAACAGCCCCTGAGACTTTCCAAAAGGGACACCTTTGCATTGTTTCTGTACCTGCTCAGCGTGTGACCTCAGATTCCATGCGCTCTTTCAAATGAAAATGTCCCGTGAAATGGTCCATTAGAGAGGCATCCCATGTTTTCCAGGTGAGGGTTTCTGAGCAGCTGGTGTTCTCCAATCAGTGCTGTGCTCCGGGGAAACAACTTCTCACTGTGCTCTGATATGTAAAGCCACGAGCAAACCCACCAAGTCCTGTGCTGGGGGTGAAGGTCAGAGTCAGAACCAGATAGACAGAGACCAAACCAGATCATGCATCTCACCCCTGGACATACTGTCAAGGTTTTACCTGTCTCAGGACTTTCCACTTGCACTTCCCTCTTCCTGAAAGGCTGCCTCACCTGCTCTACGTTTTGGTGAAGAGATGTTCCCTCTATTCTGTATAAAGCAGATCGCCTAGAAATTATTCTGTCTCCCTATCACATTTACTTCCTTTATCATACCACACTCTGGGACTACCCCGACAGTCCAGTGGTTAAGACTCTGCCTTCCAATTCCGGGGGCACGGGTTTGATCCCTGGTCAGGGAACTGAGATCCCACATGCCGCGCGGTGGGGCCAAAAAAAAAAAAAAGGTGTGCAAATCATACCATGCTATGCAATTATTTATTTATGTCTCTTTGTAGAATGCAAGCTCCCGAGGGCAGAGACTTTATCCATCTGATCTCTATTAAATCCCTAGCATCATGCCTGGCACATAGTAAATGCTCAGGAAATGTTTGTCGAATGAGTGAATGAGTCATTCACTTGTGTAATACTTTCCAGACATTTAAAAAACATCTCTGTGTTAGAAAAGCAAGGATGATAATACTTGAATCAATGCCAATTGGTCAATTTGTCAAAACAAACAAACAAATGAACAAAAAAAGTCACTACCCTGAAATTCAAACTTGAGACTAGAAAAAGGAGCTATAACATTATACATGACAGCGTTAGAATTCAAAAAGGTTATTGAAAGAATCACACAAGATGAAAGATGGTACAAAATACATATAAAAGTCCAAAGAATCAACTTCACAGCTATAAAGTCAAAAAGTTGGACTTAACAGTACATGTGAGTATTTGACTATTTAATTTACTGCATTCTCGATATGTTACTTGCAAATGAAGCTTCCAAAAATCAAATGTGCTCTTACACTGATTAACAGAAATATTGTGTCCAAAAGAAAAACGGTTCATTTTTTTTTTTACAAATAAAACAATACCAGGAGGAGAAAGTTTTCTTTCTGGCAAGATATTTCAAAAAAAAACATTCAGATGGAAATGAGCACGGTGGAAAAAGTACTGAAACCAGATTGCAGAAGCAAATACAGCGACTGTTTAGCTGGGAAAGGAGGGGTTTGGGGCGGTATTTGCCTTGAGAGGGGAGTGAAGAGGGGTATAGATAGACAGCATGATAGCTATCCACAAATATTTTGTGCAGAGGAGGAATTAGCCTTATCTTGCTGTGCTGTGTGGCAGGACAGAACTAGAACTGGGTGGAAATCAAAGGGAGGCTGACTTTGACGCAATCTGAAGAGGCAGTGAGATCCTGATACTGACTATGGAATGGCTCCATGTATTAGGGTTCCCCAGAGAAACAGAATCAATAGGGTATATATACAGATATATATCCTATTGATGTACACACACACACACACACACACACACACACGTACACACATAAGAGTAGATTTATTGTGGGAATTGGCTCACATGATTATGGAGGCTGAGAAGTCCCACTGTCTGCCATTTGCAATCTGGACAACCAGGAAAACGGTTGACATAATTCAGTCCGAGTCCAAAGTCCAGGAGCACCAAAGTCAGAACGCGGAAGATGGATGTCCCAACTTCAGCAAATAGAGCATATTCACTCTACCTCCTTCTTTTTGTTCTCTTCAGGCCCTTAACAGATTAGATGATGCCCACTCACAATGGTGAAGACAATCTTCTTTATCCAGTCTACCAATTCAAATGCTGATCTCTTATAAGAGTAGATTTATTGTGGGAATTGGCTCACGTGATTATGGAGGCTGAGAAGTCCCACTGTCTGCCATTTGCAATCTGGACAACCAGGAAAACGGTTGACATAATTCAGTCCGAGTCCAAAGTCCAGGAGCACCAAAGTCAGAACGCGGAAGATGGATGTCCCAACTTCAGCAAATAGAGCATATTCACTCTACCTCCTTCTTTTTGTTCTCTTCAGGCCCTTAACAGATTAGATGATGCCCACTCACAATGGTGAAGACAATCTTCTTTATCCAGTCTACCAATTCAAATGCTGATCTCTTCCAAAAACACCTTTAGAAATCGTGTTTTGCCAGCTATCTGGGCATCCTTGAATCCAGACAAGCTGACACATAAAATTAACCATCAAATTCTATAACTATTTGGGGGAGGGAGCAGTGGGCAAGCTGTACTGGAAATTCCTTCATCAGGTAGAGACTTGGACAGGTAACTCCCACATTTCCTTCTATTTCTAAATATTTCACACTTCAGATAGTCTCTCAGGAATGTTAAGAGTAAAATAAAACCATTTGGAAGTGTATCAGAGTGCTCTACAGATATAACCTATTCTTTTATTTTCCATTAAAAATTTCTGCCTAAACTTTATTACTTAAACACAAGTTTTCTTGCAGTTCTTTGAAATAACTAAGCAAGAGTCCTAGAATCAGATTATAACAAGAAAATGAAAAAGCCATTCAGTTGACTATTTTAAGTAATAGTGATATAGAGATGCCATGTCTATAGTTTACTTGCTACTTCCTGCCAGAACAAGGAGACCAAATCCCATTCTCTTAGAGGCTTGACAAGAGTTATGCTCATTTCAGCCACTGATGTTTCAGAAAAGAATCCTCAGGGAAATTAGAGTTAAGGAATTCTCTGGGAAAAGCCTCATAACATCTATTTTAAACCAGTATCACAGCTACTGCCAGATCAGCCTGGGACACAGCCTGGAAGTAGACATTCCCCCAGCCTTCCCCATTCCTTTCCCCACCCCACCCAAACTCACACGTGAGAGGGCACGTGTCTCATCACACAGAAGATTTCCCCAGCAGTGTGGGTTGTGGGCTAGTGTGGGGGACGGCTGAACACAAGATCCTTCCTTAGAAGCGATAGTTAAAATATTCAATAAATAAATTAGATCCTCACTTGTCAGGGGAAATTTAAAGCAGTCATTGAGGGTAAAATCACTTCTGTGCCATCCAGATCGCCCAGAACCCACCTACTACTAGCATCTACATCAGGGTCGCTAGGGTAAAAGTTACCCAAACTGAGGATCAGTCAGTTAGGAGAAAATAAGTCATTCCAGATGCAAACCCGTGCTGACGCGGATGCAGCGCAGTTACTAGACTCAGGTGGACATCGAGTCCACCCCCTTTACCAGTATGTGAGTACGTAGCAACTTCATAACATTCTTTCCTGAGGTGGTTCATGCCAGACCTTGTGCTTGCCTAAAATTACAGACCAATTTCACTGAATTGCATCCAAATTCTAGATAGAAAAATTAAAATGAATTGTGAGTAATCCTTAGCTGATGAGAACCAACTTCCAGATCGAAACCTGGAGCTAATTTTCCAGGAAGAAACTCCCAGGAATCTAGCACCATTCCTTAGGGTCAGGGAGGGGCAGAGCTAGCAGATCCACTGAAGAGACTGGCTATTATCCCTCAAGCTCAGCTTTTCTGAGACCTACTGTGGATGGATTATGTCTGTTTCACATGGAAGACTTTGGCTTTTGACTTCTTCCATTCCATTTTCTCCTTGGAGCACATCAGAAAAATCTGGCATCCTTGTTGTCTCCAATTTTTGCCAACTCCTGAACTTCATGCCCTTTATTTATTTATTTATTTTTAGTGGTACGCGGGCCTCTCACTGCTGTGACCTCTCCCGTCGCGGAGCACAGGCTCCAAACACGCAGGCTCAGCGGCCATGGACCACGGGCCCAGCCGCTCCATGGCATGTGGGATATTCCCGGACCGGGGCACAAACCCGTGTCCCCTGCATTGGCAGGCGGACTCCCAACCACTGCGCCACCAGGGAAGCCCAGGAAGTTAATATTGATACATTACTGTCATCTAACATATCCTTGGACATCAGTTAAATTTTGCCACTTGCCTGGTGTCCTTTCTAGCAAAAGGATCTGGTTCAGAATCATGTCTTGCATTTAGTTGTCGCATGTCTTTAGTATCCTTCAATCTGGAACAGTTCCTCATCTTTTCCTCGATTTTCATGACCTTGACATATTAGATTTCAGCCCAGTTGTTTAGTAGAATGACCCTCAATGTCAGTTTGTTGATGTTTCCTAATGATCTCATTCAAACTACATTTCTTTGGCAGGAATATCACGAAAATGATGGGTTCTCGTTGCATTCTATTAGATGACACACAATTTCAAATTGTACTAGTCCTCATAATACTACTTTGACTACTTGTTAAGATGGGTGTGATAGACTTCTCCACTATAAAATTACTCTTTATTCCCTATACTTGATAAGTATTTGGTATGAGGGTCTGTGTGTGGCAGGAGGGAGTTGAGACAGTATAAATAAACCATTCCTCATCAAACTTTCAGTTGATTCATTCCTTCATTTAGTTCAGTATACATTCATTTCTTATTTTATTTAATAGGTTCTAAGGTTATTATTATTTATTCCGGTGCTCAAATTGTCTCAAATTTGGTATGTGGGGTCCTCTATGATCTGGTTTCAAGGTACTTTAGTCATGTCCCCATATTATTTGAACATTTCTTTACTTTTTGGCAAAAGGGATGTGAATCTAGCCCTGAAATCAACCATTTATCAAAAAAAAAAAAAAAGCTCTGGTTCCTTTTAGTGGAAAATGGTATTTAGAGACCGATCTTGGGTGCTAAGTGTGCTCATTGCTTTGCTTGGTCCTGGGGTATCACTGCTCCCAGGACCTCTCAGTGGACAGAGCCAGGTGCCCTCTCTCTCTCTGTCTCTCTCTCTCTCTTTGCCCCCACTCTCTTCTTGTCTCTCTCCCTGTCTCCCTCTTTGTCTCTGTCTTTAGCTCTGTATCTCTCTTATCTGTCTAGATTAAAGAATAAATTTACACCAATATTTCTAATTCCAATTCAATTCATTGTGGTTTTCTCCCTATCATGATTATAACTCCTTGCTCTAATAATGAGAAACCTGCTTTCTTTATCCTTAAAGTACTTATTCATGTGATCAATTCCCCTGTATGTAACTTACATCCTGCTGCCCCCTCCCCTGCATGGATGCCCTACTCACCTTTCTCAAGCTCTGACCCCTCGAGCTGGGCTACCCTCCTACAGTGACACCTGTCTACCCTGATTCCAACTGGCTCTACACTGGCTCCAGCACTTACACCGGGACGCTACTTCTTCACATGGACACGCTTCACACACGGTCATCCTAACCTGTGTGGACACTTGCCTTGCTCGACCTCATCTGATGGATTTGGACCAAATTGCTCAAATAGAGAAAAGGAAGAATAAGAGTTGTGTGCCATTGTGGGTTTGCCTATTTTAATTTTGGTTTACTTAGTTATGTATGTATATATTCATTTTTGGTTGTGTGAGAAGAGCTGCATTTAAGTTTAATTACAGCTCCAAATGATCTCTGGCATTTTGGATTACTTTAATTATATTAATTAATTCTTGCATCTTTTTTGCACACATGGAACTTCTAAAATAGTAATAAGAATATCCCCAGGTGGTCCAGGCAATCCAGAGTTCATTCTCTTTGTATCTCTGTGGGTTTTTCAGAATTTGCTTCTTGTTGTCTTTATCATAAATATTTTTGTTTTCCCATGGAGGTAACTTTATCTCCTTCCACACTGCTCTGTTCCCAGCATTTCTCAAGCCCCATTCCTGTCCAAGCATTTCGAAGTACCATCCCTAGCCTGTTTTCCAGAATTCGGCTTTTGTGTCCCACTACATAAATGTTCTTGTGGAGCCACCTATTTCAGAAAGCACAGTTGTGATGGTTTATGGAGTGTCTGAGAAATGTAAGACGTTGTTTTCCATGATTCACTGGGGAAGGTCAGTAACTCACTGCTTGTAAGAGAGAGACAGTCTGTTACATTTTGGTTGCCCTTTTCCTCCTCACAGAGAGGCCATTTTATGGCCAACTGGGATAGGCCCAAGCTCCCCCGGTGCTAGGACATCTGGCTTCTCCGGTGTGGTGCATGCATCTCAGAGGACAGCTGTGGCCTGGCAGCACTCCACCCCCAACAGAATGTCTTCATAGTCTTCAATGGCCAAAAAAAAAAAAAAAAATCCAATCAAGAATATGAAATGATTTGAGTCTATGCCATAAGTATGAAAAGAAATTAGAATGGAAACATCACCACCAGTCTCCAGTAACTGAATGTTCCATTTGGAAGGATTTGGCATGAATTTGAGTTTTGCCAATGATCAATTGTTAGCTCTTGGGTTGATAACTCTGCTGGCCTGTTTCTTCGCAGGCCTCTCACTGTGGTGGCCTCTCCCGTTGCGGAGCACAGGCTCCGGACGCGCAGGCTCAGCAGCCATGGCTCATGAGCCCAGCCGCTCCACGTTATGTGGGATCTTCCCGGACCGGGACACGAATCCGTGTCCCCTGCATCGGCAGGCGGACTCTCAACCACTGCGCCACCAGGGAAGCCCCTGAGAGCTTTTCTTCGTTCTCTTTGGACAAGTTTTCGGTGTTACTACAATAGCAAAGTAGGAAACAATTTTCCCATGACATGATAACTGTGTTAAGGGGCTTTAGCTGCTTGTATTTTGAGGTGTCCACATAATTCGTGTGAATCTTCTTAGGTTTCCCCTTTAGGACATTACTGCTGTTCTACCAGCCAGGAAAGGACACGGCCTCTGTCTGCAGGAGACGAGCAGCAAGAGACCGAAGTTGAATGTTCTGCTACCAAGATGGCTCCTAAAATGCTGCTGGCCTCCTTTTGTGAAATATTGCTGGGTACTTTATACATATTTCATTCTCAGTAGAGGTCTTTAATTTATTTATTGAGGGATTCTATCTTTAAAATGGACCTAAGGTGAAACTGAAGAGCCCTTGACTCCGTAATTAAATATATGGTGAGTGAAATCATTATAACCAGTCTTTTAATTTCGTACAAAGCTGTTCCCCCCAAACCTAGACATTTTATAGAAATCTTACTCATACCTTGCCCTTAGACACAATGGTGCAGCTTCAGCACATAAATGTCGTTTAATTTTCTTTTCATTTATAAATGAATTACAATAGGTCAATGAATATCTCATCAAAACTAGAGATGCACAGCTTTTGGTATGACTAAGGATTTACATCTTTGTTCCAAATATATTGTTTATACGACCTACCCTTCTTTGTTTATAAAATGATCTCTCGACTTTCATATTTTCATTTTCCAATTAATTTGTAAAATAATAAGGTCTGGTACAATAAAATATTTTAGAAATATATCCGCCCTGCTGCACATACACATTACGAGGAGACCAGACTGACGTACTGGCTTGCAGGCAGGGACCTCGTGCAGAGCTAAACCTGTTTCTCAGCTGAGTGTACAGCAGTCTGCAAGCAGCACTACCGTGTGAAGGCTGAGCAGAGTAGAACGTTGCCTTTATAGAAAGAGGTGTCAGGAGCGTCTTCCCCTGGAACAAGCGAAAGAAAACACAGCTGCGTGTTGCCTTCTACATATTAGACACACCTACAGTGGTAAGACATTTCCAATTCACAAAAACTTTGACGGACATTGTTTTCTCTGTTTTTTAGATGAAACAAAAAATTTAGGGTCAGGGAAATTAAATAACTTGCCCAAGGGCATATCACTAATAAGTGCATAGCTGATCCACGATGGGAGCTCAGAGATATTTAGGTTGAGAAATTGTCCTCCCAAACAGAAACAAGGTACCATCACCCCTTAGTAGCTGTGAGGGATTGGTTCCAGGATCTCCCCCAACCTCCGAATACTAAAATCCATGGATGCCCAAGTCCCTTATATAAAATGACATAGTATTTGCATATAACCTGTGTGCATCCTACCATATACTTTAAATCATCTCCAGATTACTTATAAATACCTAATACAATATAAATGCTATGTAAATAGTTACCAGCATGTGGTAAACTCAAATTTTGCTTTTGGGGACTTTCTGGGATTTTAAAAAAATACTTCTGATGCACAGATGCAGAACCCACTGATACAGAGGGGCAACTGTATGCCAAAGCAACTCTTTCCTCCTCAGATGGTAACTGTTACAGAATTTGCTGCTAACGCCGCTGCTGCTGCTGTTATTATTATTATCATGATTATTACTATTTGGACGGCTACACTGAGGGACTTGGGGTAGACCAGTTGCTCTGTCTCTCTACACATTAAAAAAAAAAAAAAAAAAAATCCCTGGCAGCTCTAAACACAAATGTAAGTTATTGGAAGGTGCGGAAGCCTTATATCAGAGATTAGCCTTCTAGGCCTTTGTAGTATCTTATTGACTGGTTCCTTGGCTTTAAATTTGATCTTTAATGAACTGTCAGACACACAGTAACATGAAGTACGTATGAAAGAGAAAAGTCAAGGAGAGAAATGAGGTATTTGACAGAAAGGGCAATTTTTAGAAACCTGTAAATTGAAGAAGCACAAACCAGCCAAGCTATTTCTCTTAATCGGTTGTTCAATCTTGTGAAAGCATTTGGCTGATGACTCATTTTAGTAATGCTTTTTTAAAAATCAGAAATGTATAGCTGAGCTAGTGATGGTCAAACGTGGTTCTAATTTTAGCTGACTCAGAGAGGTTCTGTTTAGCCAGTTGTTACAAATGAGATCACTTTACATTAACACTTAAAGCAAATCTTGATGCTCTAAGCCCTCATCTGCTTAATTAGTTAGAAATCTAGCTTTTTCTTGGGGTTTACCTCTCCAAATAGTTTGAAAGGTCCAGGGGTATTATGTGTGTCTGTGATTCAGTTTCCTTTGCCACCTATTTGGGAAATGGACCATCACAATTTACTCTTTAAGGCCAGACTCCTTAAGGCCAGATGCTAGTTGGGAATTTCCCATTGTCCTTACATGCAGTGAATTGCATAATTCACAGGTGTACGGATTAGTGAATGCACACACACACACACGAAACCATAACCAAGAGCAAGATATGCAAAGTTTTCAGTGCCCCTGAAGCCTCCTTGAGCTTCTCCCATTCAATTCACCAAAACTAATCATTATAATGGTGTTTATCACCAGAGACTTCGAGTACAGTTTGGAGCTGAGAGAGAAGCTTGGGTTTTAAAGTTTTAGAGTGCAATCATCCTTTTTCTTCTAGTTAAAAAACGTAGCAGAGTTAGTCAGTTTTCCTGGGTATCTCCCTTGTACACAGGAATTATACATGTTATTTAAAACATGTAGCAATCTAATAAGCATAAGAGATGCTTATCAGAATCTTGAAGGGCATGAGCCCACCCTGCTTTAAAATATATTATTTGTGGTAAACAAATATATAGGCACCCAGGTTAAAAATTTAGTAAAATCATGTTTACAAAAACTATACCATGACAGAAGAAAAGCTTAAATTGTCTAAACGCCTGGGTTTGAATTCTGGTTCTGTCACTTTGCAGCTATGAGACTTTTTACTAAATTTCTTAATCTCTTGCAGTTTCCTCTTTAGTAAAATGAGCGTCATAAGAGTTCCTACTTCATAGACATGTCATGAGCCTTTAATGAGGTAGTACATGTGAAGTGCTCAGTCCTGCACCTGACACATAGTAAGCACTCTATACATTTCAGGCATCGTTACGACCATTATCATGGTCTGTGAGCCCAGCGAAAAAAACTTTGCATGGAAAAAGATTAGAAGGAAACGCACAATTTGCGACTGGTCAAAGCACTACTGCTAAAAACAATGAAAAAGAAATTCTAGAAATTTATAATAATATAAGGTAAACCTTTACTGTTTGAAAATAGTTTAAGCCGTTTAATAGCTAAACTAAGGCTTAAACACCTTAAGTGTAGCGGCATCTGCTGGCAAAAAGGTGAATTGTTCAGCTTGTGTACTAAGTACCTACCCCTAACGCGTTCAATTCAGTAATTTACTGAACATAAATTGGCATCAGATGTTTTGCTAGATTCTGTGGACAAAGTGATTAATTCCCGTGCTCAAGAAGCTTAGAGTCTAGAAGATCAGTTGTAAATTGCCTGTGCCTGAGAAGGAAAAAAACCAGGACGTTGTCACCACAGACCTCTCAATTCTGTTCAGAAAATGAGATCTAGCACCCCCCCCCAAAATTAAATGGTAATATAAGGCTGGCGTATGATCAAATTCAAAAACGAAAACTCTCAATAGTAGAGCCGCATGAGTGTTGGGAGAGAGAGGATGAGATCTACTAATGGAACACTTAGAAGGTCATTCAAAGGGATGAGTCTGGAATTTCTTTTAATGACACAGGGTGGGGGAGCTCTGAATATTTTTGAGCAGAGAAGTGATAATAAAACTAGTATTCTAGGAAAATTAACCTTCCGGCGTTGTATAAAATGGATTGGCTTCAGGGTTGAACTGAAGCTGGAAGAATGATTGGGTTGCTGTAAATAACAGCAAGGATGATAAAAATGTGGACTGACTTGATTCCAAAGTAGGAGATTCAAGTCACCTTGGCAAAGTGATTATCTCAGACTTAGATTCTGAGACATACACACGAAGAAAATACGTATTTCTGTAAAAATGGACAAGTGAATATGGGTGCCCATAACCGACATCTGCTCCTACAGTCAGGCGATCTTAGTCACTCCTTTAAGTATAACTCAAGCTGTTATGAAATCACACTTTTAAGTACTTTTATCTCAATCTACTGAAAAATTGTCCTTCTGAATATAGAATGAGTTCGAGACATTGCAATTAAATATTTTACAAATAGCAAGAAGCAGATGTGTATAGTTTCTATCTCATACGAAGACCAGAATTTTGACCCCCATCCCACAAATGCAGTGGACACAGTCTGCAGAAACATGAACTGAAATATTCAAGTCATTGCTCTGACTGATTCATTAGTCTACTTAAAAAAGAACTATGGGCTTCCCTGGTGGCGCAGTGGTTGAGAGTCCGCCTGCCGATGCAGGGGACACGGGTTCATGACCCGGTCCGGGAAGATCCCACATGCTGCGGAGCAGCTGGGCCCGTGAGCCATGGCCGCTGAGCCTGTGCGTCCAGAGCCTGTGCTCCGCAACGGGAGAGGCCACAGCAGTGAGAGGCCCACGTACCACAAAAAACAAAAAAACAAAAAAAAACAAAAACAAAAACAAAACAACAACAAAAAAAAGAACTATATCTTGGGCTTCCTTGGTGATGCAGTGGTTAAGAATCCGCCTGTCAATGCAGGGGACACGGGTTCAAGCCCTGGTCCGGGAAGATCCCACATGCCGCAGAGAGACTAAGGCCCTGAGCCACAACTACTGAGCCTGTGCTCTAGAGCCCCCGAGTCACAACTACTGAGCCCGCGTGCCACAACTACTGAAGCCCACATGCCTAGAGCCTGTGCTCTGCAATAAGAGAAGCCACTGCAATGAGAAGCCCGCGCACCACAACCAAGAATAGCCCCCACTCGCCACAACTAGAGAAAGCCTGCGCACAGCAACAGACATAATGCAGCCAAAAATAAAAATAAATAAAATTTAAAAATTTATTTAAAAAAACAAACCTTTTGATTTTGAAGCTTGCATTGACAATTTTCCAAAAGATATTTTTTTCTAAATATGCTTTTCTATCCTAGATATATAGAAACAGTACATTTTTATATTCCTCAATTTATAAACTCACAATACTTCAGGTTCATAATGAGTGGACCATATAATCTGCCATTCAAATTGGGATAATTTTGAGAGTGAAAGGAGATGGGACAAATGCTAGACAGGTTGGACTGCGGGAGTCCTCAGACCTGTGGATAATTGGGATGTACTCTGGTCATGGTAGGGAGTGGAATTGGCCTGGGACACCTCTGATTACATCCACCCTCAAGTGCCGTATGTGCATCCCATCCTGCCTTCGTTTGTATCTCCTTCGATTCAGTTTGGCCCAGTGTTCTCACTGCTTTCCACTGTCATCCAACGTTTGCCGTAATAAACAGCTTCCTGATCTCGGGAAATCTCGAACTAGCCATTGACCTTATGCACATCTCCAGATCTACCTCATCAGTAGAAGGGAAGCACGTTCATTGCTCTGCTGCCTCAAAAAAACCATGAGAATCAAACGCGACAATGAGTGTGAGAATGTGTGGAAACTATACAGTGTTACACAAATAGAGCCACTGCTAAGGGAAAATCGAGAAAACAGGACTCCGTCGGAGCAGGCATTGTTTTCTTGATCTGCTGTTCAGGTGAGGCAGGTTCACCAGTCTCTCAGGTGACAGGAGAGCGTCCCAGCATCACTCAAGGCAAAGTTCCTGGTGGTGCAATTAGGAGGGGTGTCAATTATACTCCTCAGTTCCCAAGAGACAGAGGCACATTTGGGGTATCTCAGTTCTCAGGCGGATTGTTGTGAGGATGTGTTGAGAAGTGAAGGGGACAGGAAGCCCTGAAAGCAGCAGCACAGCCAGGTCTCCCCGGGAAGGACCCCCTCGCCAAGCCCACGACAGAGGTCCTGGGCTGTGCCTGACTCCCTGGAGCCCAGGGCAACTCCCAGCCATGTCCCTGGCAGGTGCCAGTTGCTTCCTGTCCCAGCGTTTTGCTTCAGCAGTTCCTCCTCTGGGCACTTCTGCTCCTGTGGTTAATGACTGACGCTTGTTTATTTGTGATTTCTACCCCTCTTGGCTTCTGCTTAACAGCTATTCTGTGTGCGCCTCTCTTCTGTGTCACTTACTGTATCCGTTTCTGAATGTCTCCCATTCAGGCACCTTAAAGGAGGGGCTCTGATTGGCTGAGGCTGTCACCATCTATTGTAGAATCATCCTGCCTGGGCAGAGTTCTGGTGCCAACCTTTTTAGAGATGATGAGCTAGATAGTAGATAGCTGCTTCATGCCAGATACTGATTCCTAGTGTAGGGATCATACAAAGCCAATAATTGGTGTGTTAAAAAATCTTCAGCTCTTTGCCCTAGGGTGGTCCTGTTTGGTGGAACTAAAAATGTTTCATGTTGCATTAATACTTTTTTCCTTTAAGACTCTAGTTAAATTGCTTTATCTCATTTATTCTACACACGTAAGGCTTTCATGGATTTAGGTCTTAACAATTTCATACTTGCCACATAATTCATAACCCTAATTCATTCTAAAATGATCAAATGTATCATCTTTGAATATGAACACTCTTTCTTTATAAAACAGAACAATGATAATTACAATTGAGTTCCTCCTCTACCACACATTTACATACATTTCGCTCTCATTTAATTGTCACAACCTCAATACAAGGTAGATATGATTAACCTCATTTTGCAGACAAAGGAAGTCTTAGATTAAATAACTTGTTTACAGTCATAGAACTAAGATTTCAACTCAACTCTGATTCCAAAGCTCATGCAATTTCTTTTTTACTCATGAGGACTTTCAAGTTTCTTATTCCAGCCTCTTCCTTTTAAATTAGTTTTTATTTTTTATAGTAGGTCCTTGTTGGTAATCTATTTTAAACATAACAGTGTGTACATGTCCGTCCCAAACTCCCAGTCTTTCCCTCCCTGCAAGCTTTGCCCGCTGGTAACCATAAATTCATTCTCTAAGTCTGAGTCTGTTTCTGTTTTGTAAATAATTTCATTTGTATCTATTTTTTTAGATTCGGAATATAAGTGATATCCTATGATACTCGTCTTTCTCTGTCTGACTTACTTCACTTCGTATGGTAATCTCCAGGTTCATCCACGTTTCTCTGCAAATGGCATTATTTCATTCTTTTTAATGGGTAATATTCTACTGTGTGTACGTACCACATATTCTTTATCCATTCACCTGTCAATGGACATTTAGGTTGTTTCCATATCTTGGTTATTGTAAACAGTGCTGTAATGAAATTGGGTTCACGTACCCTTTCAAACAATGCTTTTCTCCAGATATATGCCCAGGAGTGAGATTGTTGGATCATAGGGTAGCTCTATTTTTAGTTTTTTAAGGAACCGCCATACTGTTCTCCATAGTGGCTGTACCATTTTACATTCCCACCAACAGTGTAGGAGGGTTTCCCTTTTCTCCACACCCTCTCCAGCATTTACTGTTTGTAGATTTTTTGATGATGACCATTCTAACTGGTGTAAGAAGATATCTCATTGTAGTTTTGATTTGCATTTCTCTAATAATTAGTGATGTTGAGCATCTTTTCATGTGCCTCTTGGCCATCTGTATGTCTTCTTTGGAGAAATGTCTATTTAGGTCTTCTGCCCATTTTTTTTTTTTTATCTCTCCCGTTGCGGAGCACAGGCTCCGGATGCGCAGGCTCCGCAGCCATGGCTTCACGGGCCCAGCCACTCCGCGGTATGTGGGATCTTCCCGGACCGGGGCGCGAACCCATGTCCCCTGCATCGGCAGGCGGACTCTCAACCACTGCGCCACCAGGGAAGCCCCTTCTGCCCATTTTTTGATCGGCTTGTTTGTTTTCTGGATATTGAGCTGCAAAAGCTGTTTGTAGGTTTTGGAAACTAAGCCCCTGTCGGTCCCATCATTTGCGAATATTTTCTCCCATTCTGTGGGTTGTCTTTTCATTTTCTTTGTGGTTTCCTTTGCTGTGCAAAAGCTTTTGAGTTTAATTAGGTCCCATTTGCTCATGTTTGTTTTTATTTCCAGTACTCTGAGAGACGGATCGAAAAAGATATTGCTGTGATTTATGTCCAACCTCTTTGATTTATCTTTGCTTTTTCTCTAATTTCTTCTGAGATTTTTATTGTATTATTGTATCAGAATATTTGCAGTGCTATGATTATATAGAAAAAAGTTCCTGAGATCTTGACTCCATTGAATAATAGTTAATATATATGTTCTTGGTGTTTCACTCTTATTTTTCAATTTAAGTTTTAGTGCAAAAATATTCATTATCTATTTTATCTCCTCCTCTACCTCAACCTTTAACCTACTTCCTTTTAACTCGACAGGACAACTGAGGTAATGCTTCCAGGAAAAGTTCTGTTTGAATCCTGCTGGTGGCACGTACACAACCACCTCCAGCTCTAAACTCACTGCTCTTAGTATCTGCAAGAATCTTTGTAACTCCTGGATATTTTTCCAGTCTTGGTCGTTTTGCTTTTGATTGCGATGCTACCAGGCCTAGTTGAGAAGCAATAAGAAGAGGAGGCTGGTTTTACCACAGAAGGATCATCCTAACACTACATTTTATCATCCCTTTAGGAGACGCTAAGGTAGGAGATGGGGAAGGTTTAAGGTGAGAAGTAGGCTCCCCAGATGACAGGTATTCACTAGTTATCATTCTTTTAAATATCTTTAGAAACCTAACTCAAAGAGGCTTCATTAGGGGAAAAAAAAGAACAAAAAGAGAATTTCATGTAACTAAAAAAAAAAAAAAAAGGTCATCAGATAGGGCTTGAACCAGAAGCTTAAAGAATGTCTTAAGACCCAATCTGTCTAACTCTGGACACCACTTCTGGCTGTGGCAGATTTATTCTAAGCAAAGCATCTCCGTGTGTGATGGAGATTCAGGGTTAAATGCTCTGAACTCCAGGTTCAGAGAAAGGAGAGAACTTTCCTCCCCACAAATGCAAACAAAAGTCTGGTTCTGACTGGTCTGTATCACTTGTGTATCAATGAGCAAATTGCTGCAGCCAGAGGGTTGGGATATTTTGATGGGCTTAAGGTGACACTGCTCTTTGCCTCTCTTCTTGGTTTGCATTACATTTAACAGGGGAGCAATATGCAAAATATACAAAGGCCATGTAGTCACCCTGAGAGATGAACTTAACTGAAAATCCCTTTTAAGGTTATCTCTCAGGGCAGGCACATGGCTTTTCTATGGAAAAGTCACCATGGACCCCACCAGGGAAAAAATCTTGGGAGGAAAGTTTGACCTGGACTCAACAGTAGGACGTGGAGGTTGGTGGCTAAGATTTAGAAGGTCCTCTGAACTTCAGGATGATTTGGAGACAATGGCTGAGCCAGTGGGTATGAACTAATAGCTGTACATTAGAACCTGCAGTGGATTGCATTGTGTCTTCCATCAAATTCTGTAAAGTTCTAATACCCAGTACTTCAGAATGTGACCTTATTAGAAAATAAGGTCATTTCCGTTAAGATGAGGTCATACTAGAGTAGGGTAGCCCCTAATTCAATATGAGTGGCATCCTTATAAAAAGAAGAAATTTAGAAATGGATACACACATAGAGAGACTTTATACATGTGAAGACTGGAGTTATGCAGTCACAAGCCAGAGAACTACCAGGCCTGGAATTGACTTTTCCTTAGAGCCTTCAGAGGGAGCACGGCTCTGCCAGCCCCTTGTTTCCAGAATTCTGACCTTCATAACTGTGGAGCAAATGTGCTTCTAAGCCACCCAGTTTTATGGCAGCCCCAAGAAACTAATACAGAAGCCAAAGTTGGGGCACCTCTGTGATCTGTGAGAGACAGATTCAGAATCAGTGCATACCACTGCATCAGGGGATAAAGGTCCTGGGATCTATGCAGGATTGGTGCTTAACAGATACACCATGAGACAGTAAGAAAATCGATGGTAACTCCGGGCTGACCATCTCCATTTGGTGTTTGAAAAATGGATAGCTTCTTTTATGATTCATTAAGAGGAAAGTTTATAATATAGGATGATATTACTAACTGGAAAAACTCATTTCCTTATTCATCAAATAATTTTTGAATATCTAATATGAAGCAAACACTGTTCTAGGTCCTGAGAATATAGTATTGAACAAGATCTATGAGGTTCCTGCTCCAGTGGTGCTTAAGAGATGGAACCCTATTTCCCAGTAAGCTGTAAGCTAGGTGGCTAAGTTACCTGGGTTCCTCCAGCTTCATATAAATGATGGACCAAGAGAATTGCAATAATCTAGCAAGCCTACTCATAAGACCTCAATCATAGTGGTACGTGTTTGAATTGAAATGTGACTTGAAAAAAATATGAACACTGTACAGACTGTGAAGAACAATATTGGCTGTTGATGAATGTATGTACATAGAGCTCAGATTTTGACAAAACAATGTTTGGCACAAGATGATCACGCAAGAACCTTCTTGAGCGTGATATTGGGAATTTTACTCCTTTGGCAGAAACCAAACCAAAATGCACTAACATTATAGCAGAACATTTACATAGAAAAGAAACATTAATACCACGTATTACTATATATCACTTAGGGGTTGAAATACAAAAACAGATGATTAAAGTTATAGTAGATTGATGACTAAAATACTTTTGAATAAGGTAATATGTACATGCTAAATATTGTTTAATTGTTTTAGATAAACAATTCCTGAGGTAAGGAAGTCTTATAACGCAGATGAGTATGTTTGGATTTGTGAATTACCAAAGTGTAAAAATTTATATATTTGAACATTTGGGGAATTTTGTCCAGTAGATGATAGAACTAATAATATGATGTTTTGATATTCTCTCTCTTTTTTTTTTTCTTTTTTTTTACAGTACACGGTCCTCTCACTGTTGTGGCCTCTCCCGTTGTGGAGCACAGGCTCCGGACGCGCAGGCTCAGCGGCCATGGCCCACGGGCCCAGCCGCTTCGCGGCATGTGGGGTCTTCCCGGACCGGGGCACGAACCCGTGTCCCCTGCATTGGCAGGCAGACTCTCAACCACTGCGCCACCAGGGAAGCCCTGATATTCCCTTTATTGCTTCAAGTTCAGTGACGCACTAGGAAGACTTGTCAGACTCAACGGCAGGTCATACTCATGGATAAGGTTTATTACAGCAATGAATACAGAGCCAAAACAGCAGGAAAAGAAATGCTGCATCGGTGGAATACAATTAAGCAAGGAGGGACTTCTGAGTCTTTCCTCATCTAAGACCACACAGGATGTGCTTTCTCTCTGGCAGAGAACTGTAGTCACACCCATGCAGAGTTTATGTCCAGGAAAGGCTGCTCAAGTCTCAGGGTCTGAGGCTTTCATGGGGTGCTGATCACATAGGCACATCCTGCTACTCAACCAGCCATGGAAACTGAAACTCAGGACCCCAACAGTGAAAACAGGCACACCTTATCAACCTTGATGTTTGTTCAAGGCAACCTGACAAGCTGGTACAGGATGATCCATTACTCCAGATGAAAACAGCGAAAGCATCAATCACTAGCATAAAGAACATCCCACATCCCGAGGGCCGCATTCCAAGGGGTTGGCCAAGGGTCAATCATGGTTCCAGGTTCCCTTGGAGGCACGCAAAGAGTAAGCAGCCACATCTGTGTTAACTTGTTTCTCATATGTAGATATATATATATATAAAGCCGGAAGGGTAAATCTAACAAAACAACAAATTTCAGTATAAGATCTCTTTAAAATTATTAATTGTAGGCTATAATGAAATGATGGCCTGTATGTAAAAACACTTAACAGACATACATTTGAAAACTTGATGTAAAACACAAGTGGAAAATCAACACCAAAACTCAAATAGCGGCACTATGCAATGATCTTTTAGAAATTACTGATCCATTAATAGATTCTAGAATGCAAGCAAGAATAACGTTTGAAAAAATGTTACTGAATTTATTTTATCTGTTTTAATTTTATATGATATTTTAAGTGAAATTAGTGTTACAAGTAAAAGAAGGCAGGAAAGAAAATTCAGTGTAATAAAGACTTTGAAATCATCAAAGGCACTAAGAAAGTTTTTGAAGAAAAATAAATAAATTGTGTTCATGAAAAATGAATGATACTAAATAAATGATATAGTGCATTGATATTAATGCCAACTTCACATAGAAAACACTAGAAATGCTAAGATTTATCTCAACTGTAACTCACAAGTTCCGTCCCATCTATGAGCCAATACTAAATTTCAAAATCAATTCTTTTCTTATATTGAATATAACAGCACTATTTTTAAAAGAAATGGTCACGTAATCAAAAGAATGTCATGACTTTACTGATGTCCAATGACCAAAGTAATTTGCAATACTACTCTATCTATGTAAAGGCTTCCAGTTTAAATGGAATACTGATCATACTAAGGAAGGTGCTATTGATGGGCAGCCATGTATACTTTTTTCCCTAAAATCTATTTTAAGTCCTGCAACAAAGCAAAAAAATATATAATTGAGTTATATTTGACATACATTATATAAGCTTAAGATGTACAACATATTGGTTTGATGCATTTATATTGCCTAACACAGAAAAATTTTAAGGGATAATTTTCTGGATGCATTTCTGAAAACTTTCTTTTGTTATTACAGAATATGTGTAACTTCGCCAAAATTGGTCAGCAGTGAAAAATGTGGCTCCTCAAAATTAAAATTTATTAAAAATGACATAACGTCTACAATGTCACATGAATGTCCAATCTAGTAACAATTTTTGTATGAGGAAGATATTGGAGCAAATAAACATTGACGTTATGAAAAAGAATCTCCTTTTTATGAAAGGAATACATGTGAAGAATTTACAACAAATCATTATATTCTAGTGGGACTTTGAGTCCCTCCTTACTGTAAATAAAATTTAAATTTTATGTTAATTGGCTTTATTTGCATAAGTTATACAGAATGACTTCATGGTTTTTTGTGTTTATTATCATCCCTTCCTCTACCCTCTGGTCCTCACCTCCTATGCCCATAACCATGGCAGGTCCAACTTAATTCTTTGATTGGCCTAATCTTTCAAACTAAACAGGGTAGGGTTTTCTTCAGCAAAATTCCTAGAAAATAAAGAAGTTCAAGAGTAGTTTTGTGTTTGTTGAGAGCTGGGGGGCAGTGCAGAAGAATATATCCCCTAGGAATCAGAGCCTTGACTTTTTTCCAAAAAGCAGCAATAGGGGTAGAAAAGTGTTGTTTCTTCTTTTCATTCTGTTATAAAGAGCACTGCTGATTCTCTCCCTACCAAAGCGCCATCAAAACAGCAGAAAAGATATAAGAATATGGTAAAGAAAGGGTGCCATCAATGGAACAGAAGTTTCCTAAAAGATAGAAATCAGATGGGCTTATATTGATAAAGTGCTTAGTGAAAAGAAGCCACAGACCAAAATAGATGTAGCTGTGAGAGAGGGCATTTGCAAAGATTGGAGCTGATTTTCCTAATAGTGCCCTGGGAGAAACTACAGCTCCCAGCCTCTCTGGACAGCATTAGGTACAGCAAAGGTCATGAAAGAACCCAGCACTGGGTAGTCACCTCAGCTCACTCCCCCTCTACCCTGAGAGACTGAATATGTATGTGACTGGGTCACAGATATTATAACATGGAAGCATCCTCCACCTTCATTCCCATGACCTTCTGAGGAGGACTCTGAGGGGTCCACTGCCCTCTTGGGTCTTTTTGATATTGATCAGGGTAACGGACAAGGAGATTTGACAGGAGCTGAACAAAGAGAGGCAATTTTACGTTGGAAAGGGTATGAGCCTACAGAATAAATCTTAAAGTGAAGAAAGGGGACAAGATGGGACAAAAGAAGCCATGTGGCAATGTCACAGTGGCCCTCAGTGAATTTCCAATCTGAGACTGCACGGAATGCTCAGCTGTTTGCCTTCTGTAATGATGTCCATATTCTAGAAGCTGCTTTTAGTAAGTAGAGGCTTTTAGTAAGTAGAGGCTGCATTTCCCAAAACATTATGTATTTTTTGTTTGTTTATAGTTATTGTCTTCAAATTTTGTAAGTAGAGGCTTTTAGTAAGTAGAGGCTGCATTTCCCAAAACATTATGTATTTTTTGTTTATAGTTATTGTCTTCAAATTTTGTCACCATAATAAATTGAGTTCATAGAAAAATGTAAGAACTAAGATAAAACTACTGCTTATTTTAAAAAGAGGCAGTAGGGCTTCCCTGGTGGCACAGTGGTTGAGAGTCCGCCTGCCGATGCAGGGGACACAGGTTCGTGCCCGGGTCCGGGAAGATGCCACATGACGCGGAGTGGCTGGGCCCGTGAGCCATGGCCGCTGAGCCTGCGCGTCAGGAGCCTGTGCTCTGCAACGGGAGAGGCTGCAACAGTGAGAGGCCCGCATACCGCAAAAAAATTAAAAAAATAAAATATAAATAAAAAAGAGGCAGTAACCTGAATGATTCTCAATCAAATATATTTTATGACTTTGAATAATTTCAAGAGATGGAAATTAAAACTTCAGTAAAGACTTTCCATGATGTTCTCCTATTGTGGGGTTATTGAAACAAGCAAACACATAAATGGGAAATATCTTAAAAATCAGGAATGTTCCTAGAAAATAACTGAGAAGTTTTTATTCAGATTTGCCTTAAGAAGGAAATAATAAGAGCTAATTTTCACTGAGCACATATTACGTTCTAGGCACTGTTTTCAGAACATCCATTTTATAGATGAGAAAGAAAAGACCCAGAGAGCTTAAGTCACTTGCCAAGCTCACACAGGTAGGAAAGAGCTCAGCCAGCATTCTTAGTCACCACACCAAATTGTGAACTTTCTTCAGGAAGAAAAAGAAACCTTCTCCTTCCATGCAACTCGAATGAAATTCAAAAAACAAACCAAAGCCAAAGCAAAAACAGCCTTCGCCATTCATCAACCAAAATTTCATTTTGTAAGATACAGTATTAACTTTACCAATAGATGGCAATATTGGCTCGAAAAAGTCTGTCCAGCACACTGCAAATGATCCTTACAGAAAATTCTGGCACTGAAGCAATAAGCAGCTTTTTATAGCTTTTTCAAATAGGATTTTTGCTGTTGTTTACATAGAAATACTGTTGCTTTATTGTTTTATGATTTTTCTCTGACTTTCAAACATTAAATTTAGACTTGGAGCAAAGGAAAATTCTAGAAACCTTAAATTCACATGTTTTCTGAAGTAGCACTTTGAAATCAGAGAGAAACAGTGCAGGCATGAAAATAGAAATTTAGTATGTTTATATGTCATTTCAAAAACTTAAATATTAATTTTTATCTTATTTACTTGAAATGAAAAGCAAAACACATTTTCCCCAGAACTGAAGAAACTGTAAAGTCATAGGTTTGAAAAGCTAGAGGATAATTAAATTTTATTCAACCTACATTTTCTACTAATAGTAGTTAAAATCACTTTGTATGGAACAAATCTCAACATTGCTATAAATGCTGAATCTTTCAGGGAGCTACTGCACCAAAATTAAAGGAAACTTCTCCAAGCAGCTTTGTCTTAGGGCTCAAATACTAATTTACATGGAATTAGCTGCTGTTAATGCCTGTCACGATTTTTAAAAACATGAACAAGTTTACACAGGGAATATCTCCTTTGACATAGGAGCAAATTTTTTTTTTTAGCCCATTGTACCTATTTTGAGGTTAATCATTCTGAGGTTTTCATTACCTGTCTTGGTGCCACCAAATAATAAACTTGTACAGTGACTTGTCAGTTTCTAACACAGATGATAGGAACCAGTGTTCTACCATCAAGGAACTTATATTAGGAATGGTTTATAATAAAAGCTAATATTTAAATTAACCGTAAGACATACCTGTTGTTATTGTGGCTTTATACTGACTGCTTTAAGTGATACTCTAATCTTCATAATAAACTTATGAAGTTGGTACTAATTTACATCACGTGAATAGTGAATTGGCTTGATATCAGAAGAGCAGAATATTTTGACCTTGGACATGGGTATGAAATTCCTTCCGCAGTTGCCAAGAAATGCCAACGGGATAATTAGGGATTGTTTACGGTTTAGATCAAACTGATTTTATCCATTGAAGAAAATTCATTGAACAACTACTATATGCTGATACTATGCTATAAATTAGTTAAGAAATGTGAAATTAGTCTCTGCCCACAAGGAACATACACTCTGGTTATATTACTGTATTCATTTTTAATCCCTAATTTAAATGGCACCTACTGAGGAGCCTCTGACCTCTCTCTGCTTCTTAATAAATTTCTTAGGAAAAGAGAAGCATATGGGGAAAGAAGGAGATACATGAAAGCTCGCAACACTGAAAATTGAGATTCAAAGAGAAATTTTCTTAACTCTAATGGATAACCTGGGTGGAAACGCCTAGCCCTTACTGTAACACAGGGAACTGCACAACCTTTGCACCTTTCATACTATCAGCTCCTGGCCCAGAAATGCAAGGACCGAACTAAAAAGAAAATTAGGCATCTCTCCCTCCCCTCTGTGGCTGTTGTTTTGTAGACTGCCAGATTGCCATTCCCACCTCTAGCCAACATTTCCATGCTCTTTTTAGTACCTTTCTCCTTATATTCATTTAGGGACAGCAACTTAAGGAAGACAATTGTACAAAAAGAAGGGAAGGCATTGAATCTGGGGATATGTCATTTCCATAACTAAAGTGTCTTAGAGAAAGCCAGCTCTGGACGGAATCATTTTTTCATATTCTCTTTGTGTTCAGTGTCAGAAAACTGGTAGAAAGGACAGGATAAAATCCCATCAGTGCCACAGAACAAAGCCAGATGAAAGTAATTTGTTAGCTGCTAGAATTTGGGCTAGGAGCTGAGTATATTAACCTATTAAAAGTTACAAACTTAAAGAGAAAATTTAGCTAGCATCCAATTGTCAGAAAGTAAAACTAAGGGCATCCATCCACACAATTTGGTAGTCTAGGTATGGATAGTTATCCCCATCGACTAAGAATATGCAAGTAAACAAATGAGAAAGCATGGTTTATCCATTAGCTAGTATCACATAACAAACAACCACAAAATCTTAGTGCCATGCAACAATTAATATTTATCCCCATGGATCTGTAGATCAGCTACGGATTGCTGATCTAGACTGGACTCAACTGGATATATCCCTTCATAAAGGTGAATACTTTTTAACAATAATCTAACCTGTTATACACACAAACAAAAAAGTATAGAGATTTTGAAAATGTATTACAGAACAAGAGACTCGAAAAAAGAGACTTATGGTGTTGAAAATTTTCAAAAGAGGAAACCTATAAAAATGATTGATTATAGAACCTTGAAGAAAAACTGTGAGAACTGTTTGAAATTTTCAGTAAGATTCAGAATGACATGGCCTATATGAAATAAGACCAGAAAGTTATGAGAGAAAAGGCTAACATTGAAAAGAAAAACAGCACATGGAGACAACAAAAGTAGAAAGAGTGTGAAACACTTTACACATATATATTTTTTGGCCGCACTGCATGGCACACAGAACTTCCCCGACCAGGGATCAAACCTGTACCCCCCTGCAGTGGAAGCCGGAGTCTTAACCACTGGACCACCAGGGAAGTCTGTGTGACACTTTAAGTGAGCTTAAAAATGCAGAAACACTTGAAAAGTCCACATTTGAAGCAGACTTGTTATTGGATAAAATCCAACCAGTGACGTGTAGAAGCCTTTTTACAATGTTGACAAGGTCTTAGAAAATAGACAGTCATGCTCTGAAATTAAGGTTTGCCAGGTGAGGGTTGGGAGCAGACACTAAAACAACTGAAACAAGCCATA
Source organism: Neophocaena asiaeorientalis asiaeorientalis (assembly GCF_003031525.2). Classification (NCBI taxonomy): domain Eukaryota; kingdom Metazoa; phylum Chordata; class Mammalia; order Artiodactyla; family Phocoenidae; genus Neophocaena; species Neophocaena asiaeorientalis. The sequence goes on from NW_020174698.1 coordinate 3,293,720, forward strand.
ATTATACATATTATTGGGAAAAAAAGTTCCCTGAGTTGCGTCACTGCCCTTTAGCCAAAGGCCACCAGGAACACAGGTTGTCGTTAAACAAGCTTGGTTTTATCAACTGGAAAGCACACACACCATGGGAAGAGGATGTGAGAAAAGACTTTACGATTTGGGCTTGTGTTAGGTGATTTTCAGGAGAGTTCAAGGAAGTCAGGGATTCCTCTGGATTTTATGCTGCCAGAAAAAAAGAATTATTCTATGTTTGGGTATTTATTCATTTCCTAGGGCTGCCATAACAAAGAACCACAAACTGGGTGCCTTAAATGAGAGAAATTTATGATCTCAGAGTTCTGGAAGCTGGAAATTCAAGATCAACGTGTTGGCAGGGCCGTGCTCCCTCTGAAGGCACTGGGGAACGCTCTGTTCATAGCTCTCTCCTGGATTCTAGATAGTTCCTTGGTTTGTGGTAGCATAATACCAACCTTTACGTGATGTTCTCCCTGTGCGCTCATCTGTGTCTTAATTTCCAGTGCCTAAAAGGAAACCAGTCACACTGAATTAGGGGCTCATCCTACTTCATCATGATCCCATCTCAACTTAACTCTCTCCAGGTACAATGACCACTTTTCTAAACAAGGTCACATTCTGAGGTACTGGGGGCTAGGACTTGAAAAACAGGTATCTTAGTGAATCTTATCCAGAAAGAGAGAATAGAACAAGGCTATAATTAGTAAAGAAGCAGCAGTCACTTCTACAAGCCAGGGTAGGGGGATGTTCGGTCATTTTTTTGTGGTTTGGAGAACATTTACATTTTTGTCAGTGCTCAGGCATGATTACTTTGTGAACTTGTTTTTGTCCTGATCCATCATGGTCACAGGTGGCCTTGTTTGGTGTTGATGTTCTGTGACACTGTGTTTGTTCAACAGAAAAAGACAAAACTTAGTTCTGAGTGCTAGCAAAACCAAGACCTAATTGATAGTACCAAGCCAGCTCCCTGCTACCAGGGGCTGCTTTTCTCACTTTCAGTCTACAGTTTTGATGAAGGGCAGATGAAATTAGGTCACAGGACATTAACTCATGATTTCCAGATCTTCACCATGGCTGAAATTTTGCTGATTAGGGGGTTTTCCAGAGAACAGAGTCCCTATTTCTGTCTTTGAACTATTTAAGACTTCAAACTTAGCTCTTATATGACTCTCCTTGACGTGGAGTTCTTTTTCATTCCTCCCCAAAAATGCCAACTTTACCCTAGCTTAAGAATTGCCAGTAGAACTAGAAAATGCACTTTCAAAAATATGAAGTAGAGCTTCCCTGGTGGCGCAGTGGTTGAGAGTCCGCCTGCCGATGCAGGGGACACGGGTTTGTGCCCCCGTCCAGGAAGATCCCACATGCCGCTGAGCCTGCGCGTCCGGAGCCTGTGCTCTGCAACGGGAGAAGCCACAACAGTGAGAGGCCCGCGTACAGAAAAAAAAAAAAAAAAAAAAAAAGGGAAAAAAAAAAAAAAAAAAAAAAAAAAAAAATGAAGTAGTCAATCCCTGTGTTTTACATAGAGAGAAAAGCTGACTCCATTCTATGGAAAGTCAAGGGCAGAGAGCTATGCTCACATGTCCCTTGGAAATATGGAGCTTTCAAAGCTCCATATATTTTTGTTGCATTAAAGAAGTTCTGAATTACTGTGAGAATTGCTTCTAGTGTTTCATCAAGGGTAAAGGGGTAGATGCTGGGTTTGGTCACTGTTGAGAAACTTTTAAGTCAAAACTGCAAAGCTCCAAATTTATCAGTAGCCAAAGGATATATAAATCTGTTTGAAATCAGGGTTGGGACAATGAGTTTTATTTTATTACTAAGTGCTGAATCTGCTGCCTTATCAAGTTCCAGCTATAGGTTGGATAAAAATATAATTTCAGACAGACATTCTCCAGTTTGATCATGAGATTTATCAATAAGGAACAATTTATGAACAATGGCAACGTTTGGGATTAAAGGACATTCATAATTAAGACTTTGTTTCTAGAGTAAATGTCATTGTTTTGTTAAGATTTAGTGTTCCCTTAAAATATGTAACTAGGGTAAACTCTGAAAATCAGTTCCCAGGCTTCTTCACTTATGTTGTATTCCTTTCACGTTCTTGCTGATTAAGGACCTTGTACCACTTTAGTAAAATGTAAAATGATGGCTTGCCTGTTTTATACCACCGGCTTCCTCTGATCCCTCCCTTCCAGCCCTCTAAGGAAGTTCTGTAAAGGAGTTTCCAAAAGCCAAACTCCTTTTCAATCTTCTATTATGTATGTCTGTGGCTAATGAATTTAAATTACAAAAAAGACAAAGCAAGATTCTGTAAATTCTACCCTTAGTCACTCCCCTTTCCTTGCAGGAAAAACTTTTCATCAGCAATTGGTATATGATTCCAAAACTGATAGATTCATTTTACCATTGAGCTGAATTAAACACGGTAGCAATGGTTAATATTCTGCAGTAAAAGTTTTAAAATCTTAACATAATCTAATGTTTAAAATAAGCAGCTTTGTCCTCGAAGGTAATGCTGAGTAGTGATGCAGCTGAAAGAACATGTCCTTGGCTCAAATTAGGCTTTCATCCTTTACGGCTCCTATGGCCTTAGATAATTTTTCAGATACTCAATTTCCTCATCTATAAAACGGGAATAAAAAGATAGATAGTTTGTGAGGATCCAATGAGAGAGTGGATTCCAGACATCAAATATTCCATTTTCGTTTTCTGCTTTTCTTTTTCTTCTTCCTTTAAATAAGTGTGGGTTGGTTGTACTAATCCTATAACAGAATACACTTAAATAGCGTCCATTGTACTAGGCACAGTGAAATATACATATTTCGTTTAAGTAGTCAAAGATCATATAAAGGAAGGGGATGGAAAGGCCCTTGAATTCTGCTCTCTAGTCTTTTTGCCTTATCTTTCCTATGTTCTCATTCCTTCCTTTTTCAGCCTGAGCCTTCTTCTATTCTGTCTCGATGGATGTCCTGTGGAGCCCTTGCGTTCTTGGCAGTCAACCCATCCTCTGCTGGAGTGTTTTTTTTTTTTTAACATCTTTATTGGAGTATAATTGCTTTACAATGGTGTGTTAGTTTCTGCTTTATAACAAAGTGAATCAGTTATACATACACGTATGTCCCCATATCTCTTCCCCTATTTCTTCTTGCGTCTCCCTCCCTATCCCACCCCTCTAGGTGGTCGCAAAGCCCCAAGCTGATCTCCCTGTGCTATGCGGCGGCTTCTCACTAGCTATCTATTTTACGTTTGGTAGTGTATATATGTCCATGCCACTCTCTCACTTTGTCACAGCTTACCCTTCCCCCTCCCCATATCCTCAAGTCCATGCTCTAGTAGGTCTGTGTCTTTATTCCCATCTTGCCCCTAGGTTCTTCATGACCTTTTTTTTTTTTTTCTTAGATTCCATTTATTTGTGTTAGCATACGGTTTTTGTTTTTCTCTTTCTGCCTTACTTCACTCTGTATGACAGACTCTAGGTCCATCCACCTCACTACAAGTAACTCAATTTTGTTTCTTTTTATGGCTGAGTAATATGGACCAGCACATCTTTTTTAAATAGGGTGGACCATAATTAAGTTACCCTGTTTTTATTTCAAAGGGAGAAAAAAATATATTTTTTAAAGCAACAGCTATCTATTATCACCAACATTCCTGTTTTTGAAAGGATATTTTAAAGATTTTCTTTTCTTTTAATGTGGACAATTTTTTAAAGTTTTTATTGAATTTGTTACAATATTGCTTCTGTTTTATGTTTTGTTTTTTTGATGAGGCATGTGGGATCTTAACTTCCCGACTAGGGATCGAACCCATACCCTCTGCACTGGAAGACAAAATTTTAACCACTGGACTGCCAAGGAAGTCCCTTTAAAGGATATTTTAATACCAAAAATAGTTAGAAGAGCATAATCTCAGAATAAAGGAAAGCCCTTTAAACTGAGTGACTTTACCTTCATGAAAAACTCTCTGGATGGTTTTTATTTTTCTCATTTTGTTTCAGTCTGGTAAAAATGTGGGTCCAGGGGCTTCCCTGGAGGCACAGTGGTTAAGAATCCACCTGCCAATGCAGGGGACACAGGTTCGGTCCCTGCTCTGGGAAGATCCCACATGCCACGGAGCAACTAAGCCCGTGGGCCACAGCTACTAGAGCCCACGCAACTAGAGCCCATGCTCTGCAACAAAGAGAAGCCACCGCAATGAGAAGCCTGCGTACCACAACGAAGAGTAGCCTGCGCTCTCTGCAACTAGAGAAAGACCACAAGCAGCAACGAAGACCCAATGCAGCCAAAAATAAATAATTAAAAAAAAATATATATATGGGTCCAGAGGCTGGCTTTTAAAATTCCCTCCTTTTTTGTTTTTCTTTCTGTCTTCTCCTTCACTTCATTTTTTCTTTCTTCCCCCCCTTATCAAAATGTAACTGCCTTGGGCTTCCCTGGTGGCACAGTGGTTGAGAGTCCGCCTGCCGATGCAGGGGACACGGGTTTGTTCCCCGGTCCGGGAAGATCCCACATGCCGTGGAGCGGCTGGGCCCGTGAGCCACGGCCGCTGAGCCTGCGCGTCCGGAGCCTGTGCTCCACAATGGGAGAGGCCACAACAGTGAGAGACCCGCGTACCGCAAATAAAGAAAAAAAAAAAAGATGTCATTAAGAACTCACATCTCTCCTCTGTTATTCTAGCTGCGTAAATCTGACTCCCCTTCACGTTCACAAGATTGTGGCAAATGCTATCTGGGTGACCGGTTTCTTCATCCACATCCCGGGAGAAAGCCTGTCCACAGTTGTATTTATCATTATATTTGGATGCTGGCCTTCTTGGCAGCAGAACTATTTTGAAAGTCATATCGAGTCAGATATATCTTTCAGCAGGCAACTGCCTGTGCCACCAAAAGACCCATTTTGAGGAAGAACGTTAAGGATTAACTATTTTGTTACTGGCCAGAGTCCCATCTTTCCAAAAAAAGACTTCTTTCTGACATGGTACAATGCCTGAGTTCCTGTGCTAAACTTTCAGTGACGTGTTCAGGGGAGGAAAAGTTAAACTTTATGTTATCTTTCTTCTCCTTTATCAATGATGAATTTTAAACCAATCCACCAAAAATGCCTATTATTTAAATTGCAAATGCTGTTTTAACAAGAAGAGGAGAATAAATTTTGGAATATTTATTTGCATTTTATTCTTAATTCTGTAAGAAACCTGAGGAATGAGAGTTGCTTTTCTTCCTCTCACATCCTAAGAAACTAAATTCTATGTGCTCCATGGCTTCTGGGATATTTTTATTGCAGAACAGAAGGTGGAAGTCACTCAGAATAAGCCCTTCCCTGCCTCACCAGCCCTTCTGTTCTGGAAGCCCATTGAGAGTGGAGGAGCCATGATTGGTCAGACAAGGATGCTGGGAGTATTAGTTCCAGAGCCTGAGGAAGAACAGGTAGTTTGGGGTCCATGATGGGTGGGTGCCTTGAGCCCCAAGAGGATAAGACCTCCCTTATAAAGTAGCTCAAAACTGATAGAGGAACTGAATACTGATGCAATGGGGAGTCCGCTTATTCTTTTTCTTGATGGTTCCTCCCATATGGAGAGACCTCCACAGGCATCAAACACCTGACCTCTCTTCATCCATAACTCTCGATCCCCCAAGGGAGGAGAAGCAACCACTCTGATGAATGAGTTAGGAGAAGGAATTAGACCTGCACATCCCAGGTCTTCTCCATTTTTCTTTGCTCTGTTCTACTGTCAGTTTTCCAGGATGTGCCCCAGTGCCTACAGCAGCCTTGGCTGGGTGGGTGAACCTGTCTAATTAGATGGGTGAATGAGTTTAGATCTGGAGTTTTAGTATTAACAAACCATTTGGCCATTTTCCCCAACATAATTTTATCAGTATCTAAAGTGGTATTTTGATCTCCATCTGTACTATTCCTACATCTATTTCTCAGTTGGTCCTGAACTTAAGCAGGGGGCAAAACGGGATGCTGTGTATTAATCCCTCAGACACCAACAGCTAAGAGTCATGACCTTGGACACCTAGGTCACAGAACTTTTTGTCCACTTTGAATAGCCATTCATTCATTTATTCAACAAACATTAACTGACTACCCACCATGTGCTAGGCCCAGTTCTCAGCAGTGAGAATGTAACAGGCGGGTGTCTCAACCATTGCAATGATGTGGTGAAGACTAGAAGCTTTTCTATGTTGACTCACCATGTGAGTCTTCAGATCCTCAATGACACCCCCCCCCAACATGGCTGATGTATTTAATTTAGAACAAATAATATAATCTTTCTCACATGTAAGTACTGTAGGTCATATTCATAACCACTCCTAATAATTTCAGTTTATTTTGAAAGGGTAGCTGTTACTGAGAGATTTGGAGGGTAGGATAGGAAGGGGAAAGCTAGGGCCTTCCCTCAAACTGTATGACAGCTACATGGACAGTGTAAAAGTTGATCATGTTTTTGCACAAAACTACTCTATTACTTCGGGAAAAAAATCCAAAGCTCAAGTAACTTAGGTTCAAAGAGAGGAAGGTCAAATGTTAAAAAAATAATAATAAAATAAAAGGCTAAATGTAGCATTCTGTTCTCTCCATACAAAAATTGTTAAAAGTGTTGTACAGAGAAAGAAATCCAAACATGCCAGTTTAATGGTTGTCAGATTTAATGTAATCTCTAAATAGCTGGATGGGCAAAATATCATATTTCTGAGGAGTGAATATTAGTTAATATGACAGAATAAAAACAAAAGATTTATCTTCCTCAAGACCTTTGAAAAATGCATTGCAGTCCCTATTCCTTACTTATTTCAGAAACCCCAAGGAAAAAGATTTGAAGACCCTAAAATCATAAAGATTATTCTTATTGTCACTTCTAATTCTTATCTTAGACTAGGGCAAAATGCCAAAAACATTAAAAATTTTTCCATTCTCTTCTCATTCATCGTAATGTTTGCCAAACCCAAAAGGGGAGTGTGAGAAATAGCTTTAGTTAAGATTTTTTTTTAATATGTGGGGGAAAAAAAGACATATGACTATGCCAGTTCCTACGATGCTCTAATCACAGAATGTTGGGTTTAATTTGCATAATAGTTGTTGCAAAACTTGTTCCTTGGCAAGTAGCTCTGGGTCTCATCAATGTCACGCAGTGGGCAAACACTCTTCTGGTCCAACTTTCTTATGGCCTGGACCCCACTCCACCCCTATTCCCCTGTGATCTATTTCCCTTCTAGGAAATTCCAAATTTAGGGTTAGTGGATCTCCCCAAGCAAATTTCGATTTTAAGGATATGCAAATAAGAAATCCAAATGAGCAGCATGAGCTAGGAGAAGACTTCTAGGTAGTTCTATATCTGTGTCTGTATATATGAGACCACACTGCCATATCTTTTGTTTGCACATCTGACTCTCCCACTGGACTAAACTTTGTGCAGCACTGTCTCCTTCTTATTCACATTTGTAACCCTTGTCCCTAGCTTAGGTCATGGTACGCAGTAGGTAAGCAATTTCTTTTTGATGAATTAATAATGAATGAATGTTTTCACATGTGGACACTTTGACAATATATGTTCTGTCTTTATACATATCAATGGCTACCTCTAATTCCAATTACATCTTTCTTCAAAAAGTACTTTTGAAAGTTGGATCTGAGTAAGCAAAATGGAAATGTAACTTCCATGGACTGTAAGCAGAAAACAACAACTTTATTCTTCCTCTTCATTGCCTTTCAAACCTGCCCTGGGGAGGTATTTCTTCTCTGCCTGTTGAATAAAATTTAAGGCAGATCCTAAGAATCTTGTAATAACTCTCAGAAAATTTAAAAAAAGAAAAAAAAAAAGAAGACCTCTAGTTACTTCTAATTATAGTAACAGCTTTATACGAATATCCATATTTTGGGTTCCCTGTATAGTAAGAAGTCCAGACTTATTAAGTGTAGGCTTCTTTTTTACCAGCTCAGGCTGCCCTTGCGCTGGAAACTTGCAGTGGAAAAGGGGCGTGGTCAGTTTCCTTTCTCTTTCTTTGAGCTTCTTTCTCCTCTCTACCAGCAGATCTGGGGCTCTACCTGAGGATGGGTAATGGAGGGTCCAAGCTGACTTTTCTCTCTGAGCACACCTGAGGGTTCTCCAGAGGCCCCTCATGAGACTCCACATTGCCCTGAAATGGGTAATGCATTCCCTAACTGAACAGTTATAACAATACCTACCCTCAGCACCAGACTCGGTGAGCTTCCCTTGCTGTGATACGGACAGGATTACCTCACTGGGCTGCTCTCTTATGTAGGGCTCCTTCCGGATGGATTTAGTTACAATCCTCACTGTCTACTTGGTCCACAAATCATCCCTGAGTACACACCACCTCTCCCCACCACAGTCTTCTTTCCTTTCCCTCTCTTCACATGTGTCTTCAGCTTAGCCTTTAAGCTTTGTTTTCTTATGTATGACCCAAACATGTTCCCAAACACTAAGAAACACTCATTAAGTTTTCCAGATGTGTCTCTGAAGCCCTTCTCACTAGGCTTGAGTAAAGATGAAGCAGCCCTCTCCTTTCTATATGTCTGGCTTCGGGGGAGGAAAAGAGGCTCAGTTTGACAGCATTTTTTTCAAAGGAACTGCCTCTTCAACCTTAACCTCTTACACCCTATGGTGGATGTTAAGATGGGAGGGTCACAGAAACAGATTTTGATCACCTTCTTTGCTAGTCCCACGCAGGAAGTGCAGCAACTCACTTAGGAATGTGGGAACATTTGCTACCTATTATTTTCAACTCAACATTTTCAGGCTGTAGTCAAAATTGAGAGCAGGACTTCCCCTGGTGGCGCAGTGGTTAAGAATCCGCCTGCCAATGCAGGGGACACAGGTTCGAGCCCTGGTCCGGGAAGATCCCACATGCCACAGAGCAACTAAGCCCGTGCGCCACAACTACTGAGCCTGTACTCTAGAGCCCGCGAGCCACAACTGCTGAGCCCACATGCCTAGAGCCCGTGCTCCGCAACAAGAGAAGCCACCACAATGAGAAGCCCGTGCACCACAACAAAGAGTAGCCCCCGCTCGCCACAACTAGAGAAAGCCCGCGTGCAGCAACAAAGACCCAACGCAGCCAAAAATAAATAAATAAACATAATTTAAAAAATTAAAACAAAAAACACTGAGAGCAGAAGTGTCCTATACAAACACAAAAAAACAGAGTTCACAGTCACCTACTGTTTCAAACCCAGCCTCTTTTTAAAATAAAGGGGTTAGGTTTCTGGTTCAAAATGTTAAGTGAGTATATGGGTTATGAATAAAGAAACACAGGAAGGAAAACAACAGGCAAAGAGAGTTTGGCTGATTTCTGGAATACAGCAAGAAGACTGGGGATTGAATGACAAGCCATTCTGAACGCCCTCAGGAGAAGGCATCAGGAGAGGTAGCAGCTGTTCTTTGCAGGCTCCAGGGAGGCTAAGTTCGGCATCAGCGGGTCAAGGGCAGGAGCGGGAGGCATCCATTGGAAGGCTTTCCACAGAACGTGGTACTGGCGGCCGCCTTCCCACCTGTTTGTCCTCACCTCACACTTAACAAGCCACTGGCCAATACTGTCTTTAACACTAGGGGGAAAAATACTGTCTTTAACACTAGGGGGGGAAAAGCACAGAGATGTGGTATCTAAAGAAAGGGATGACCTATCATACTGGGTTTAGGCCTCCAAGAGTGGACACTGGAACCTTAGAGTGAAGTTCTAGCCTTTTTTTTTTTTTTTTTTTTTTTTTT
>NW_020174698.1:3303552-3415455 GCF_003031525.2 Neophocaena asiaeorientalis asiaeorientalis
TTTTTTTTGCGTTACGCGGGTCTCTCACTGTTGCGGCCTCTCCCGTTGCGGATCACAGGCTCCGGACGCGCAGGCTCAGCAGCCATGGCTCACGGGGCCAACCGCTCCACGGCATGTGGGATCCTCCCGGACCGGGGCACGAACCCGTGTCCCCTGCATCAGCAGGCGGACTCTCAACCACTGCGCCACCAGGGAAGCCCAGTTCTAGCCTTTTTGCCGACAAAATTAGCCAATGTATTTCCTACATGGCTTCCACCCAAAAGTGAACCCTATCATCAGTGCATGCACACACAGACAGACACACACAGAGACACACACACACATACACACAACTCCTCTACAGCATGCTGGTTTCAGGAAGAGCCTTGTTGGGAGAACAGACCTACTCAGTGCTTTCGGAACCCATGCCAACCACTTCCATTAATCAGTCTAACCCTTCATATAGAAATAGGAAAGAACAACCAAAGACCACCAGACCACAGCCAACGGGATCTGGGCAGACCCCAGAGGCTGTCTGTGGTGGAAGCGGGGAGGACCCCAGTCTCTCACATCTTGTAGAGAGGCCTTCTTGATCTGGGGAGCAGCTGAACACATAGTGGGGCACCCCAGCAGGGACACCCTGATCCCTTTTGCTCTTGCTTCTTATAAAGTGAGCATGACAATGGTCTTGGATGTGAAAAATAAACATTTTGGCCTGGGGTACTGAGAAGTCTGAGCTTAGGAGCTGGTTATTTAGGAAGCTTCTGGGCAATGCTAGCTGTCCACATCTGGAGAATTTTAGGGGCTGCTAAGTGAGAAGTTGAGTTTGGGTACCAAACTCCCACCCCAGTGGAGGCAGGCGGAGCCCTTGATTACAGAGGAATCTTCAGGCTCTGCCCTGAGAAGAGTGAACCATGAGGCTCAGCCAGTTTGTTGCCAGGTAACCAAGCAGCTTCCCAAAATTAGTCATCAAAAGAGAAGGACCAAGAGGGATAAACAGAATGATTAATTCTGGAGAAATCAAAGTTTACCCAGGGAAACAAAGAGAATTGAAAAAAAAAAAACTTTATTGTGCCCACCACCCTCCTACAGTAACAGTACCCACCTACTCGCCTTCAGAGTAGAAGAGTTGAATTGTCAAAGCCAACTCACTTGAATCACAGATCTCATCTAGCACCAACCTTCACTAATAACTCAAAGACTACAGGCAAGAAGCAGGCACAGATGTGGCACTTCTTTTGGAAAAAGCCTCAATCTGTCAGACACAGCTTTTTAGAATGCTTCTTTTCCCCTCATTAGAATGAATTTTGTTTTCAGATTTCTGAGCAAGGTATGTGGCATAGTTGCATGTTGTCCATTCCCCAACAGTCATGCTGCAAAACTCCATAAATTTTAGGCTTATTTACAGTAAGCAATCTTGACTGGATACCTTTTCCTCCCTGGGATTCATTTTAAGTTTTGCTGAGATATATCCTCAATATTTTTTTCAGGGGGTAAATGGTAGAACAACATCTGAGATATGCATTTCTGAGAATGCCTTTATTTTGCTTTCATGTTGGAGTAATGATGTGGGTTGTTATATAGCTCTAGGTTGTCTTAATTGACCACCTTGACACCTGGCAGCTCTCTCTCTCTCTCTCTCTCTCTCTCTCTCTCTCTGTCTGACAGTAAATATCATTAACATATTTACCAGGAGGTCTGGTCAAGGTCAACCATGCCCCTCCCATACCCCCTCTGTTGGGAATAGGCCACATTCCTGCTCCTAACATTTCCTTCCCAACCATCATCCTTCCTCTTACTATAAACTATCTAGGCTCCTATCTAAGGCCAACCTTCCCACTGTTGCATCAGATCCTATGCTCTCTTGTCTATTAAAGCTTATTACTCCCTTACCTATTAAAGGTTACTGCTGTCCTCTTTCTGTCCTGCATCACTCTATTTTTTGCTCTTCTCTATTGGACCACTACCACCAGCACACAAATATGCAATAACTTCTCACATCTTAAATAATCTCTTGACCCTGCATCCTTGTCCAACTACTGCCCCATTTTTTTTTGTTTCTCTTAATAGAAAATCTCCTCTCAGTGTTGTCTACAGTTCCTGACTCTAGTCCCTCTCTTCCCATTCTCCTTTGAACCCATTCCCAATAGGCTTTATCCTCATTATTCTACCAAAACTGTTCTTGCCTAGGTCAGGATGATCACATGTTACTAAGTCCAGTGTGGGAATGATCAGTCCTCATCTTCCTTGACTCATTAGCAAAAACCCCCACAATTTTAACATAGTTGACCACTCTCCTCTCTGAAACACATCCCTCACTGGACATTCAGACATTACACTATTGTGAGGTGCACATATCTACTTCACATCTCCTCTGTCATGGGCCTCTTATTCTCAGGAAGAACAGACAAATAAAGAAGAGCAAATCTTCCAGAGCATAAATTAATGGAAAAAATATTTTAAAATAAAAACTGTGTGTGAGAGCTTCAGGGGGTATGATTAAGAGACCTGGAATGCAGACAGACTCTAGGGTGTCTCCCTTCATGATCCCCTGTTCCTGGTGTTCACACTCTGCTATAATCTCCTCCCATTGAGTGTGTGCTGGACTTGTCAATTTCTTCTAGTGAATTGACTATGGTAAAGGTGATGAAGTGCCACTTTTGTGACTACATTACCTTATTCAAGACCTTTTCTTGATAGAAGACTAGTGCTAGGGATTCTCTCTCCCCAGCTGGCTCTGAAAAAGAGAACAGCCGTATTGAAGGTCTGTGTGTAGCAAGTATCTGAGAGGGGCTTCCAGGATTTAAAGGTGGCCTTCATTGAACAACCCCCAATAAGCCAGGGCTCTGAGTCCAACAGATGCAAAGAAATGAATTCTGCCAAATTTGGAAGCAGATCCTTCCCCAATCAAGCCTCCAGATGAGACTGCAGCCCAGTTGACATGATTGCAGCCTTTCGAGATCTTGAGCAGAGAACCCAGCTAAGCTGTGCCAGACTCCTGTCCTATGGAAACAACTGGGATGGTGTATGTGTTTTGTTTTAAGCTGCTGTTTAAGCTGTGATAATTTGTCATGCAGCAATAGATAACTAATACATGGTAGATCAAATGAAAATCTGGTCAATGGGAGTTCCAGAAATAGAAAATAGAGAAAATAAAGGGGAGGAAATAATAAATGAAATAATACAAGAATATTTCTAAAATATAAAGAAAAATTTAATTACTTAGATTGAAGACTGTTGCAAGTGATTAGTAGGTAGGGAGAAAAAAGATTCATACCAAGATATAAAATTTCAAAATACCAGCAATAAATAAAAGAGCTTAAAAGATTTTAGGAGAGGGGAAGAGAAATACCACAATCTCTCGAGAAGGAAAGAAAATCAAGTGGGCATCCTATTGCTGGATGCCTTCAAAGTTCTTATTTTAACCTAGTTATATACTAACCCACACCATTACTCCAACATCAAGGCAAAACAAAAGTATTCTCAGACATTCCAAGCTCAGAAAGTTTTCTACTATTTACCCTTTTGAAAAAAAAATATTGTGGATATACTTCAGGAAATCTTAAAGTGAATCAAAAGGAGAAGGTATGAGGTCAAGAAAGAGGAGACAAACCCATGATGAAGATTATGCAGTGGACTGGGAAAAAAACGTGTTCAAATTAAAACAAGAAGTCAAAGAAGGTCGGTGAATTCACCTTGACAAATATCATTAAGAATATAGATGACCTTAGTGAGAAGGTAAAGGCATACACTTCTTTTAGGAAAATACAAAGGCAATTACAAGCTAAAAGAACAAACATCTATAAGAAATTCAAGGTTCAAATATGAAGCAATCTAAAACGTGGTATAATTTTGAGTAATTGATAGAGTGTAAAACAATAAATTATTTGATTTTAACACTTGGACATGTTTTTTTCTCCTAGTGTCACAGCTTCTAGTGACATATGAAAACATTTCTTTATGTATCCTGTCTTATTACTTCACTTAGTTCTATAGAGAATAATATATTCATAATCTTCTTGTTGTAAAGGTTGTATGGTGAATATCAGTTTTTAAAATCACTCTATATGTTACCAAGGCTGTTGCCCCAGAATCACACCCCTGCCTCTCCCTTGAATGGGAACCAATTACTCTTATCTAAGTTTCAGGAGGAAGCTGCCAGGAGAAAAAAACAAGAACTGGTTAGAACTACTTAGGTCCAAGGTGGCAGAAGATTTAACTTCCATTAGACCTTGAGCCTCATTATATGCTCATTGTAACCCATTAGCATGCTAAATGACACACCCACCAGCGCCCTGAGAGTTGACAATTGCCATGATGACAACTGAGAAAGCCCATACAAGGACTGAAAAGGAGCATGGCTGCTTCAGTTCTGGGTCCAAACCACACCCCTGTTCTTGGATATGTCATGAATAACCTCCTACTCTTTCCAAATCCTTTTTTTTACCTTGACCCTCCTATACATTTGACGTCTCCGCCCAAATTGGGTTGAGAAGCTGATTTGTGAACTAGGTTCTGCTTCTCCATTCTTTGGCCATTGAATAAACCTCGTGCTGTTCCAGTCTCAGCACTGGTTTCATTATTGGTGGCACGAATCCAGTTGGAAAAAGAACCTCTCTGGCTGAGACAGAGGGTCTCAGCCTGGGCTAGAACCCCTGCATGGGTCCAGTCGACTAATTCCGTAACGCATAGACAAGTCATGAATACATTAATTAGAGCCGAAGACACTAGAAAACATAGATGCGATAAATATTGAGGATGTAAAAATTCGTTTGGTTAGAAAAGTTGGGAGGTGCTCTAGGGAGAACTGGAGGCCTGTGGAAAAATCCAACAGGAGAACTAAAAATAACTGTAATGAATTGGGAGGAAAGAAGAGGGTTGAGGAGATTTGTGTAAGTGAAGGAGCCAGGGGGCACTGAAATGCATTCTTCACTCTGCTCACCCACCCTTGTGAGTGAGAGGGACAGCTAGAGGCAGCGCTGTCTACTTTGCTGCAGGACTGCGTAAGGAGAGGAGCAGCCCCTCTGGGTGAACCTAGAATCTGTTCCTCTGGATTCTGCCAATCGTGCCCCCAAATACTCAACACTGTGAATATGTTGGGGGCGGGAAGTGCTGTTTCTCTAGGTGTGGAATCACAAAAGCCCCATTCCCTCCCCAGTTCTGGAGGGGAGCTCTTCCCTCCAGTCACTGAGTTCTTTTCAACCCCAGCACGGACTCCATTGGCTCTGCCTCTCAGGCAGCACAATTCTCCTGGATCAGCCCAGGCCCAGGCAACACAAAAGCCAGGGGGAGGGGTGCCTTGTGGGTGCCTGGCAACCGCTACTTCCTGCCGCGCCACACAAAGAAGGCTGGCTGGGAACACTGGGGCCTGGCTATCTTCTGGGATGGGGGAGGAAAACACACCCGAGCAGCAGGACACCAACTGCTATTTTCAAAGAACCAAACCATTCTCCTCCCTCTCCTAGCTTCCCACACAATCTGGGAGTCTCTGAAAAGAAAACAGTATTCCCTGCTTTGTCATCCCTCCAAGAGGACCAGCTCCAAGTTTCCCAGGATGTTAGCTTCCCCAGTGGAAGCAGCTTATCAGTCAGTGAGGGATCTTTCCTAGATCTACTCAGGACTACTAGGCTGGGAGCCTGGGTCTGCAGCCAGTGGACAGGGAGGCAACCCCCCAACGCATTACACATTTCAGTCTTAGAATTTTCTTCGTCTGGTGAAGCCCCTAACAAGCCTCAGGTTTGGGGGAGCAATGTCTGGTTTACAGGCAGCCAGAGAGGAAGAGAGTCAATTTTTGATAAATCCAGATCTGGTCCCCCAACTGGAGCCTGGTTCCTCTTCTTCTTCACTGTTCTTCCTTCCGTTTGGGGGACCCCTGAGTGTGGAGTAAAGGGAAAACTGAAAGAGCCAGCTGAGCCTAAGAAACTTATTCTGTGGAGCAGCTCCACTCCCTGCTTCCCGCCCTGATTTGCTAAGGTCACTGCAAACGCGCCCGAGTTTCCTCTCTCCAGCTGTTTGGTCATTCCTGGGTTTGGTCTACCGTGAGAGAAGCAAACACAAGGCTGTTGGGCTTCCCTAAACCCTCAGTGGCTTGCTCTAGATCCTCCCACATTGGGCGAAGCGGGGCTCCTGGTTTCCACTGGGGCTTCCTCCACATTATGGTCCCTTCACTTGTGTTCTGGGCCGTTCCTTCAAGGACCAGGTAAGAGCCATGTCTCTTGGACGGGGTCCCAGACCAGAGGGTACTTTCTGTGCCTCAGCACCCTCTCCCAGGAGGACACACCAAGCTCCCTGAAGCCTGCACGAGGGCAGTCAGGGCTTTTCGTTGCTGTGGTAAATTCCCATCTGTCACAGCAGGCAAGATATGGGTCGCTGAAGTCAACCCATCCATGTCTGGCTCCCGTTTTCAGGGAAGTGAACAATGGGCCCCTCGTCCCTCTCTTCCCCTTTTCTTTCACCTGATTCAGTGGATAGGAGAGCATTTGGAGAGGGGGAGGGAACACAGGGTCCACTGAGGATGAGCCGCTCAGCCATGCATTCGCGCACGCCCGGTTTAAATGAGCAAGTTCTGAGCCGCATGTTGCTAAATCTCCCAGGCCAGATGCTTCTCTACTAAAGACTCGAATTCCAGTTTAAATACAGACCCCAGCCTTTTCAGCAGCCTTTGGGAGGGGGTCTAGGGAATTGACCTACAGCATCCTCTGGTTTTCAGTGGACCCTAAATCCTTTTCTAAAGTTCTCAGATATTCAGGTACCATGTCTGAAGAAAGGTTTCTCCAAGCTGAGTCCCAGTTGTACCCACCCTCCAAATTCATATGTTGGGATCCTAACCCCCGGGACCTTAGCATGTGACCTTATTGGAATTAGAGATTTTACAGATGTAATTAGTTAAGGAGGTCATACTGGAGTAGGATTGTGTCTTTATAAAAAGACTGGTGTCCCTATAAAAAGAGGACATTTGGACACAGACACACACAGGGAGAACGCCATGTGCAGACTGAAGTGATATACCTGGGATATTTCATCAGTGGATATCACTTCTGGCCTTGGCAATCTGTTACTGTGGCACCATCTACTCAATACTCCCACTTTTCTCAGCCTGGGACCTACAATCACTTATTTCCTGATTGATTTCCACCATGGGCTTTCCCCCCACCCCTTCCCCCCACTGCCACCCCAACCAATTCCAACAGCTTAGCCTGTAACTCAGACTATCTGACCGGGCTGGAAGACACTGGGGTTGCTCTTATTTTTCTAGAAAAGATTAATTTTTGAAAGAAGTTAAGAATCTGAGATAGGCCTCAAAGATCTCCAACTACATTTTCCCCTTTTATGATGCTTTCCTGGGTTATGTAGCAAAATAGATCTCTTTAATAAACTCAGACAAGGCCATCTTTGTGTTCTCTTTCTGGCTTTTTTTGGTAAACACCTAGCCTAGTGTCTGCGCGGGAGTTTTGAAGCATTTTATAGGGTTGTTTTTTTTTTTTGTATTAGTTCAAAATCCACTGGTTTTCCCCAATCAACAGTCACTTATGAAAGTCCTCACACTCAGCCCTGTTGACCAGTTCTCCAAAAGGGTCAAGGCCTTATCAAAAAATCAAAGGCCTCCAATTTTATGGATTGTAATCAGCCATGGATTTTACAAGAATTCAAATAAATCCTGGAACTCTTTTTCTCATGTAGTTGTTAGGAATTTCATTCTACATCACAGGGTGTAAGAAATGTCACAGTTTTTGAATTCCTATAAATCAACTATATAAGCCCCAGTTGGCAGAACACTCAGTCTCAGTCATCTGGGAGCTCCTTCTCTCCCAGGTTGGATGAATGATGTGGAGTTCTCACGTGGTTCCGAGTGTTGAGAAGCAACCTCTGGTCACTGGTCAACAGCGATCCTTGAGGAGCCCTCTACCTTACAAGCCCCGTAATCCCTTCACAAGGTGGTTTCAGTGCTTTGGTGCCACACTTGGACCCAGGGATCTTTGCTGAAATAGTAGTCATGGCCCTTTCAAGTGCACCAGGTAGCCATTGTGACCAAAGCCCTGGCACCCGTCTGGGACCCTATGGAGGGGACATTGGGAATCCTCACCAGTTGTGGTACCACAAAACCGTCTGTCTCTTCCCCAAATTCTCAAGACCCTGCTTGTTGAGGGTTTCTCTGATTCTTCAGGCCTGTTCTGAATTAAACAGTACCCCCTCCCCACCGGCATTCATGTCTTCCCTGGACCCTCAAAATGTGACTTTATTTGGTAATAGGGGCTTAGCAAATGTAACTAGTTAATATGAGGTTATATTGGAGTAGGGTGGGCCCTAATCCATTATGACTGGCATCCTTATAAGAAGAGCAGAAAGGACACAGACATAAAAGGAGAATGCCAAGTGACGACAAAAGAAGAGATTGAAGTGACGTGTCCACAAGCAAAGGAACACCGAGCGTTGCCAACAACCACCAGGCGCTGGAAGAGGCAAGCAGAGTTCTTCCCTGGAGTCCTCAGAGAAAGCACGGTCCTGCTGACACCTTGATTTCAGACTTCTGGCTTCCAGAACTACGAGAGAATACATTTCTGCCACTTGAGGCCACCCAGTTTGTACCTCGTCCCATCAGCCCTAAGAAACTCCTAGAAGCCCCAGGCACTGGCCCACCCGCTGTGTGCTGGGCAATCCAGCGCCGTGCCCCTCCATCAGCAGGGACTTTAGCAAATCAAAAGCCGGGAGGAGGTCACTGCTGCTTCCAGTCTGCTGCTCAACAGCCCCGATTCGGGGCACTCCAAGCCCTGCTTCATTCTGGGAGCCCAGGTGGGGGTGGGCCAGGGGTGGGGACACACTCAGTATCTTCATGAATTGTCCATATGAAATTCCCACAAAATTTGGAAAGTTGATGGGGGAGAAAGATGAATGAATCTTAAGATAGGAATTTTTCCATCTCCATATATATTCAGACCCTACCTTTCTGATATCATTACCCACCCGTGAATGGCTCAAACTCATAAATAAGCACATAACAAAAAATGGCTTCAGACACTCAAAAGAGCTCTCACAAATTCATGTTATTCACTGGGGGAGGAGCAGAATTACCCCTCCCTTTATCAGGTACTAAGCCTGTTTAAGTTTACAGATGCTTTGCGGGGGTAGGGATGGGGGAGTACCTGTTTTCCTTTAGGCTGAGGTTCCTTCCTAGGCTCCTAGTGGGGAGTGGAGGTGTAAAGAACACGTGGTGCAGGAAAAGAGATGGGTGCGAGCCACAGCCCCTCAGGCCTCCCTGGAACTCAGTGGCTGGCCAGCCATCAGAATTTACAGAGGAGAAAAGCTAGCCTTGGGGCCCCTCAGGCAGCCCTGCTTTCCTGCCTCCGCCTTTGTCCTGAGCATGTGCACAGACCATGACCTCAACTCCCCAGAGGTAGCTGCGACCAGCCGCCACAGTTGTCACATCTGTAGGCAGCACAGACGCAAAGAATAACAGCTCAGGAGCTCAGGGCTGGCCCCAGGCTAACTTCCTGCCATCTACCCGCCTACCTCCTGTTCCAGAAGCAAACTCCTCTCACCGCTGGGCCTCCAACAGGAGTTCCCGGGGCACATCCTTCCCTCTCATTCCTGAACCTTCTTCCCCATAGTCCAAAAGAAAGGACTTTTCCCTCCAAGCCCACCCAGTCTCATCCCTGAGCTCCAAGTTTTCATTTTCGGTTTCTAGAACTGCCTCTTTTCAGGATGATTGTGGGAATTTCCACTTGCTTCCTGAAATTGCATCCTTCATTTAGAGGGGTTGACCTTCTCTGACCCCAGCAAGACAATGGTATCCACACACAGAGGACCAGTGTCGGCACCGTCCCCACGCCAGAGCTAATTTAGTCGGGTACCACACCACCTGTGAGACATTCCCAGACAAGTTCAGATTGACTTTGGCCAAATCTAGTTCAGTTGTGTTTTAAAAAAAGAAAAAAAAGGAGTTTATTTTTAAGAGTAAGTTTAGGTTCACAGCAAAACTGAACAGAGGGTACAAACATTTCTTTTTTTTTTTTTTTTTTGCTGTACGCGGGCCTCTCTTCCGTTGCGGAGCACAGGCTCTGGACGCGCAGGCTCAGCGGCCATGGCTCACGGGCCCAGCCACTCTGCGGCATGTGGGATCCTCCCAGACCAGGGCACGAACCCATGTCCCCTGCACCGGCAGGTGGACTCCCAACCACTGCGCCACCAGGGAAGCCCCAAACGTTTCTTATATTCCCCCTCTCCCCACTATCAACATCCTGAACTAGAATGGTGCCTTTGTTACAACTGATGAACCTACATTGACTCATCATTTTCATCCCAAGTCCACGGTTTACATTAGCGCTCACTCTTGGTGTTGCACATTCCATAGGTTTTGACAAATGTGCAAAGATGTATCCACCATTACAGTATCATACAGAGCAGTTTCATCGCCCTAAAATTCCTCTGTGCTCTGCCTATTCATCCCCCTCTCCCCCCAATCCCTGGCAACCAATGATCTTTTTATATCTCCATAGTTTTGCCTTTTCCAGAATGTCAAATAGGTGGAACCATACAGAATGTAGCCTTTTTAGATGGCTTCTTTCACTTGGTAATATGCATTTAGGGCTCCTCCATGTCTTTTCATGACCTGAGAGTTCCAGTTGCTTTTTTTTTTTTTTTTTTACAATTTTTCCAATATGAGGCAGTCATCGGGCCTGCCTGTTCCTCATGCCAACTTCACGTCTCAGGTTCCAACTCATGTAAACCTCTCTCCTTCTTTCCATCTATCATCAATCTATTTTAGAACAAGAATTCAGGAATGAGAAAACTGTCACAAAAGATGCACATTAATGTGGTTATTTGAACTTAAAAAATGAGTTTAAATATTTCCTCATGGAAAATAAGTTGTTATTTGACAGTTTGGTTTGACACTGAGGTCTATCACAATACGTGACAGATGTTATCCACAGATTGAATCTATAGTTCCTTGTTTTTAGTGAATATATTTAAAGGATATATACACTATACAGTACCCTGGAAGATACCGACTTTGTAAATATTTAAATTTATCGTAAAACATTTAGATGTCAGCTTAAAAATATATGAAGAGGTGCAGAATTTCTCAAGAGTTTTCCAATTTTTTTTTTAAGGTGTACTTGAGCAGAAATATTTGAGGACCACCAGCTAGAAGAAATTGTGTGAAAGAGTGAAATTGGCTTCATATTTTTGCCCATCAGCTACTCTTCAGGACATCGCTGTATGACACCTCAATACTCTCATTACCCAGAATAATCCAGAAAATATTCCATCTGGTTCCAACTCTATGTTAACTAAGGCAGGGAAGTGTGTAATGCATATAAGGATGATGATTAAAATACAATTTCTCTCAGGAGGTTCATAAAAAATTTGGTTATCTAATTCCCTGACCATAGCAAATTTGGCCATTCTATGCATTTTTAACCGCCCTCTATGGGATTTAAAATGTTTCAGCATGTAGAGTAGGAAATGGAAAGTAGGTACCTGGGAGAATAACAAGGAAGAAAATTATATTTACTAGGGCTTATTGCCAGGAAAAAGATGGAGGGGCTAGAAACTGCCTCATGAATGTTCTTTTATCTCTTTTTTTCTAGAGAAATTCTAAAATGCTCCATTTATTGTGAGCCATGCTCAGGATAATGACACTTTTAGATCTTAAGAATTCCATTAGAATTCCTTTCCAGGGTGAATACCTTTCGTATTCAAGAGAGTTTCAAGTGGTAGATTCTGCGATCCAGATTCTTCCTCAGATCTCAGAACAAGACAGAATGACATAAGGGTTCTGGAGATAGTGAAAATCATATGAACCCAAAGAGCCCATTTATGACTATAAAGCAAGTGTCCTTACGAAATAATATTTGGGTCTGGAAAACTGTGAAAAGATGGCTGTCCTATGCGAGAAGAAGAAAGAAACCTCAATCAAAGGCTTCAGCCTCTGAGAGTCACGTCTAGAGAGAAAGAATATTAGAGTCAAAAAGAAGGTCAGGCACAGGTGCAATGAATATAGTCAGATCACCTGGAAAGGTCTTGGGTTCTTGCACAAGAGGGCCTCTTTCATCATCACCTTGCATTGGGCCAGGGTCAGAGTAAGCATATAATAAATATTTGAGGATAGGTGGATGAGTTTTTGAATGAATGCACATGTTCCCTTTACTCCGGGCAGGCGGGCAGGAAACACGAATGAACAGCTAACCGGAGCCACAAAACTCACAGAGCAGTTGACAAAAGCAACTCCTCAGATCGATTTGGTGCTCTCTTTTCCCAGCAGATAGCTGGCAGCTACTGTTGGCAGTCTCCTGCTCCCTTTGGCCCCTTGCAGCTAGAAACATGCTCTTCCCTCTGTCTATCAAAAGGGGGCAGCAGAGGACTTCCCTGGTGGCGCAGTGGTTAGAAATCCGCCTGCCAATGCAGGAGACGCGGGTTCCAGCCCTGGTCAGGGAAGATGCAACATGCCGCGGAGCAACTAAGCCTGTGAACCACAGCTACCGAGACTGTGCTCTAGAGCCCGCGAGCCACAACTACTGAGCCCGCGTGCCACAACTACTGAGCCCGCGCGCCTAGAGTCCGTGCTCCACAAGAAGAGAAGCCACCGCAATGAGAAGTCTGCGCACTGCAGTGAAGAGTAGCTCCCGCTCACTGCAGCTAGATAGAACCTGCACGCAGCAACAAAGACCCAACGCAGCCATACATACATACATACATACATAAATAAATTTACTAAAAAAGGGGCAGCAGAGAAGAGTTAATTCAGGTACCAAGGTGGCTGTGAGCAAAACCACCCCCAATAACTTAATGCAGATTGCCCAAACTGTGTCTTCCTAAAAGTGCATTTTTTAAAATTAATTTATTTTTATGGAGAAATTAAGGATTAAAACTAAGGATTTGGGAGAAATCTACCTTAAAATTATTTCATGTCTATACTGAAAATTTTCTTAAATATAAAAATTTTTTTTGGTGTGTCAAGTACAGTATATAATATGGGAAATTTCTCAAACTTTCTGGCCGATGAAAGAGCCTCCACAATTTTTTTTTTTTGTACACCGCAGGTTCTTATTAGTTATCTATTTTATACATATTAGTGTATCTATGTCAATCCCAATCTCCTAATTCATCCCACCACCGCCACTTTCCCCCGTTGGTGTCCATACGTTTGTTCTCTACATCTGTGTTTCTATTTCTGCCTTGCAAACCGGTTCATCTGTACAATTTTTCTAGATTCCACATATATGTGTTAATATACGATATTTGTTTTTCTCTTTCTGACTTACTTCACTCTGTAAGACAGTCTCTAGGTCCATCCACATCTCTACAAATGACCCAATTTTGTTCCTTTTTATGGCTGAGTAATATTACATTGTATATATTTACCACATCTTCTTCATCCATTTGTCTGTCAATGGGCATTTAGGTTGCTTCCATGACCTGGCTATTGTAAATAGTACTGCAGTGAATATTGGGGTGCGTGTGTCTTTTTGAATTATGGTTTTCTCTGGATATATGCCCAGGAGTGGGATTGCTGAAATTCCTCAGAATGTCTGTTAACATCTCAAACCTCTGTAGAAGATGAATTAGGAAGTGCTTTCCTAGCCAATCCATTCCCATCTTAATGCCAAAGTTGATTCTCTCCACTTTACGATATCAACTTTCTTTACCAACAGGGAAAGAAGGACTGGGACGTTGACCCCTGCCATTTCATAGAGTAAACTGTCTGAAGATGGAGCTTGAAAAATAAAGATATACCCCCAATCCTTTATATTCTTGACACTCTCTCTTCTCCCCTTCTCTCCTGGTAGTAAGATCAGCCCCCAGATTTGTCTGAGAGTTAAAGATCTCACTAGGGGCCTCCAGTTGGACATGTGGCTCTGTGAAATGTTGAGTCAGGTCATGCTATTGTAGAGGCTAGAGATACGTGGACCTTTCTGGTTTATCACCACTGTATCAGTTGCCAGTCTATTGTCATATGCTGCTTCCGTCCTTATTTAGAAAGAGAGCCTGATTTGAACGGATAAACAAATAGACTGAGCATTAACTTGATTCTCTTCTACAGTTGTTATTGCTGTTTCGTTAGTAAGTAAATTATATTCATATAGCACCTGAACAGTTTTCAAAGTGATTTCAGATACTTGTCTGATTTTATCTTAACTAAAATCTTTGAGACAGTTTATGTTGGGGAATCTTTGGACTCTGGTCAACATTAGCCAAAAACAAATTTGTAGCTGGGCTTTGGAGTGGTTTATAGGACTGCAGGAAAAAATAGGAAGAACAAAGTCTTGAGAGAAACCAGGAAAGTTCTGGAGAAATAGGTAATAGTGGGTAGAGTTTTCTGTTCTGCCATCAGGAATGACTGACTGTTACACCCAGGTATTGACCTAGTGTTATCTCTCAAGACTCACATTCCAGGGATAGAACATCTAATTGTCATGGCAGGGGTTTACAAGCTGACCCCTTGGCTAGAGAGTGGTGCACATTAGTTGACAGGTCCTCTAAAATGGCATGTCATTTCCCAACAGAAAATTACAAGGATTTTGCTGAAAGAAGGGAGCTTGGCTGCATGGCAAAAAAATCAGCAGCTTTAGGCAAAGCAAGTTCATGTTTTCCTATCCTAGAGATAAGCAAAGAGCCTAGATGGGTTATTTGAATGGCCTAAAGTCATGTGGATAATAAACAAAAAACACGTTAGAATTTATATGATCTTACTCCTAAACCAGTAATATTTTTCCTAGTATTACTTATACTTCCATGGAGCCCTTGGGTGCAAAAACAGCTATCATTTTTTGAGGATCATTATGGTCAGATATTGTTCTAAATAGTTTCTTTACATTAATACATTTAATCCTCACAGGAACCCTATGAGTTGGGTACTATTATTATCCCATTTTAGAGATGAGGAAACTGAGTCATAAAGAACTTCCAGAGACAGTAAGTGGTACAGCCAGAATTAAAACCAACTAGTCCAAGAAGCTACTTTCAAAATGATGCTTTAATGAAACAACACGTGATCAATTTGAAGTTTGATTGTTTATACCCTCTTCTCCATCTTTTTCTTTTGTATTTCTTTCCGCAAATATTTAGTGAGTGACTCAAGGTTTCAGACACCACGCTGGACTCTGGAGGAGTGGCAATGAACAGGTGGTCACAACTCGCCCTCACAGTTGTTACAGTTTAGTAGGGAGAACAAGTTGGGAAATCATCACAGCGCTCCATGCTTCTCCTTATGTCAGCGCTGCACTCTGCCATGGGGGCAGAGAGGTGCGTCCTTGGCCCAGCCTGGGGGGAGGGAGGACAGAGAAGACTGAAGCATCTGGCAAAGGGGGATGGGGAGGGAGTGGGGAGGGAGGGAAAAGATCATACCACCCAATCCCTCAAGTACTGAAGGCAAGTATAAAACACAGCCAGACTTCATAGAAAGCCAAAAGCCAAGACCGTTCTCCTGGGGCCTTAGAGTTCCACCTCTCTGCTTCACTCTGATTTTTCATCCTCCTGCTCTCTTTCTGCCGAGCTTTCTTTTATTTTGCGCATCTCCTTTGCTCCCTCTACCATAAATCTGGCTTGCACAAACTTGGCCTGCTGTGACTCTGACCCCAGGCCTCACTCCATATTAACCCAAACATTCACCCACCATTGGTGGATACAGTAGAGTGGCCCTCTCAACCTCCGTTCCACCCTCCTTCTTGTCGGGTAGATTAGAAAACTACATTTCCCAGACTTCTTAGCAATCAGGATCTAGACATCAGTTAGAAGCATCTGCAGGAAGGTAGATAGGATGGGGAAGCTATTTTCTCTGCCTTTTTCGGGGGGGTTTCTACTAGCCTACGAGATCGGGTGATGTGAGATTTTCCTGAGGCAGCATTCGACATCTACAGCTTCTGGGAGAATGCAGTTATGGGGGTAGTTGTGTTTCAACCTCATCCCTGGATTTAAACAATGCAGCTTGAACTCATTGCTCCATTAGGTGGCCTTAGATACAGGAGCTCAGCTGATAAGTCCACTCTATATTATTCTGGGAGTCATTTCTGAATGCTTGGAATCTGATCTTTCAGGCCTTCCAATGATTTTATAAGCCCCTGATTCTCTGTGTCAAATTCCTTCCTGCTTAAAATTCCCACACAGAGCTCTGACTGATACAAAACCAGTCTCTAATTTAATTTAGAGAGAGAAGGCCCTCAAAGAGAGGATCCTGGTCCATTCTTTTGGTTCCTGGCACGTGAGAACTCTATTCATGGTTTAGTCAGTCGTGGGCAACCACAGTGAGGAGTGAGACAAGAGTGTCTAAAAGCCGATGAGGTCAAGGAGGCACTGATCAGCCAGCCCACCAGAGAGTCCAAGGAAGGACTAGACTGCAGAGTGAAGAAGCAGCAGGAGATGGGCCCAGGAAAGTCAGCTGGAGCCAGACCATGCTGGGCATTTTAGGTCTCATTAAGACATTTAGACCAACCCTAAGAACAGTTGGAAGCTGGTGAAAGGTTTAAAACAACTGGAACCATTTAAGGGTCTACATTTTAGAGAAAAGCCTGGGCTGTATTATGGAAAATGGGCTTTGGGGATCAAGAATGCAGGCAGGGAGACCTGTTAGAGGTCATTGCAGCTGTCCACATGGGAGATGGGGAGGTAGTTTGGATTTAGAGAGTCACAGCGGGGGTGGGAGGAAGGGAACAGATCTGAGAGATATTTAGTAAGTATAGTCATCTGGGAAGACCTCGATTTCCCAACCATATTCATAGGGTCAGATACAAATTTTGAGGGGCCAGAAGTTTATTAAAATTGGGGTACTCCAATCTTTAAGAATATACAATTAAGTCTGAAAGTGAATATTTATTAAGATCAATTACAAATGTTTAAAAAGCAATCAAGTATTACAAACACCACACAATCCAGAAATTACCTGATACATCTCTATAATATTCCTTTCCCCCTCTTTTCTTCATAACAGAATTTTTTGGGGGGCAATATTACTTTCTACAGAGAGAAGAGAAAGAACCCAATCTCTTCTCTAGCATGGCCCTCCTCTGTGACCCACGTACTCCTGGCGCTGGGAGCTATATGACATAGACACAGGACACTGATAGACAACCTCCAGTCCTGAGCCCCTTCATCATCATGCCACATGAGCGATAATGTGGAAAACGTGCAGTGTGAGTTGGCACAGTATGTAGCAGGAGAATTCCTGGGAGTCCTTCCTTTACCAGGAGAGATAGCAAGAGCTTAACTACTCACTGAAGGGCCTGTGAGTCATCTAAGTGAAACCCAAACCAAATATTTTTCCAGCTTAACTGCCCCTAAACCAGATCCCAAATATCCCATGACCACTCCTACGTCACCTACACAAGGAAAAGGTGACAAAAAGGATATCAGTGTCAGAACGCAAAGAATTAGGGGTCTTCACTGATTGCAGGTAAATATATTACTTTTGCAAACTTTAAGAAAATATACGATCCTATGAATGCATTGCTGGGCCCCTCCCATGACCTTGGAAGGGCCAATGTGAGTGAGGGGCCCTGAAGCTTAAATATTGTTAGCTTTGTGATTGACCTGCATCTGCACACGTCAAAAAGGACTCAGCTAGATGAGTTCGGGAACCAGCTCCAACTTGGAGACTCTGCAGTCAAAAACAATTCCCCAAGTCCTGCTCTGAGCTGATCCAGCCGCCCCGGGGAACATACCTCACTGTGTATGTCTAGCAACCAAGGGACATGGCGGCCAGACCACTGCACCATTTTGCCAGAACAAAACCACTAAATCCTGTTGCTTCATGTTGCCAGCTTCTGATGCAAAACCTGGGGTGGGTGATATGTTAGGCAGAGCCTGGCCCTAGGTGTAAAGGAAGCCCCAAGAAGGGTCTTTCCAAGTTCTGTGTGGGAGACAGTCAATTTTCTATGTAGTGCCCTTCTCGTTGACCAGAAGATAGGAGACAATTAATGAAGGTGGACCAGTCTTTCAAGACAGTAAAGACTGCTGTTGTCACACAGGATTGAGCGGTATTTTTCCGTCATTATGGCATAAAAAGAAGGATAACCTACAGGAAAGGCTTAGTCATTGAACAACTTTCTGTGGATGCCTCCATCCAAAGAGCATGGTAATAGTACTGAGGAAAATTTAAAAATTGGAAATATTGATAATTTGTTTGGAAAAACGGGTAATAGAATGGAGAAGGGTACTCATCTTATATAGCTTAGCTCTACAAAGGCAGATGTAGGCCAAACTAACAGATAAGACATTGCAATTTAGAGGAAGATTATAATTTGAACAGTCCCATTAATTGCCCAAATGCATCTTTGTGCAAATTACATTTTAACTTTGATTTTCTGGAAAACTTGTTTTATAAATAAACTTCTGTCTAAATGAATGGGAACAGCCCACCTATAGTTGTGCAATGTATGGATTGCACAATATATGGCAGCCCTAAATTTGAAGAATTTTCTTCAGATTTATACTTATTAGATATACAGTATTATAACAATGTTAAGAAAATTTTTTTTCAGAAAATACTTTTTACACATGATTTACCCATGATTAGACCTAGTCTAAATTCCTTATGTGACCTAAGATTACCCTCCCAATATATTTGTTATTTTCAATTTTTCAAAGCTCCCTTCTAGTCTCTATGAATACACGTATATATTTTAAAAAAATTATTATAGTGGTAATCAGCATGAAATGTTCTACTCTGATTTTTCCAATTAAAATAATAGAAACAGTATTTTATTACACTGCTATGTTGTCTTTCTTTTAACAATTTATTTTTTTTTATTTTTTTTTTTTTTTTGCTGTACGCGGGCCTCTCACTGCCGTGGCCTCTCCCGTTGTGGAGCACAGGCCCTGGACGTGCAGGCTCAGCGGCCATGGCTCACGGGCCCAGCCGCTTCGCGGCATGTGGGATCCTCCCCGACCGGGGCACGAACCCGCGTCCCCTGAATCGGCAGGTGGACTCCCAACCACTGCGCCACCAGGGAAGCCCAACAATTTATTTTATATCAAGTGAACATATAATGAATTTAACCATACTTCTTTTGTAATTTGAGGAACTTTAATCGATATGTTATGATTAATAATATTCTACACATTACAAAAAAGTTATATTGAAAACCTTTAGAAAAAGGAGTTATTTGGATAGTATAAACATGTAAAATAATAAATATTCTTCCAAAAAGCTGATACAAAGATGAATATTTTATTGGAGGATGGCTAATTAAGACCCGAATTTGTATCTGGGTATTTTTTGTCTAAAGATTGTATTTCCCCATTTGTGTTTACACTGTAATGAACTATTTTAGGATAAAAACTCCGGAAGTACATTCTACATAAAATAGGGCAATGGGATGCACCACAGAGAAGCACCAGGGTGTAGCGGAAAGCATGTGAGTTTTGGAGTCAAACGGACTTGGACCGCTGTGCTTTGAAATGTTATGTTCTGCAAAAGATTTGTGCAAGAATTACTCATGACAGCTTTATTTACAATAGCCAAAACAAAACAGCCCAAGCGCCCATCAGTAGGAAAATGGATAAATAAACTGTGATATATTTACCCATGGAATACTAGTCAGCAATAAACAGAATAAACTACTAATACACACAAACATAAGGATGAATGTCAAAATTATGCCCAGTGAAAGAAGGCTTACACAGGCGTACATACTCTAGGATTCCATTCTATGAGGAGTAAGAACAGGGAAAGATAACCCATGTGGAAAAAATCAGAGCATTGATTGCTTCTAAGGGTTAAGATGTAAATTTACTCAGAAAAGACATAAAGGAACTTTCTGGATGATGTTCATGTTCTGTACTTAGTAGAGGTTTGGAGTGTACATACGTATGTGATTTTCTGAATTTCTATAATGGTACCCTTGTATGAACACCATTGTATGTAAAATGTCTCAAAGGGGAAAAAAAAAAGAACCTAAACAAGTATTGGACTCTACTTCATGATACACATATCAAAGTATTCCAACTTACTTTGAAATGCATAAAAATTAAGATGGATCAATGGATGGATAGAGGGATTAAAATACAGATACATAGATGAAAGAGTGAGCATAGTAAAATGCTGAGTATAGAATCTAGGTTTTCCTGTATGATTGAAAATTTTCAGGATGAAACATTGGAAAGTGTTGGGTTTTTTTGTTTGTTTTGTTTTTGATCCGGACATGTTTCAAAAACCTCTGTTTCAATTTCTGCAAAATGAAAGTAATAGTGTTTACTTCACAAAGTTGTTGCGAGGTTTAAGAAAAATCGCCCTAAAAATAGCCCTGGTATATACACAGTAGAGGTCCACAGTCTTGTGGTGCTGTTTGCTTTCTCTTTCATCCCCTCTTATTTGTCTTGTCAGTTTATAAGCCATAATACATAGTTTTGGATTTGGTAGCATTGCCTATGAACAGGTGGTCTGAAAAGGTATGCAGCAAAATTATTGGAATTATGGGAAATGAACTGTCCATCTGCTGATTACATATTCCTTAAGTGGAGGAATCACTTTTAACGATAGTAGTGGCTCAGACTCTATTAAGGAGGGACAGCCTGTGGTGATACTTGCTCTAAAGAGAGTACCAGAAAGGAGAGAGAAACGACGAAGTGTTAAAGACAATCGTCAAATGGATTTTTTAAAACTACATAGTTATCCAGCTCACTAAATGCTCCATTTGTGAGCACTCATTTATTTATTTGTTTATTTATTTATTTGCTTGTAGAAATTTGAATGGAATGAAGTGAGGAAAAGGACTTTGTTCATACCCCTCAGCTCTGGCTGCCCATCTCTTTCTTCCCAAAGTAGTTTGCAGGGTAGGTTTTTCCATACACTGTAATCTTTTTATTTATTTATTTATGGCTGCCTCGGGTCTTAGCTGTGCCATGTGGGATCTTTCGTTGCTGCGCGTGGGCTCTTTGATGTGGTGTGCAGGTTGCTCTCTAGTTGTGGCGCATGGGCTTTCTAGTTGCAGTGCATGGGCTTAGTTGCCCCGTGGCATGTAGGATCTTAGTTCCCCGACCGGGGATCGAACCCGTGTCGCCCGCATTAGAAGGCAGATTCTGGACCACCAGGGAAGTCCCTGCACTCATTTATTTAACACATATTTATTGAGGGTGTGCTGTATGCCTGGCACTGTGCTAAGAGCTGGAGACACAGAGATGGATGAGTGCCTGGGACAGACATAGGTGCCTGCCCTCATGGAACTTACATTCTAGTCATGCTAAAGTTAGTTGGATTTATAGGGATCAGTCTGTTAGCCAGCAAATATTTACTGAGTATTCATTCTGGCCAGGCACTTGGAATATCCATAGCAAACCAAACAGAAATGGTCCACTCTGTCGTGGAGCCTGCTATCTAGCAGAAAAAGGCAGATTTAGTCAAATCACTGCATGTAACTATAATAAAACTGTAACGTGATAAGTGTGCAAAATACTGTGAAGGAAAAGTACAGGGTTCTTCAGGAAATTTCGGCAGGAGAATATGCCCCATTAGCCTAGATGAAAAGCATTTTTCTCCTAAATTTTCTCTGAGTTTAAGAGAGTAAATTGAGCACAGAACAGAGCTTGGAAGAGCCAGTGGCCCACATCAGGTCAACAGTGGAATGAAGAACAGAATTAGGGGCACCAGGAGCCATGTGTTCAGTCACATAATGTGCTTATTCCTTTGGATTTCACCTTGGTTTATGCCTTAGGAGATCCTGTGTGGTTCGGCTACAGAAAGCAAAGTGAGAATTGTTGAATTGCTCTTCACCGCAGTAAGGGATTCTGGAATTAGGTTTATCTTCTACTTGGTCAAAGACTATAACAAACACACTAACACGTCCATGGTGCCAGGAAGCTGCTGGAGACACGGGGCCTGAGATCATTAAACAAAGCAATTATACAACTGACCCACTGCAAAAACATGTCTACCAACTGAGTTCGTTGATTCCCAGCAGAGAGTAGATAGAAGCCAAGCGAATACAGAGAGCTGATGAGAAATACATGTGTCTCACAGACAAAAGTTGTTGCTCCTACAATGATAACACATTCTGGAAACAAATAAAAACCAAAGCATCATCGTACCACGCATTCTTTAGTGGGGACAAGCTGATCTGTTGGAGTCTGAACTACTCACTTCTGAATCAAAAGGGGGCTGGGCTGGGCTTCCCTGGTGGCGCAGTGGTTGGGAGTCCGCCTGCCGATGCAGGGGACACGGGTTCGTGCCCCGGTCCGGGAAGATCCCACATGCCGCAGAGCAGCTGGGCCCATGAGCCATGGCCGCTGAGCCTGCGCGTCCGGAGCCTGTGCTCCGCAGCAGGAGAGGCGACAGCAGTGAGAGGCCCGCGTACCTCAAAAAAAAAAAAAGGGGGGGGCTGGGCTATGCTTAAAGAACTGCCATTTTCCAGCACTAGCAGCAGACATAAACAGGTGCATAATCAATACCAGTTGAATCATCACAGGTTTGTTTCCATTTGTTGCCTGATTCCCTGAAGGATAAGAAAGACAGAAATATCTAGTGATAAGCAAAAGTAATGTACAAATGATAAGTTAATTTAGAGCTGTGTTAGGATCCAGCCCAAATGCCAAAAGTGAGTTCTGTGTAGTTCAGCTTCTGCCTATACAAGCAAGAACTCGTTTCTCTGTCCAGAGGAACGACTAGGACCAAAGCTGTATTTCATGTCATCTTCTTAAGGTCAAGAAGGGCTGAAAGTGACGGAAACCAAGAAAATCAGAGAAGGACAAGGCTGGGAGGTTGGGATATAGGCAAGTTATGGCATTAGACCACCTGGCTTCCTGGTCTCAGCTCTGCCACTGACTAGCTGTGATGTTTGAGGCAAGTCACTTTGCCTCCATTTTCTGCTCTGTAATGTGGGTACATGCCTCACAAGTTTCCCCCCCCCCCCAAAATGAATCATTTGGTAAGACCTTTATAGAAATATACTCACAAATCAGGAAAAAAAAAATCTTCCTTCTCAGGCCCTGCTTTTGTTTCCGATTGGATGACACCACAGCTACACCATGGTCCATTCACTCTGGACACTCAGAACTGGAAATGCCCCTCCTCCTACAATCAGGCTATCAGGCATTGATCTCGACAGAAGATTCAGGGTTGGTTCCTTCCTTAAAGACAGCTATGAATAAATAAACTGCGATAGTTTGCTGTAACCCCAGGGTATAAAAGGTCCAAAGAACCTGGGCGTTCTGAGTTTGTGTACACTTGGTCTCAGGCCTTGATTTGTCTGACAGGCCTTGGAGAGGGAGAGTATATACCGCACTCACCTAGGGCAAAATCAGGTTGAAACAATGAAGATGTTTCATGCTTTGTTGAATATGCTAAGTGTCACTGCTCTTGGAATAACCGTCTTGCTGAAAAATTGACACACTTTTCCTTCTGGTATGTCTTTGCCTAAATTGTTCCTCCCTGTTCAAGATTAACTAATACCATCTGTGAATATTCTTGGCCCTCGCTCTCAGCCTGGGCTTGAATCTGCCCGATTCTTTTCTGTGCCTCTTTTCAAAGGTGCAAGAATACAAGAGCTGCCCCCCCACGCCCCCACGCCCCCAGCTAAGCGCCAAACACTGTCAGAGCTCCGGTTCCCAAGCCTGGAAATCCTTTGCTTCCAGCTCTGCATCTGAAGGCAAAAAAAAACAATCCTCCGGAGATTCGGCCCTCCCACTGCCTGTGATAGGCTGCTTGGAATAGCAAGAGCCTGTGTCACCGAAAAGGGCAAAGCTTTCGGAAATAGAAACAAAGTTGGTCACAAATCACATTGGCTTTGCCCGAAGTTTTTTTTTCACGTTTCTTTAGCATGCGACCATGGGGAAAGTGACCGCTCGTGTCAGTGGGGGAAGTCAGGGTGGTTTAGTGCCCAGGGAACGGCTGTAACTTCTACGTGACCATGGTACCTGTTGAAAACGCAGAGGGCCCCAGTCTGCTGAAACCGAAGGGGCCAGCAGCCGAGACTGATGGCAGCGACAGAGACAACGGCGGCCGGCATCCTCCCTGGGCGAGAGGTAAAGCGAGGCTGCAGGGCTCGGGGACCGCGAGAGGAACGAGCTGGGCGCGTGTCTCACTCTGTGTGTGTGTGTGTGTGTGTGTGCGCACGTGAGTGTGCTAGGTGCCTGGAGACGAGGGGACAGGATCTGCTGGGAGGAGTGACAAGGAGCTCTGATGTGAAGGTTGAAGTCCCACTACTCATAAGCAGGGTGCCCTCCGCCGTGTTGATGGTATGATGTATAAATCTTTTTCATTTGGAGAAATTGACTGGCAAGATAATCACACGTGTAAACACACCCACACACACCCCCGCATACACACACTTTTTCATTTATTGTCACAAATGGGTAATCTGTAACAATTGGACATTATAACCACCATTTCAAAAATCAGCATTTTAAGGAAGCTTCATAAAATTATTAGTTATATAATGAATAAATACAACTTTCTTTTTAAGTTCCCAGCGTCTGTTTGTAATGAATTTGAGCATTATTTACAGCCTAAAACCTCTGCTTCGTTGCTCCTGCTTTCTTTAAAACTGGCCTTTCAGGCTGAGGTTTGTTTAATACTTTTCCTTCCGGAGGTGAAATTTGGAAAAGTTTTAATTCATTTCAGTTATCTTTGCTAAATCAAATGCCTTTCTTCACTCCCACATTTACAATTTTCACAAACACATTGCACACTTTTAGTTGCCTTTTCCTATTCAGTTAGTTTGTTCTCAAAGGAATAGGAACTAATCGTAATATGAAATGAAATCAAACACAAATAATGCCCTTCTTCCCACCGCTTCCCTCAGCTCTGCTCCCTCTAATCATATAATACACTCCCCACGCCATATATTGGAATTTCATGCATAACCAAAAACACTAAATGATATGAAAGGCATTTTACCTTTCACCTTGGGATGGATCTGTGTACTTATGTTTGCACGGCGGGTTTGATGATCCTGGAATTGAATCCACAACCCCTCTCAAGGAGGAACTGAGCGGCCCCTCCTTGGGAACTGAGACCCTCTCCTTATCCCCTGCCCTCTCCCTGCTCAGCCTTCCCTTGCTTCCATCCTTCTAGTCAAGAATGAATATCTGGGGTCACCTTACACTATGCCTCAGCCCTCTCTTCAGCAGAGCTGTCCCTTTGTCTAAGTGTGATCTTTGGGTCCTAAGTCTAAGAGGAGACAAAAGAAACTTGTATTCAGGGGTAAAGAGAAAGAGTGGCAAAGTTCTCTCTGAATTCCGGCAAGATTGAGCTCTAGGGTGAGCTGAGGTGGTGATATTGACAAAAGGGTTAACTAGATAGAGTCACTGATAAATGTCACAAAGAAGATGAAAAGGAATTTGTCCTGGAGGGGCCTCCATAGTAACAATAAAAAATGGACTATTTAGTTTTGATTTGTCTTTGAAAGCACAGTGTAGTACTCTTAATAGGTTAAATTGCCCAAGTTCACAGTGATCCCAAAGGAAGGTAACATGTATGTGTGCTTGTAAAGGTTGAATACACACACACAATTCAACTTATAGCGCAACTGTTTATGCCATTGAAAAGAAATGATAAATGAACAAGTACCATAAATTATCTTTTACATTTAATTTTAAATGAACCTTTACCGTGTAGAAGAGGAAACCTAAATGTTTTTCTTAAATCCTTAATTAATACAGCTTTGATGGGTACTGTATGTCGTTTATATTTAGACAAATACAAACCTTTTATTATTACTTTTGTAAGTTTTCATAAATTGTCTTAAACTTTCTTGGTACCCAAAGGCAATTATACAGATCTATGTGTATAATGAATCCATAGTACGGACTTGCTCTATGGTTTTGACAAGTTACTTCACCTCTCCAACTGGGATTGTATTTTTGTATGATTTACGAAGATGTTGAGGTTTAATGAGATATTTGACAAATACTCCTTTCAACTTCTTTATATTTTACACTTCCATAGTTTCATCCAGGAAATTCTGAGTATTTAAAACATGCTTAAATTATCCTACTTCTCCTGCATTTGAAGGTAGCAAGTTGTTCTATATTCCTAGATGAAAAAATTAATGTGCAAAGAGGAATGAGTTATACAACCCAGGACAAGGTCATTAAAACATTTGAGATATTGAAAAATGAAACAAAACAAAAACCTTAATCTCTTTGATTGCACCCCCTTAATGCTATTGTGGGTAATGAAAAGTGTTGGCAGGTTTTCCTTGGCTAACCCCTCTAAACTGGAAAGAATGCTCTGTTTCAATGGCTAGAAACTAATGAATTTAAATTCATTTTCAAAAACTATGGCTCAAAGTGGGTATATTTTTAGTAAACCTTTCAGTGTTCATAGACACGTTATAATTGACCTCGTAGGGCAGGTTGAGCTCAATTTTAAATCTCGCTGCCTCGAGCCAACAACAGATATAGGTGAGGTAAGGAACATGGACTGCTGGGGCATCTTACACAAGGAGAGCATGAGTCCAGAAGATGTGTGGTTGGCCCACGTTCACGCGGTAGCTGATCAAAGCTGACCCTGGTGACCTGTGGCCCAGGGGGCCTGCTCCTTCATCTCAGGAGCTGGGTCTCCCAGGCTCTTCTAATTCATGATTCAAACAACTGGCTAGGAGGAGGGTTTCCTTAAGTCCCCCATTACCCCACCAGCGCTACATTTTCCTCTCAGATCTGCCCAAAAGGTCAGAAACCAAGAACAATATTCACCGTATGAGTGTCGGTTCTCCGCGCTGCAGATCCAGCTGCCGAAAGCAGTGGAACCCAGATCGCTAGAACTAGACTCAGAACCAGCTGAAAGGGCTGCACTTCATCCCCTCCAAGACCCTTCTAAACCTGAGATGCCACACTCTGAGATTTAAGAAATGCACACTTCTGCTATTGAGGTGAATACCCTATGGCAGTTGTTCTCAAACTTGTTTAAAGCTGTGAACTCCTTTTTTGCAAATGGAAGCTGAGTAGGTGGTCAGTATGTTAAGACAAGTAAACATGGCGCCTCTTTAGTGGAAAGGGGAGAGGTGGAGAAAGAAGGACCTGCAGCCTGACTGCTTCCCTGCTCCTCTCTCATCCCTTGTGGCCCTGAGCCGGCTCCTGGGTCAGCATCACATTAGCAAACCTCAGGTCCATCACCACTCCGGTTATGCAGGCCATGTTTTTGAGGTTGGGGCATATTTACTGCGCTCCTGCTGTGAGCCTTGGGCTCTCAGGATTAGCCTAAAACAGACTCTCTTGAATTGAGTCAGGTCTGGTTTCTCAGGCTTCCTCAGGCAGCCCAAGGGGAAGTCTACTTGTAAGACAGACTGAGGAGACTTTGGGGAACAAACATCACAGGGGAAGAGAAGGTCAGACTGACCAGCTTGACCTGTTAACAGAGCTTTGGCTGTGAGACCAACAGACTGGTCACATTGGGAAGACCCAGGCCTTGGCCATTCCCATTTTTCCAGGCTTTCCATATATTAAAAAGTGACATCTGAAACTAATATAATATTGTAAATCAGCTATACCTTAAAAAAAAAGCAGAGATAAAATTTTAAATAAAAATCTATACAGTATTAAGTATCAAAAGAAAAAGTGACAAAACCCTTGACAAAAATTGTGTCCTTAAAAACATGTGTATTTAACAAATTGATGGCAATTACAGCAGCAAAAAAAAATGTTGTGTAGCTTGATATTCCCAAGGAAATGACAGAATTTATAAACACTTGAATTTATGAGGGACAATAGATTTTTTTTGACTAGAAATAAGACCAGATTTAAAGATAACCATCTCCCCTTTCTCTTCAGTCAGCTTATCTCTGGGGCTGTACATTTAACCTCACTTGGAAACCATATCAAAAGTCTAAATTTGAGGCTTTTTGTGACAGTGAGGCATGGGCAAATGGCTTCTCTGGGATCTCAGAAGGGAGAGGCTCTAAATAAACATGGCGGGAGCTGTTTCACCGGCAACTCTGGGTCGTGTTTGGCTCGCGCAGCAGGGCTCTTTTCCCCTCTAATATCACATCACAGAGAGAGAAGAGAGATTGCCGCTTGCCACAAACCACCTCTAGGCTGCTGCAGCAAAAGGCATGTATTGTGAGTGCCTGTGTTGGCAGGGCCTGGCAGACAAAGCCAGGCCAAGGAGCCACCAACAGTGCCATTGACCAAGAGGGCCTGAAATTACCCAGCAAACACCAGCATGCCTGAACAGGTTTTATAGCCAATGACTCTTCCAATAGGTCAGTGCCTCTGTCCAGTTGTTAAATAGTTTAAACATTACCCTTCTGTCCGGTAACATTGCCAGCAGGACCTGAGTGGCTGCGTTCTTAGGAAAAGAGACTGGTGGTAGCTGGTAGGACCCTCCTGTGATCCCTCAGGTGTGTTTTTTGTGAATTCTCAAGGAGGTACTTTTCAGCAGTCTAGACCTTGAAGAAGCTGATAAAAACAGAACTCAAAATACAACGAGTCCACCCTGGAACTGCCTGCGGAAACTCCAGTGTACACGTATATATCTGAGGTGAACCTTAAGATGCAGGTTTTCATTGCTGTCGATGTGTGGTATGGTATTTTTCATTCAAGAATACTTAGTTCTTGAACCTGGCTTCATCGCCTCATCTCACTAGGAGGAACTGAAGTATAATACTGTTTAGCCGCAGGGTTCAAAAAGTTCTAAAAGCTCCAAACAGGCCTGCATGAGTGTGGAATTCGCTTTGGGCTTTTAAAGGTTTGAAGCAGCTTTTTATTCAGGTTGTATGAGCAAGAACTGGCTTTATAAGATTCTTAAATTGAACGGAGTCTGGACTCCCAAGTTCAACTTTTTTCTCATGAAGTCTTCCCCAAGAGGATGAGTTAGCGGATAAAATAAGGCAATGAGGGCTTCCCTGGTGGCGCAGTGGTTGAGAGTCCGCCTGCCGACGCAGGGGACACGATTTCGTGCCCGGTCCGGGAAGATCCCACATGCCACGGAGCGGCTGCGCCCGTGAGCCATGGTCACTGAGCCTGTGCGTCCGGAGCCTGTGCTCTGCAAGGGGAGAGGCCACAGCAGTGAGAGAACCACGTACCGCAAAAAAAAAAAGGCAATGAAAGCCACGTGAAAGTACACCAAGTCACGGTGGTAAGAAAGGAGAAAAGCTGAAATGTGCTTCTTCCCAAGGAGCTATTTGACCAAATACCAAATGAGGATAATTTCCCATCCCATCTTCCCTCAAAAAGTACCCAGTCTCTGGGACTTCCCTGGTGGTCCAGTGGTTAGGACTCTGTGCTTTCACTGCTCAGGGCCCGAGTTCAGTCCCTGGTCAGGAAACTAAGATCCCACAAGCTGTGCGGAACAGCCACACACACAAAAAAGGCACAGAACCTGAAATCCCTCCTAGTATTCCCCAGCTGAAATGTTAAGCCAAATATATTACTTCCATAGTAAATCATAAATTCACATGAGTTTTGTTTCTATTTTATTTTGTTCTGTTTTGGCTCCTTGGTATCGCTTTTCTTCCTGCATCGCAGCACATTCATTTATGTCTTTGCAAAATGGCTATGCTTCAGTGATATACTAATTTTTCTATACAATTTAGGTAGAAGTAATAAGACTAAAATAATTTATCACATTATTCTCATTTTAGGAGTTTTCATTCTTTTTGAGCATGACTCACTTTATACTGTTGTACTAAAATATCAGGGAGAAAAGCAGTCCTTTGTTTGACTTACAGGAGTATTTTTTTTCCCTTAAGTAAATCAAGGCTTATTAAACTTTAAACTGGTAAATTGTGCTTCCCTTGGAAGTAATTGTTTCTCAGAAACATTCATGACACAGGTCTGCCTGGCATTACTAGGCTCTGGGGCTGTTAGCTACAACCATATTATTTTATTTATATTATTATTTTTTATAATGTATTGCTACGGCATACACGTGTTTCCCACACTTTGTGGAATTTGGGAGCCATGTGCAATGCTAATTTAGATATGACATCTCAGCCTCAGATGTGCAAGGTTTCTTAAGAATAGGGGAGGGAATTCCCTGGCAGTCCAGTGGTTAAGACTCTACCCTTCCACTTCAGGGACAAGGGTTCGATCCCTGGTCAGGGAACTCAAAATCCTGCATGCCGCGTGACGTGGCCAAAAAACAAAAATAAAATAAATAAAATAAAATAGAGAAGTGAAGAAAAAAGAATAGGGGAAAAAGTTGTAATTTTAATCAGTTGGTATCGTGAAAGAACATCCCTGAGCTAATGAATATTTCATTTCTGTTGGGACACAAAATTGTGGAAAGCCCAAGGCAAAATCACAGGAAGAGTTTTTAATGATATAAGCCCAATTGTGTAGGTATTGCCAAAAACAAAGGAATTCAAGAATTTATGAAAAGGCAGAATTGTTATGCTGGAAGCAAGGTATCACTTTACTTCCTTTGCTATCAGTAAGAGACTGTTTCAAAGTTCTACTTCAGTGTTATGGAGATTTTCCCCCATAGACTCAGACTAAACAGACCTTTGTTGAATGATTTTTGTGGGCAACCCAATGAGGTAATATTACCCCCCAGTTCACAGATAAGGAAACTGAGGCTAAGAGAGCAACAGTTAGCATTTACCAAGCACTTACCAGCATGCACCAGCCACTCATCTATCTCACTTATTCTCATAACAACTTTATGAGTTATGTAATATTATCTTTATTTTAGGAATGAGGATGCAGAGGAACAGAAAAATTAAGGGACATGTCAGGGTCTAGCTGGTAACTAACCAGACGCTCTGATTCCAGATTGTACCTTCAGCATTAAGCCAGGGTACCTCTGGGAGAGAAGCAAAGTGACTTGCTCCATGTAGCATGGATAATAGCCCAGAGATCCAAACTTCAGTATCCCAAATCCAAGCCAGGGTTTTGCCCACTTGAATGATAATACCATTCAGCACCACCGTTTCTACTTCCTGGTCTGTTCCATGATCTGATCTGTGAATTTGGGTACCCAGTATACGCCTTTCAGAACTTTTTTGCATTCTGTTTTAGCTATTCTCTAATCTTCCATGTGACATGTCTTTTTCTATAAGATTATAAATTCCCAGATAAAATATATATTCTTGTACTTATCAGAGCTCTGAGCTAACTGCAAGTGTTTAGAAAGTACCGTGTAGCTCATAAGAGGGAGGAATTATGCCTTTTCTCCTGTATTTCCATTAGGGATCACATGCAAATGGCACAAGTACAGCCATCTTGTAACCTAGGAAATGTGTCAGCACTGTGATTGGATTGACCACTGTGCTGATTGCACTGTCCATATAGTTGAAACTGTTTGCCGTCTGTGTCCAAGACAGTACTGCCATGGAGTACATGCTTAATTGTTAAATCAGTGAGTGAGTGAAGAAGTGTTTGTTGAGCTGAACTAAAGAGCATTTAATTCTGCAATACTTATTGACCACCTACTGTGTGAGAGGTACAGTGCTGGATACTTCACAGTAAAAAAAAAAAAAAAGATATCTAAGACATTATCCAGGTCCATAAGTTTTACCAACTCATCAGAGACATAAGAGTCTAAATAATGACAAGACAATCATTTAGCAAATATTGAGTGTCTCCTAGAAATCAGACATGATGCTAGACCCTGGGTCCAATGGTGAACCAGTGACATTCATGCGATGCAAATACTTACTAACAATTGGTGATGAGAGAGAAGAGATCAGGAAACCTACAAGGGAGGAGGCGGTCAGACACATAATGCCACAGTAGTGAACAGGGGGCAGCTCAGCCAGTTTTTGAAGGATCCTGGAAGACAGTATGGCTAAGCTGAGTCAAGAAAGTATCACTGAGGCCAATAGATTTACAGAGAGAATTCTAAGCAGAGAAGATAGCTTGTATACAAGCTATGTACAAGCACATTCGGGGAACTATGAATATTTTTGTCTGATAAAAGCACAGAGTTCAAAGCAGGAGAAAGAGGGTTATGAAAACATCTGAAGGTGTAAGTAGGGACCATGTTATGAAACCTTTGTGTGATAAGTATCGTGAGAGGAGGAATTCTTCAGAAGAGATCCTACTGGTTTATAGAAATCAAGAAAAGTTTCTGAAAGTGATGATAGTGGTGAAAGAATTAGGGAGTCTTGGAAAGCTCCACCTGCATGGCTGTAAATCCTTCAGCTCTATGGGATCACCATTCTTTTAATATTTAAACAAAAGTAGCTCCAGCCCCCATAACGTTAAATCCACACGCCCTCCACCTTGCTCAAACCCTGCCCTTGCTCTTCTGCCCTCACCCATCCTCAAACACACCCAGTACACCTTAGGAGTCTTGTGGTTTCTGATTACTTTTTTTTTTTTTTTTTTTTTTTTGCGGTACGCGGGCCTCTCACTGCTGTGGCCTCTCCCGTTGCGGAGCACAGGCTCCGGACGCGCAGGACCAGCTGCCATGGCTCATGGCCCCAGCCGCTCCGCGGCATGTGGGATCTTCCCGGACCGGGTCACGAGCCCGTGTCCCCTGCATCGGCAGGCGGACTCTCAACCACTGCACCACCAGGGAAGCCCTCTGATCACTTTTTGCACCAATTTCCTGTTTCCCCTGGATTTTTGCCCTTCAGTTCCTGCAGCTTGTCTTTTCTCTTATCCCTGCTCCAATCCATGCGTGGATTACAGCCCTTTTCCTTCATATACTCAAATCCCATTCACACAAGTTCTTTGTCGATTCTTACTGACAATTTG
The DNA here is from genome assembly GCF_003031525.2 of Neophocaena asiaeorientalis asiaeorientalis. Lineage (NCBI taxonomy): Eukaryota > Metazoa > Chordata > Mammalia > Artiodactyla > Phocoenidae > Neophocaena > Neophocaena asiaeorientalis. The sequence continues at coordinate 3,336,100 of NW_020174698.1, forward strand.
AAGAGAGCTATAGTGCAATTAAATATTAGGTGGGCCCATTCATAAAATTCTCCTGTCAAATCCACCATAGGAAATTTCTTGTAAACCAACTTTTCTAAAAGCTACAGGCCTCTTGCGCTATTGTTCCCTTGTCTTTATTCCCCATCCCCCAGAACCTGACAAACTCTCCTGACCTTTTTCTTTCATTTATCTTATTTCTGAGTTCTGTTGGCCATTCTTTCTTTTCTTTTTTTTTTTTTTTTCCGTACGGGGGCCTCTCACTGTTGTGGCCTTTCCTGTTGCGGAGCACAGGCTCCGGACGCACAGGCTCAGCGGCCATGGCTCACGGGCCTAGCCGTTCCGCGGCATGTGGGATCTTCCCAGACCGGGGCATAAACCCATGTCCCCTGCATCGGCAGGCTGACTCTCAACCACTGCGCCACCAGGGAAGCCCTAGGCCATTCTTTCTTGACCTCTCTCTCTCTCTCTCTCTCTCTCTCTCTCTCTCTCTCTCTCTCTCTCTCTCTCTCTCTCTCTCTCTCTCTCTCTCTCTCTCTCTCTCTCTCTCTCTCTCTCTCTCTCTCTCTCTCTCTCTCTCTCTCTCTCTCTCTCTCTCTCTCTCTCTCTCTCTCTCTCTCTCTCTCTCTCTCTCACACACACACACACACACACACGAAAATTCTTGCTTCTTGGTCTTTTCTCCTGTTCTCCCTCTCTCTCCCATAGCCCACCACTGTATTACCAACATGACTCACGGGCTTTCCCCTTGACCCTGAGGTGGCCGTCTAGGTATTCATTTTTAGTAAATAAAGTGCTCTTCCTAAGAACTTTACATCCACAGGCTTTGCAATATTATTATTTCTGCATTTCATTTCCTTAACTAAAGAATTTTTAAAGCACTGAGGGTGATTCTCAACCATTTTTGAGTACCTGGACTCCTTTTTTAAATTGAAAAACCTGGACTCCTTTATTTATTTATTTAAATTAATTAATTAATTTTTATTTTCGGCTGCATTGGGTCTTCGTTGCTGCACGCGGGCTTTCTCTAGTTGCGGCAAGCGGGGGCTACTCTTTGTTGCAGTGTGCGGGCTTATTGCGGTGGCTTCTCTTGTTGCGGAGCACGGGCTCTAGGCATGCAGGCTTCAGCAGTTGTGGCACGTGGGCTCTAGAGCACAGGCTCAGTAGTTGTGGCGCATGGGCTTAGTTGCTCTGTGGCATGTGGGATCTTCCCAGACCAGGGCTCGAACCGGTGTCCCCTGCATTGGCAGGTGGATTCTTAACCACTGTACCATCAGGGAAGTCCTAGACTCCTTTTTAAATAGAAAAACAACTCCAAATTCTCACATAATAGTTTTCACAGTTTTATATTTATTGATTAGAAAATATAGAATGACAGAAAGCTACTTGCATTCACTTGCACTTTGAATTAAGACCTTTTTTTTCAGTCACATCTACATATGTATGAAATCTTGAAGTACAAATATGTATGTTACTATTTTTCCCAATGTTTAATAATCATTGATGGGATGAGGATCCTTTCTGAAGACTTTGCCAATTTTCAAAAGTCCTTCGCTCACCACAGCTCACACACGCTGAAAATCTCTGGAGACATCAGAGGCCTCTGGGTAAAATGGCTGCTGGTTTGTCCTCCAGATTCACCCCCTCTTAACTATCTATTGAAAATCCCCTTGAAAAGATGAAAAGAGATGCAAAATTACAATAGAATTAAAGCCAGATATATTCATCAATGAGTTAGAACTTACCCCTAAATAAAATGCAAATATGGGCCTAATGTATAAACTAGGGCGGTAATATTTTAGCTCTCCACAAACTCTCACTCAGCACCCCTAATGAGAGAATTTTCATCAATCAAAGGATGACATCTCCACAGACTCCCCCGGAGCGGCTTTTTCGGAGGGTCAGAAGGTTTTGCTCCATAGTCCAATTCCTCCCACCCTATCCTGTCACCATCACTTCTCTTTCTACATCTCTTAAGGGCTATAATTTTCAAGATTTCAGCAACTCTGGTTGGCTCGTTGCATTCTAGAATGTGAAATCAGTGTTAAGAAGAGACAAAGTCCAAATGAGCCGCTGGAATGGAACATTCTAGAAGTTGTAATTTTGCATGTATTGTTTATGACAAGCAAAAAATGAGAGTCTGTTCATATTCAGGGGACCAAAAAGTGGAAGAAAAAAAATTCCTTTCTCAGTCCAGTGGGGTCACTCCAGAAAAATAACTTCCAGACATCAGAAATTTGGCTGGCAGCTGTGCACATCAACTGCTCCTTCAAGTCTAACTACGAGAGTTTCCAACTGCAACTGGGTGGCTAGACTAAGGTGTGTCAGACACTGAAAACCCAACAGCTTTTCCAACTTCCTTCTTATTTTCTTGGTCTTTCCCATCTGGCGAACTAGAAGATTCAGATCCTCACTTAGTCTCTCTTGCAGCCAAGTTTGACTGTGGAACTCACTAGTTCTGGTCAACGAGACATTAGGGCAAGTCTTTGTAGGGGAGGAAAAAAGTTTTCCTCAACCTTTTTAGGGCCTGTGGCTGAGTCCGAAAATTAAACTGACAAAGACTAACAGAAGAACATCCATATTTATTTAATATAATGTGACATGGAAACCTTCATAAGGAAATAAAGACCCAAAGACATGACTAAGCCTGGGTATTTTTATGCTAGATTTGATGAACAGTGGACAGTCATGAAAATACGACAGGTTAAGGAATATGAGGTAAGTGTAGGGAGCCAGGGGAAACTTAGCAAGCCTGTTTGTTTGAATTCTTCTTGGTGCCCCTTTGCCTTCTGAGATAAGGATGTTCTTTTCCTCTGGGTATAACAGAGAGCACCTCTCACATGAGGGTTTTATGACCTGCTTCGGGGGGAAGGGCAGGGGGAAGGCTACAGCCACCTTCCTGTAACTGGCATTTTCTCAAATTCCTTCAGCTTAAAATATTCAATATGCCAAGGGGTTGTATTTTGGGGTAGCATGTCCTGAACCCCATCATCTTCCAAGGTGCTTCTGAAAAGTTCCTTCCCCGATAAAAGGAAAGATGTACATGGGGATAACCCCTTGCCCTAAGCCTTCTTCCATTGTCTGCTGCCCTGGAGTCTGATTGTGAAAGCGTCTAATATCTAGAGCTGTGACAGCCACCTTGCACGTATGGTGACAGATTGGGGACAAAAGCCAACCCTCTGAGGAGGCAGGAACAGAAGGATTCATAGAGTGTGAATCCTTGTAGACACCAAATTCAACTTGGTCTTCTCACAAAGTAGACAATAAATGCCCATGTTTTTCAGGTTTTTGGTTTCCCGCCGTCAAAAATATCGTAAATGATTTGGGGGCTGGGTAAAGAGAATGTGGTAATCCGGTCACTGTCAGGCACATTTCAAATACAAAGGCAAAGCATGCGTTTTAAGATTTCTCTTTACAGGAAACAAATACGTTTTGGACAGCATCTGATTTCTGTTCTCTATAATTTAAAAAAAATGGACTCTGTGGAACAAAGAGATGCAGGACAACATCTGGTGATAAGAGTAAATTGAGGTGAAGATGGAACTAGCTGAGATCAGAGATGCTAATAGACCTAATACGAGATGGGTAAAGTGTCAGAGTCTAAAACTGCAAGAGCAGAATTATCATCTGAAATCTGTGATGCGGAGGATAAGTAAGAGAAGCTATTCTAGGATGTACATAAAAAAAACAATAAGATAGAGATGAGGAAATGAATATATTTAGCTAACATGTAAATAATTATCCCAAAACAAATGGGAAGGAAAAACCCCCCAAAATACTAGGGGAAATCTTTTCTGAGTAGGAGAACTCAACCAGTAGCAAAAAAAATTTAGAAGAAACAAGTACTCTGACTTGTCCTGGTGAAAGTTTCAAATTGAAGGAAAGATGAAAGAGAGGAAGGAAAGAAAGAAAAGAATGAAAGTTCTACAAGGAATCAGGCAGAAAAGGAGTGTTAACCACAGAGCGAAATGCAGGGAAGTGCCCTTACGCCCCCTCTTTATACCTCCCCAGTCAACAGAATTTGGAGAAGATTAGTTTCAGAAAAGTGTGTCTGTGAAAGTACTACCTGGGGTTGGAAAAATAAAAGGAAAGAAAGTAAAGTTCCTACCTTTTTGTCCTAGAAAGTCCAAACAATAGTAGGTATAGAGGAAGGCCACATTTTCTGTTCTGAGTTCCATTGCATGTTAAAGAGAGGATGGGGGTATGGGGAGAGGTGGGGGGAGAGTGGTTAGATAAAGGATAGTGCCCAATATTTACCACCACAGGGAGCATCACACACGGTCCAAGGCCAAGAGGCAGCATCTGGAACTTTTGACAGCTGTTGGAAACATCATACCACAACACCACACTCTCCTCACACCCTCTGAACAAGGGAGCTGTCTGATTAAGCCAGCGCTCTCCTTCCCGGGCATCCAATAGCCTCTGCAGAGCTCTGGCATCAGGTCCTGTGTGGACCCCCCCATACAGACTCTACTCTCAAGGGACTCCCAATCTAAGCAGGAGACAGACTAATCCAGAGTGCTGTAAGGCCCTGGACACAAAGGCAGAAGAGAGAAGAGACATTAATGCTAACCACAGAGAGGGAGTCTGGAAGATTTTGTAGAGGGGAGATATTTGAGCCAGATCTTCAGAGACTCAGGTTTCCCTAGGCTGTGAAGGAGGGAGGCCAGATGTGCCACGTGCCGTAAATGAGGGACAACAGCATGAAGAGAAACACAAGTCTGGGAAAGGGCAGGCGTTTTCCAAAAAAAAACCAGTGGTGCAGAAGGCCTGAGAATCGTGCCTGGAGACTGTTGTTGGGACATGAAAACCTGGTCCCCAGAAAGGAGACTGCTAAACATGGAATCTGAGTGACTAGTGAACAAGCCTGTGCCTGGGGCTGACATTAAATAAAATAACTATACGAGTGACAGTGGAACACTTTAGAGTCCCTGCAAATGGTGCCATATTAACTGGCTAATAACAGTGCTGAAAGCGCTATAGAAATACTGATTGCATGTTGTTCAGGTGCTAAATATTTATGTAAATATAAAGTTCCAGGTGCTAACCCTTAAGTCATACCAGGTATTAACCTTAGTCTGTTGACCAACCATGGGGAAGAGAGGACAAAGGATTGGCATTTGCAGTGCTGTTACCATTCATTCATTTATTTATTCACTCAACAGATATTTATTGAGGATTGACCTTGTGCCAAAGACTAGAGGTAAGAATACAGATGTAAAGAAAGCAGGGTTTGGGAACTTCCTTGGTGGTGCAGTGGTTAAAACTCCATGTTCCCAATACAGGGGGTCAGGGAACTAGATCCCACATGCATGCTGCAATTAAGAGTTCGCATGGGGGCTTCCCTGGTGGTGCAGTGGTTGAGAGTCCGCCTGCCGATGCAGGGGACACGAGTTCGTGCCCCGGTCCGGGAAGATCCCACATACCGCGGAGCGTCTGGGCCCGTAAGCCATGGCCACAGAGCCTGCGCGCCCGGAGCCTGTGCTCCGCAACGGGAGAGGCCACAGCAGTGAGAGGCCCGCGGACCGCAAAAAAAAAAAAAAAAAAAAAAAAGAGTTCGCATGCCACAATTAAGGAGCCCTAGAGCTGCAACTAGGGAGCCCGCCTGCAGCAACTAAGACCCAGTGCAACCAAATAAATAAATAAAAATAATAAAAAAGAAGAAAGTGGGGTCTTGCCTTCAAGGTCTTTCTGTGTAAGAGGGGAAGACGAACAGGTCAATAAATGAGTGACAGAAGTCTGCCTTCATATATCTGAAACCCTACATTCTGTGCACAGCAGGAGTGCAGAGGGGCTGGGGTGGGACAGCAGAAGGTGGCAGAGCAGGGTAGTCATCATGGGGGAGGTGGCACTTGAAATGACTCTTGAATGATGGGTTGAGATTAAAGGTATTCAGAGGGAAGGAGCAGAGAAAGAGGAGAACAAAAATGCAAGGCCATTTGGGGGCCACTGCAAGTTTTTCTCGAGCAAAACATGAGGTAGGAGGTCTTTGAAATATGTGAAGCCTTCACAGTTGGTCAAGCTGTATAATGACCTGGCTGCCTGCTGAAAAAAGACCTGTGTGTGCACGCTGCTTTCCAGTCTGTTGTAGGATTCAGTCCTCTGGCAAGCGTTTGCTGTGTGTCCATTATGTACCTACGCTAGAATAGGCACATGGGGGAGAAAGGAAAGGAGAAAGCGGGCAGAAACTCAAATATTGTGAAAAATGGAGTGTTTCATGTGCTTGCCTGTTAAAGTTGTGGTTCTGTCTGAGTCACCGTGAGCAGGAGACAATGCAGCTATTGTGAAAGCGGCTGCAGCCTCTCAGCCAGTGGGGCTTGCCTGTCCTTTGTGCCCTGGATGTGGGTCTCAGTGCTCATTTGCATAAAGCCTCTGAGTTGTGATCACATCTTCAATAGGAACAGTTTAACTTTATTATCTTACTAAGGAATTATCATCGCATCAAAAGGAACACGGCTGGTCTAACAAAGCAGCCGGACCCAGAGGGTAGGCATGACCCAGGAGCCTGTGGGTACCACTTGCAAGTTTCTAGATAGTTTCTACTTCTGTGATGTCCACAAAAGGCTGAGAATTCCCTATGGCATCTTTGGCGGGACACTGGGGTGGAAAGAAGGGCCCTCGTGGATCGAGACCATGAGCCAAACGGCCAGGAATGCTAAACTTCACCATGAACTTCAAGTGCGGACTGGCTTCAGGGCTGGATGTTTATTGAAAAGGCTCTAATTATGAATCCTCACCCTCCTCTCTCCTGTAGTGCTGGCTGCTTCTCCTCAGTCCACCCAGCTGCCCCAGACTCTGCCATTCGTGTTTAGGCAGACGTTCTCTCTCTTTCCTCCCGTTCTCTGTCAGATTTCTTGGAAACATCATCTCTACTTTCTGGCATCCAGAGGATAGCGTCCTGCTTCTATCATCATCAACCAAAAAGTAGACACAGAAAAAGAAAAACCCACTCTATGTCTTTCTTCATTTTATTTATATGGTAAAATAGCAGCAGGAAAATTTCCCATGGTGGAAGTCCTAAGGTGTCACACGGTTGAGATCCTGGAAGCGCTAGGGTCTAGCGCTTTGGAATTAGAATTCCAAATCCTGAATGGGCAGCCTGAGGACTGTAATGGAACCTCAGCAGTAATAAACAGCAGTCATGAGATGAGTGGGGAAGCTAGTTTGGGTCAGTAGCCCTTAAAGCATATAATGGGAAGATATATCCTTCAAATAAAATTCAGTCAGTAAAGACCATAGCACACAACCTGTGTTGGTATCCTCCCCCCAACCTACGTGAGTATAGGGTCATAGAATGTCCTAGTGCAACTGTATAAGCTTTTGAAGGCAAATTGCCTAGATAGATATAGGTAGATAATACTGTGATGTATAATTTTTAAAAACTTGTAATTTTGTAAAGAGAATTTTTTATTCATATGGAGACAATTTTATTATATCTCTAAAGAATTATACTCAGTGCTAGCTGCTGGGTCTCAAGAGGGTCTCATCCTGACAAACCAGGATGGTTTCCAGACCCTTTGCCCAGTCTGTCAGTGTCCTATGAACCCTAAATAAAAGAACTAGGCATATGAAGCTAAGTCCAGAAAGCATAAGAAAAACCTGGATCTCTCTTCTGTGAGGGGATATTTCCCCAAGACCACAAGAAGCTGGCTTTGGAACTTGCACCCCTCCCCCCATCCCCTTTCCTCCTTAACCCACTGCCTCGACTCTCTCCCAAGTAGGATAATAGAGGGCTTCCCTGGTGGCACAGTGGTTAAGAATCCGCCTGCCAGCGCAGGGGACACGGGCTTGAGTCCTGGTCCGGGAAGATCCCACATGCTACGGAGCAACTAAGCCCGTGCGCCACAACTACTGAGCCTGCTCTCTAGAGCCCACGAGCCACAACTACTGAGCCCATGTGCCTAGATCCCGTGCTCCACAACAAGAGAAACCACCGCAATGGGAAGCCCGTGCACTGCAACGAAGAATAGCCCCCGCTCACTGCAACTAGAGAAAGCCCGTTCATAGCAACAAAGACCCAACATAGCCAAAAATAAATAAATAAATTTTTAAAAAGTAAAAATAAAGTAGGATAATAGAGCATCAAAGGAAGGAACTCTTGTATCTCAAGGGGTCTTTCTTTTTCTAGGGAGGCACTATTTCCCATCCAACAAAACGGGGAAACAAAGGAAGGCTAAGGAGAAGGACAAGGTGGCAAAGACTGTCTTCTGCTACTCACACAGCTCTGGCATCTCTTCCCCCGTGTCCTTGACTCAGTACCCCATGCCGCCCTCTATCCCTCTAAATCTGCTTCTGGGGTGCCTCACTCAACCTGCCTCTCAAGTGCCTCATTCTCCTGAGTCACTTATTTCTCCAACCTGAATATCGGAGACCAACTGCCAGAGCACACACCCTAATCAGCACATCAAACTTAGGTGTAAAGAACGATGACAAGAAGAGATATGGAGCAATGTGATATTCTTATCCAAATGTGAGAATCTGACTCAGATCACCTGTGGTAGAAGAATTTGTTGTTGAGGATTTTAAGATCAAGTGAGAAAAAAGAATATGTGGAAATTGAGAGCATGAAAGTACTTCAAAGTCACTTTGCATGTGAAAATTAAAAGAGTACATAAGAAATAATAGAGATATCCCTAGAATGTTAAGTTTCTTGGGGAGCAAGAACCACATCTGTTTTGTTTCAATGTGATACATATAGAGAGATATCTGTACACATATATAGATATCTCCCAGTACCTAGGAAGATGCCTGCTGTGTAGTGATGTTAAATATTTGTTTTCTGATTAGCTGGTTAAATTGTTGATGTAGTTTCAGTGTAATGGTTTGTATTCGCAATGCTCATACATCAACTTTATTTTATCGTGGATTATTAAATTTTTATTTGCTCCTCCATCTAAATATTTGATGCTTTTTAAATTTTATTTTTGAAGTCTCCCATTTTCCACATGCCATCAAGATCCCAGAGATGTAAAATACCTTGGATACTTGTGGTGGGAAGCGATGTCAGATCACCTTTATCTGACTTGCTCCCTTCACCAAAGCTAAATGGCATTTTTAAAGCACACCTCCTACTCCAGCAATGACATAGCTGAACAGCCTTAGCTCAGCACACGTTTCTAGTCCATTTCACACACGTCTCATTCTGCTGCTTCTCCATCGCCTTTGCTTTTGCCTCCTCTTCTAAATGTTGGCATTCCCTAGGTCCTCGTCCTCGTCTTGCTTCTCTTGTTCCTCTATTCTGTCTCCCTAAGTGATCTCTCCCATCCCTGTGGCTGTAAATACCCAATACACGCTGCTGGATCCCAAACACATCTCTCCAGCCTTGACTTACCTCTTCAGTTCCAAATCCATATTCTCAATCCACTACCTGATATTTTAATCGGAACACCTTACAGGTAAAACAAGTAAACCGTTTTAGTAAATCTAATATGGAACTTCTGATTTCCCCTTCTCCTTTCACCTCCACCCATAGCCAGGTCCCTTCTGCTTCTTCCCTAGGTCCACCTGTGGCCCATATAGTACATAAGCCTGCATACCAGGTACTGAATATTGTAAAACCACCCAACAGACTGCTCAAACCAGGGAGCCATCTTGGGTTCTGACCCACTTCCTTACCCTCCAACACCAATTCACGAGCAAGTGTCATCGTTTTTACCTCCAAATTAACTCCTGAATCTGTCTGCTTGTCATCAGTTCCACTCCTCACACCCAAATGCAAGCTGGCACCGTCTCTTGTCAAGACTAAGGTGACAAACTACCCCCTGCTACCGGTCTTGCCTTTTGACATCTAGTCTCCACACAGCAGCAAGAATCTCAGAGTGTCTTCCCTCTTACGGGTCAGTAAGCATGGACCCCACTGTATTGGGAATACAATAAAAAGTTGTCACTGTGACCTGCCAGGCCTTGCATGAAGTGTTCCCTTTCTACCTACCCACTTTCACTGATGCCCCCTCCCACCTCCCTCCCCAAGCTCATGCTGTGTCCCCGTACATGACATGATGTCCTGGCATCTCATAGCTCCTGAAACAGGACGAGCGATTTTCTGTGCTCCGGCCTTGGAAACTAGTGCTTCCTGGACCTGTGATACTCTTCTCTAAGCCTTTGTCTTTTTGTTTTGTATCCTTTCTGTTATGACAAGTTACAGACATGTAACAAACACTTATGTACCTAGCACTGAAAATTAATGACTTTTAACATTTCACCATTTTCCCTCAGATGTTAACCCTACAAGAATGGAACAATATAAAGCCCCTTTTGTTCTTCTTCCCCCTGTCCCATGCCCCTTCCTCCTTCCTCAGAGTGAGTGATGGATGCTGTCGGGTCCTTTCCCTGCACCTACTTCCGCCTCCTTCTTTCTGACCCAGCCCTGAATTCATGGAGGCGCTCCCATCCTGGCCTCCCCCAACACCCTCATGTGTTTCAGCAAAAGCCAGCAGTGGCCCGATTGTGGCCAAGGAGACCGGAGGGCAGGTTTCCTGGAGGCTGTGCTTCATTTTGCCCCAGATTCCACGCTGGGAAGACGGGGGCCCTTCCGGAGGCTGCTTCGCTCTCTGTTCCGCCCTCAAGGGTTTGCCTTAGACAGTGGGACCCGAGGAGCCACGCTCTCTGAATTTCTCATCCAACACCAGGGCAGGGATGAAACCATGTTCTTACTTGTTCAGTCCTCATCGTATGTCATCTGCTTATCTCGCATATCTGCCTGCTCAAAACGAAAACCAACATCACATCACAAATAGAAATAACTTTCTAAATGTCTCCACCCCTCTCCTCCCCAAAAATGAAAGAAAAAGGATTTTTCCTTCTTTAATCATGTTTTGGTTAGTGTATTATTTGACTATGATTATATGTGTTTATACTCAGTGCTACGAAAAACGTACTTAGACAAGCTTAAGTCTCCATCAGACACAATTCAGAACTGACCTGTTTCTTCTCTCTGCTCGTAGGTTGCGGTATGTTTACTCTCCTGTCATCTGTCACGGCTGCTGTCAGCGGCTTCCTGGTGGGGTATGAACTTGGGCTCATCTCTGGGGCTCTTCTGCAGATAAGAACCTTGTTAGCCCTGACCTGCCACGAGCAGGAAATGGTTGTGAGCTCCCTCCTCATCGGGGCCCTACTGGCCTCTCTCATTGGAGGGGTCCTGATTGACAGGTGCGGAAGAAGGGCCGCCATCATCCTTTCATCCTGCCTCCTTGGACTTGGGAGCCTGGTCTTGATCATCAGTTTATCTTATGCGGCTCTCATAGCGGGACGCATTGCCATTGGGGTTTCCATTTCACTCTCTTCCATCGCCACGTGTGTCTACATCGCAGAAATTGCTCCCCAACACAAGAGAGGCCTTCTTGTGTCGCTGAACGAGCTGATGATTGTCATTGGCATCCTTTTTGCCTACATTTCAAACTACGCGTTTGCCAATGTTTCCCATGGCTGGAAATACATGTTCGGCCTTGTTATTCCCTTGGGAGTTTTGCAGGCGATTGCGATGTACTTTCTTCCTCCAAGTCCTCGGTTTCTGGTGATGAAGGGACACGAGGAAGCTGCTAGCAAGGTTCTCGGAAAGCTGAGAGCCATCTCCGATACAACGGAGGAACTCACTGTGATCAAATCGTCCCTGAAAGATGAATATCAGTACAGTTTTGGGGATCTGTTTCGTTCAAAGGACAACATGAGGACCCGAATCATGATAGGCTTAACATTGGTATTTTTTGTACAAATCACTGGTCAGCCAAACATATTATTCTATGCATCCACTGTTTTGAAGTCCGTTGGCTTCCAAAGCAACGAGGCAGCCAGCCTCGCCTCCACAGGCGTTGGGGTTGTCAAGGTCCTCAGCACCATCCCGGCCACCCTGCTTGTAGACCATGTCGGGAGCAAAACCCTCCTCTGTGTCGGCTCCTCTGTGATGGCAGCTTCATTGGTAACCATGGGCATCGTGAATCTCAACATCCATATGAACTTTACCAATATTTGCAGAAACCATAGTCCTATCAACCAGTCTTTGGATGAGTCTGTGCTTTATGGACCAGGTAACCTGTCAGCCAGCAATGACACTCTTAGAGAATCCTTTAAAGGTATGGCTTCCCGCAGCAGAAGCTCACTAAGGCCCACGAGAAATGACCTGGATAAGAGAGGAGAAACGACCTTGGCATCCTTATCGAATGCTGGACTAAGCCAAACTGAATACCAGGTCATCACAGACCCTGCGGACGTCCCAGCTTTTTTGAAATGGCTGTCCTTGGCCAGCTTGCTTGTTTATGTTGCTGCATTTTCAATTGGTCTAGGACCAAGTAAGTATTTTATTTTTCATTCCTTCCCTCTCTCCCCTTATGAATGTTATATATTATCGTTGACCCGTCAGAGCATCCTACTGCTATAGTACCTTATACATGGAACTACTAGAAGGAAGATGGGGATGATACTGGCCACCTGATGTTTCTGCTAATGAGGAAAGTATGGTTGGCTTCTATCTGCCTTGTGAAATGTGCAGGGCTAGTATTCAACCAAGGATTAGTTTCCCATTATCTGTCACATGAGGATACTTTAATATCAGTTGATTAGGAATGAATCAGACCTTGAAAGATATTTGTTGCTCAAGAGAATATATTGTTTTATGAAAACAAAGTTGACTGGGACATTGTCTTCTATATCATTCTCTACTTTCTTCATAGGTGCAAGGAAAAAAATTTTTTTTTATTTGATATAGTCAGTCTATTGCAGTGACAAAGTTTAATCACTTCTCTTGAGCAAACTCGAGTTTGCTAGAATAGGTTGTTTGTTGCAGTTCTTTCATCTTTTAGCCTCACATCCAAAGTCTACACCTCTCTGTAGGGAAGTTGTGAAGGCTCTTTTTTATGCCTCACTAGAAAATGATGCGCTTAAAAATCAAGGGTAGTCTCTCTCTCTACCACCCTCAACTCCTACCTGTCACCTCTCCCTCCCACTCTCATTCCTCTCCATCTCTCTCCCTTTCTTCCTCCTTCCTTTCCGCTTCCTACAGAGTTGATATTGAAACTTTTGTTTACAATGATCAAGGAGCAGACAAATTTGCTCCCATAAAGGGAAATGCTGGAGGTTCAAGAATAATGAGAAGACATAGGCTGTGTTGAGGGAGAAGGAATCTCATGAACACATGCAGGTTTCTGGTGCCAGACGCTGGACAGTGTTTCTGGAGAGGGCTTGTCCTAGTGATCCACTCTTAACTCTTCATTCAAATGATATGTACCCAGTGACTAATTGTTTTAATAGCCAGGAACTATGCTCAATATTAGGGAAACAGTAATGAACAAGGCAGATACTGTCCCTGTCTTCAAGGAGATTTTGGTTGAATGGATTGAGCTATGCTCCTTGTGTCTGATTCTTTCTGGTCAGCAACCAGCAGGTTTGACCTGCTTAATCTCAGTTAATTAATAACTGGACTTGCACATGGCCGATATGGCCTCTCCTTCAACTCTGCTTCCTCATCTTTTAGTTTCTACTCCTACGTCTATGTGAGATCAGTCTCTAGATACTGATTCATTCAAATTCCATAGAGGGAATCTGACGTACACTGCTTTTTGCTGTGCCAGGTCATAAGGGATTGTTTTAGTCTAAGCAGCTATGGCTAGACTGGACTACATGATCTAAAGCACTGATGTCCAGAAGATGGCCCTTCCTTTTGCACTATGAGTAGACAGATTTCCCCATAAGGGGTTGTGCATGGGCAGATAGAGGAAATGCTACAATACCATCAACCTCTGCTCTCTCTGACCCATTCCTGGACCCTGACCCTGCTTCTTAAGACTGAAAATGATAAACATCATTAACGAATAGTTTCCTGGAAACAGGCTTCTACCATTCTTTCAAGATTCAATTATCTTGGGTGTGCACCTGTGAGACACTTGTTTTAATCACTTTGGGTTGCCATGGCTTAGAGAACAAACAGTTATTTCTCACAGTCTGGAGTCTGGGAAGTTCAAGATCAAGGTGCTAGGAGATTCAGTTCTTGGTAGGGCTCTCTTCCTGCTTTGTAGAGGCAGACTTTTTGCTGTATGGGACAGAGAGAGAGAGAGAGAGAGAGAGAGAGAGAGAGGGAGAGAGGGAGAGAGAGAGAGGAGAAAAGTGACTAGATCTTTTGTGTCTCTTCTCATAAGGGCACTAATTCCACCATGGAGGCTTCACCCTCATGACCTAATTACTTCCCAAAGGCCCCATCTCTAAATGTCATCACATTGGGTATTAGGGTTTCAACATATGAATTTTGGGGAGCCATAACATGCAGCAATAACAATACTTATGTGGCCATTCTGATACATAAAGTTAATGAAATTTGAGTAAGCATCTTTTAAAAATTGTTATTTTCAGAAACTCTTTAAAGTCTACTAGAAGAGCAAGATATGAGTGCTACCTTGTGCCAAGGAATCAACTTAACCTTGTCTGTGAACCTTTCTATATCAATAAGGTTTGCTTACTTGATAAACTTCAGGTGGTATTTATAGTTCCATTGATTCCCTTTGCTGGCATCTTTTTTTCCCTATATATTCATCATAAAACTAGAAGTATTTCTTTTTTGCATCAGTTTTCTTGATCCAATCTTTTGAAATGTCACAGATCAATTAAGAAAAGGATGCCCTCTTTGTTTTCATTCAGAGGATCTCTCAGGTTGGCAGAGGTTATGACATGACACACATTATAATATGAAAGACATTGATCTTAAACTTCCAGACCCAACCTATTCATGGTAAGAGTCCTCCCGAGCTCGTGATACTCTTCTCTTTAATTTTTGGGTAACATTGAAAAGTACAGTAAATCCTCAGTCACTCACATACCATTTGACACTTTATTGTATTAGAGCAAGAGTTCCCCTTTTCAGGAAGCTCAATCTGATTCTGTAAAAGATTATTGGAGGCTATTTGTTATTTACCTTCTAGAATTCCTTAAATAGTATTCTATGCTAATTTTTAAAAATACATAATTTAAGCTTTAGATTCAGCTAATATTTATTGGCACCTATTATGTCAAACACTGCTCTAGGAAGTTTTTACACATTTTGGAGTACTTCATTTTACCTTCACAACAAGCCTGGGAAGAAAAGTATTCACTAAATTTTATAAATGACGACACTGAATCTCAGAGAAGTTAAGCGACTTGCTCTCATGAAAACATCTCTTGTCTTCTGAAATGGCCAAGACAAGAATAGGCAGAACTGTGTTGGTCTTGATAGTAACTGTTAATTGTCAGTTCAGTCTTCTCCTTGAAGATATATTAGAAAAAAGAATGAATGAAAATAGTGTATTGTTGTCCATCACATGAGGCTATTAATGGGCCACTGCATTTTATGCAGGATAGAGACAGTCTCTCTTTTTCTGAAGCTCTGCTAGCTAAGCGAGCACGAACAGTTTTTATAAGGCTGAGCTACAGGATAAAAGAGAAGGAAAATAATGGTGAGAATGCAGAAGTTTTTGATGTGCATTTACTTGAATAACTAAACTTGATTAAGATAATGTTTAGTGTGTATATTGGTTGGAATTCAAGCTCAGCTATAATAAAGACCAAAATAACAGTGGCTTAAACAAGATAGTTTCTTTCTTTCTGTTAACAGCTGGAGCTGGGTAGTTCTGGGTGCTGTGGAGGCTTCCAGCCCAGGCACCAGAAGCCTATAGATAATGTCCCCAGACGACATGGTTTAATATTGGTTCCCAGTCTATCGTGATGCATATTTAGAGATATTAAGATGAAGTTTAAAATTTCATCACCCGGGCTTCCCTGGTGGCGCAGTGGTTGAGAGTCCGCCTGCCGATGCAGGGGACACGGGTTCGTGCCCCGGACCGGGAAGATCCCACATGCCGCGGAGCGGCTGGGCCCGTGAGCCACGGCCGCTGAGCCTGCGCGTCCAGAGCCTGTGCTCCGCAACGGGAGAGGCCACAACAGTGAGAGGCCCGTGTACAGGAAAAAAAAAAAAAAAAAAAAATTTCATCACCCTTTTCTGATAGCTAATGATCCCTTGAGAATAAGTGAAATGCACAAAGTACAGTCAATTAAAGGGAGGCTAGGTATTGAAAGGCCTGGATGAGAAGACAGGGTGAGCAGTCCTAGCAGAAAAGCAGAACTGCTGTGAGTGATATGAGATAAGGAATTCTCTACAGGGATTAAACATTGCATAATTGTGAGAGCTGCTGAGCAAGCAAAGGTCTGGTAGGGGACGGTTAGAGGCAAAGGAGAAAGTCACTAATCAGGGCCGCCAAGAAAAGCTGGTGGAGTCTGTGAAGCCTGTGGCTTCTGCATCTGGTTGCAGCCTGAAGTCTCTGCAGGTCAGCAGGGCAGGTGGGAGGAAAAGCTGGATGCAGAGCAGGGGGCAGCAAAGACAAGGGACCCTGCTAGGGCAAACTGGAATCCATAAGAAGAACCTGGAACCCACATCTGTCTCCCATGTCAACTCTGATGACACAGGCCACCTGCAGGAAAAACTGATGACCTTCTCCACAGAGCCCTGCCCTTGTGCCTGGCCTGGTACTTGGAGAAGTTGGAGGAGGAGATCTGGGTGCACTTGCTGCTCCCTATGCCAACAAGGAGAACCAGCAGATGACAACAATGTGTACAGTCTGCACTGATGTCCAGGGCACCAAGCCCCCAAGCACAGGGCTGAGTGTCACTTTGGCCTTCCAAGTCTCAGGCAAACTTCTCTTCTGGGCAACCCTTACCCAGAACTACACAGGGAAGGAAATGTAGTTCCAGCTTAGCTAAACTGACACAGTACAAAATGGCCAGAGTGATAAACTTGACTAAGAGAATAGATGAGAATCTGGAAAGAAATATTTCAGAAGGTCAAAGCCTCTGTATTCTGTCTTCAGTTTCTGTGATAGACATTGATTTCTTTTCATTAAAATATTACTTGTTAAACTATATGACTAGCTTCCATTCCATCTAGTTCTAAAGAAGCCATGAGGTCATTTCATTACTGTCTCTTGGCTTTTGTTTCTTTAGCTATAAAACCAAAAAACACTCTTTTGCTAATGCATTATAAAAGCTTTCATATTTATTTTCTCAGGAATGTTCATTGTCTCCCTTGAGCTGACCACTGTCGCGTATCTCCAGTTCCATTGCCTCACGTGACTTCTTGTTCCCTTTTTCCCAATGAGTGCTGAACTTTTCCATTTTGATGCTTCACTGTCAGCTGAACACAAAGAAGCTGAGGCTGAATTCTTATTCCCCTCACGTCAAGGGGACTTGTCTTTCTTTTCCATGGGGTAGTCACTCTGCCAGTCACTCAGGTCTGACGCTCTGGGCCCGTTTCCCAATCCAGTCAATGACCAAATAAATGCTCTTGGATTTTCCCTCACAAAGGGTTCCTGTGTTCATTTTTCCTTCCCGCTTCTGCCATCCTAGTCTACCCTTTTCAGTCTCATCCCTAGATTACTGGGAGACCCTTCCTGTGGTTCTTTCCCCTTCTAGGCCTTTCCCACACCCAACCATCCTCCATACCAGTATTCCCTAAGTAATCATGTTCCCCATGTCACCACAGCTCACAAATCTTCCATGGCTTCCCACTTTCTTCCATATCAGAAGAACCAAATGCCTTTCAAGATGAAAAGATTAGAAATGATCTAGTACTACATTTTCCTTTTAGAGAAAAGAAACAAGAAACTCTCAGAGATTGAGATCACATAGATTTAGGGCTAGAACTCTGGACATCTGAAGCCGAATTCCATGCTCTTTCTATGACTATATCACCATCCTGGAGGGAAAAGATGTGTGATTTTCAAGGTTCTCCATCATCCCACCCAGCTCCATCAGAGTGTCTGCACAACTCCAAGGGGCACCATTTACATCGTAGTCTGTGGAGTTTTCTTTCAAGGCTACCATTCATAGAGAAACACATATAGATTCCACATGGGCTATAAAGAGAATGATGCCCCATGACGTTGTGACATGAGGCAATGCTTTGCCTCTCTGGGCATTTTTATTTCCCATTGCTCCCCACCCAGGTCAAGAGACAGAAAGCATTTGTTGTGGCCTCTTTTCCTTCCCTCTGCTCTACCCAAGTCCCTCCTATCTTGAAAGCTCAGTGAAAGTCTTATCTCTTTTATGAATTCACTCCATTTCTTCAAGGTCTTTACTTGTATGAACTACTAGTTATTTCTAGTGTAGACTAGTTCAGTTCTGGGCTACAAAGAGCCTGAATTTAAAATCACAAAACCTAGGTTCTAATCTCAGTTCTTCTGCCTACTAGTTATATGTTTTTAAGTCATTTATTTTCTCTGAAGCTCTCTCTAAATCCATGAATTGGGCATAATAATACCTGTCTTATCTCACAGAGTATAGGTGAGCATCAAGGGAACTAATGCACGTGCAAGTGTTTTGGATGTTACAGCGTGTGATGTAAATGGAAGTTACCACGTGATAATACAACTTAGCCCTTAATGATATAGTGTACTGCTTTTGTATGCTTGTTTGGTTTATTAACCAGAATGTGGTCACTGGATTGTAAGCTCTTTGAGGGAAGACACGACATCTCACATTTTTTCCTTCTGTCCCTTTAAGTCAGCACTGTATATATCTGTTTGAAGACCATGCGGGGGTACATTTATGTTTCTAAGGAGGAGAGGGAAAGAAGAACTTTAAAACTAAGGTGAATACACAGGAAGAATCTCGAAGTGTGCTTCTTTATCTGTGTCAAGCTATCTAGCGGGTAGGCTAAGTACCAGGAAAGCTGGGAACACTAGGTTACCACAGAAGCTCCTGTTCCTCCTGAAACCAGCATGTTTCTGCAAAACAATCCATCACTTTGAAACCACACACCTCAGTGTGAGACTCGAGCCCACAATCTTCTAATCCCACTCCTTCAGGTGGGACTCGAATCCAGCTGCACTTCAGTTGGGACTTGAACCCAAAATTTCTGGCTTAGGCGGGGACTCAAACCCACAGTCTCCCAGCTGAAACCACACACCTGGTCACAGGATTTAATGGACCTCAGGTTCTTTACGTCTCAGCACAGAAGGAATTCAGTGAGAGGCGAAGTGATAGGCAAGTAGATTTATTAATATAGGACGCTTGTGAAGGATCCAAGAGGGCAGGCAAGAGGACTCTGCCCTGAAGGTTAAGTGGGAAAGCAGGTTTATTTAGGGAGATACACACTCCACAGACAGAGCATGGGCCATCTCAGAAGGCGAGAGGCCCCGAAATATGGGGTAGTTAGTTTTTATGAGCTGGGTAATTTCATAGGCTAACAAGTGGGGGGATTATTCCAACTATTTTGGGGAAGGGACAGAGATTTCCAGGAATTGGGCCACGGCCCACTTTTTGGCCTTTAATGGTTGGCTTTGGAACTGTCGTGGTGCCTGTGTGTATGTCATTTAGCATAGCTAGTGTATTATAATGAGCTTATAATGAGGCTCAGGGTCCTCTGGAAGTCAAATCTTCCACCATCTTGGGCATAATCTGTTCTAACCAGTTTTTGTCATATCCTCAACAGCTATGTCATTCTTTTAAAGGTTGTGCCTTGCCGCCTTCCCTCCTGTCTCAACTGTGGTGTGAGTTTTAAAAATCTCTTTCTGTTTTTGCCTCTAAGAAAAGATGCAGGAGAGTTAGCAGTGCTCAGAAATAAGTAGTTGGAGGCATTCAGGGCATTTCTTTGTCAGGTCATAAAGAGTTATTTGGGACTTTCACTAATTCCTACTTTTAGACACAGAGTATCTAAAAGTAGTCCCAGATTTTTTTGGGGACACCTTTGCTTTTTGCTTTCACATGCAGAAGAGAGTCTTTTTGAGCGTTTCTTAGAACAAAAGCAATGCTAATGAGATGGAGAATCTCAGTCTGAAGGAGGTTTGGGTTTGGGAAAGGGAAATAACCCTCCATCTCACGGTTTCTTCAACTTGTAATTGCTGTTCCAAGCACTGATCCGGATAGTCACGCCTGAGGGTAGAAGGCAAGCAGTCGGAGACAGAATCCCAAACATTCCCTCTAAGGAAAACAAGCAGTTAATTCACGTGGGTGGCTTGAGACTGTCAATTCTCTTAGGGTTTTTAGAAGAGACCCGAACAATTATCCTTTTTTTTTTCTTGCTAAGAGTTAGCCATTTCTGTTTATATTCATGCTGCAGTTCATTTTTTCTTTTCTAAAGAAAACATACCATAAGAATTCCAATTCAGTCACCAAAATTGTATTCTAGAGCATTGGCACGAACCATTTGGAATTTAAAGAAGAGTTTTATTAAGAGCAAATTTTCATAGCAGATCATGAATGCATTATAAAACTTATTAGCCTGATGCGATTATTGCTCAGGTATTTCATTTAGAGAGTTTATTACTTGTAATAGAAGCAAATCCTTTGTGTAAATAGGGGCATAAAGGGAAAAGTACTTGCTGTTCCAAAGCAAAATCAAAGCAAGATTAAATCATCTTTATTAAATCTTTTAAAATATGCGTTGGCTTAGAACAACATTCCTTCATTGTATTAGATCACAACATAGTTTCTCTTGTCAAAAAGTATTTCTATTTTTAGGTTAAAGTGTATGCCCTACATCATTTTACTTTCTGGTCATCTGTTTCCCTGATTTTAGCATAAGTAGGGGTACCCTGGAATCTAGAATTCAGGAGGGGGCATAAATTTGGTACCAAGTAATCTCATATATTTTATTTTATACATTTAAAATATTATTCTATGAAGGAATCTGTAGGCTTCACTAGCCTGCTGAAGGGTTTCATAGCCCGAGGTTAAGAATCTCTGCCCTCCATTTCTCTGTAACTAATACCAAAACTCTTCCATCAAATAAAAATCACAATATATACCCCACTGCTTTTATTGGAGATCTTTATGAAACATTCCGTTTTCCACGCTTCATCTCTCACTTTAAAATATGTTCGAAAACTTAACTTGACTTTCCAGTCTTTCTGGGGTGGTCCTGATCATTTTAGCTCCTTCTAATAACTGAACGCTTTTTTATTGTGGTTCAAGCTTCAGGGTAGAACCAAAAAGTCCTGACATTATGAGGACATAGAGCCACATAACGATTTCTCTTCTTCTTGGGCTTCAAAAGTAAAGCAGAGATGAGCCCAAGCCCAAGCCCAAGGCATAAAGTTATTATTTCATGAGTTCATCCGAGGTAATACTTGTGTAGCTGCCCTCCTTAGAACAGTCTCTGTAACTCAGAAAAATGTGTGTGACTGTTCTTTTCACAACAATTATTAGGGCTTTTACAAAAGGGAATGAAATTGGGCCATTTGTAGAGACGTGGCTGGACCTAGAGACTGTCATACAGAGTGAAGTAAGTCAGAAAGAGAAAAACAAATATGTATATTAACGCATATATGTGGAATCTAGAAAAATGGTACAGATGACCCGGTTTGCAAGGCAGAAATAGAGACACAGATGTAGAGAACAAACGTATGGACACCAAGGGGGGAAAGCAGGGGAGTGGGATGGTGGAGGGATGAATTGGGAGATTGGGATTGACATGTATACACTAATATGTATAAAATAGATAAGAACCTGCTGTATAAAAAATAAATAATAAAAATAATTAATTTTAAAAAACAATTATTAGGACTTTTTTTAAATCCAAAAATTCCTATGTCCATAAATTAATTAAACTCCTCTTCCGTCTCATGACTAATATCTTTTCACTAGAGCAGATGGAAGAAATTTGTCCAAGGTCACATATTAAGTTCTGTAATAAGGCTATGACTGTCATCCTTTAACTGCCTTTGTATTCACAAGTTCAAGCGGAACTTTACACTGAAGACTGAATGACAGGTGACAGCAAATCACCTCCCCCAATCTCTTCTACCAAATAGGCAGGAGTTCCAGCAAGAAAGCATCTTGGAGTGATTGCGAAGAGAGGAGAGAGGGAGACAGTGGTAGGGATTCATCTGCTCACTTACTTGTCCAGCACGTGTGGATTGCTCACCACAACCCACTGGGCATGGTACCCATTGCTGGTGATTCAGGGATGGATGAGTGAGAGCCACACCTCTCCCCAGTGGAGCTAGTGGTGGGGACAGGCAATAAGCCAGAAAATGAACACATGTATAATACAACTTCAGGAGGAGAGAAGTGTCAACATTTAGGTGGGGGTAAGAGTGATGAAGAAAAATAAAGAAAGATCAGGGATAACATCAAGTGGCCCTAAGGGGGACATGAGCTTGGAGGTTTAGGAGAAGAGCAGAAAGCCTGTGGAGGCTATACAACAGAGTGTGTGAATTCAGACTACGCTTTGGCATTGGGCTGCCTGACCTTGAACCACAGCTCTACAGTGTAGGACTCCAGGCAGGTGAATCCATCTCCCTAGGCTTCAGCTTCCTGATCCACCTCACAGTGTAACTGTGGGGTTGAACAAAGCCATTTGTATGACGTGTACCTAGCGTAGTGCCTGGTGTGTGGCATGGACTCAATACACTTAGTTATTAGTGCTATTTAAAAATATCTGGCCATAGTCTAGACAAGAGATGTATAGTTTTGGTAAGGCCAGCCCTGACCCCAGCAGTCATTTTGCTTAAGGCACATCAGGAGACACAGCAGACGCTCCATAGCCACGTATTGAATTATGACGCCATGGTCCTCCTCACCTCCCTTCTATGCACACCATTCCAGTTAGGTCAAGACTAAAGAAAATACATGTGTTGCTTGAAATATGGTTCATTTCTGCATTACCTACAGTCAAGAGAGCTTTCTAGGTTATCAGACAGGTGTTACAGAAAACTCTGAGTCTTTGGTGAAAGGTGAAAGGTGTGATTTAGGTTGAGAAACACCCAACTGTCCATTCTTCTAAGTCGGTGCAACTAATTTAGACTCTGTGTCCTGTGTGCACACAAACTTTGGCTTGTTCATTGTTGTTTCCTTGAGCCTAACCTAGGGCCTGGCCCACAATAGGGGCTCAAGAAATATCTGTTAGATGAGTCAAAAAAGGTTTCTGGAACTCTCTCAGCTTCTGTGATGAAGAGGAGCTGTCTCTCTAGTCTAGGGTTGACATATCCTGATCTCCTCTAGTATGAATCTGTGTCAATATCTAGGCCATCAGAAATAAAAGTGGTTTGTGGGGAAGCCCATGCACATTTGACCAAAAGTTATATCTGAGTAAAACTACTCAATTGAGGATGTGTGGCCACCTCTAATTCATTTGATGACTCAAGAAGTTTCATGTTTTAAATTTACTAAAATTAAGGCCATTTAAAAAAATGTATGGTGTTAGCCAAAATATTCATTTCCAAATTTCCATATTTGCTCCAAATACAAGATTCAACCTTTCCCCTGGAGTGGGGGAAAAAAAAGAGAGAGAGATTGAGATTAGTCATATCATGGGATAATAATTCCTACCTTGGTTTAGTAATTGACTGTTTTAGAACTTAACTCTTTCCAAAAAAGATTTGAGACAACTCCTTCCTGGTTTTCCTAAGAGAAATATGTAGAAGTCTGAGCCTGGAACTTGTTTACTTAATTAGTGTTAGAGCTTATAGAAATATTTCAGTGGATTATCTCAGGCTTAACAATCACGTTAAATTTCTCAGATGTAAGCTGGAAGTCTAAAGTTAATAATAGCAATAAAAGATCTTTGTAGAAAAATCCTACCATAGACACAAGTAATCAAACTCTCGAGAACTGTAAACTGGCTGATATTTGAGCCCACTTGCAAGCTTACAAGTTAGCCTCAGTTTCATGGATTTTGGCAAAAGACACAAGACTCCTTGGTCAGAGACAAAGGACAGTATTATTCATAGCAACAGCCATAGCCAGACTCCCAGCATTTGCACAAATTCCCCAAGCCTCAATACCCACAGGGCATTATGAACCAGGCCAGGTGACACCTATACCTAGACTGGGTTATTTTAGAGGAGAGGAGCCCCAAGCTTAGGGAACCCAAATCTTTTATAATAGACAGTAAGCCAGCCTGATTTTTCCCCTGGAGGGAGACATTATCTTTAATTTACTGGATAGTAAACAAAACTTTGCTCTAGAGGGGACACTCTGTCTTCCAAGGTTGTTTGTTATATGAACATCCTTAGAAAGACAGCCTGGAACAAAATCGGTGCCTTTTCTCATGAGACATGCTGAAATGCGAGACCCATGAAAAATCGTCTTTCAACTCAAACACTCTGAAAAGGCCAATTTTCTGTTTAAAACAAGAAATTAGAACTTCTTAAGGTACAAAGATTGTAGAGCCTAGCTTTTTGTTTGGTTTGGTTTTATGGAGTTTAACCAGTGTTTTGGAGGATGGGTATCAGTAGGAAGCATATGACTCATCTGCCATAACATTTAAATTTAGATTTTATACCTACTCTAGCTCTTCCAAAAGCAATTGTTTATGTGTTGTTTGTACAGCTAAAAATTATGACAATTCCAGGGGTGTGGAACAGCAGGTTCTAATTTGGAAGTTTACTCAGCTGCTTCACTCTAAGATATACAGGGTTTAGAACAAAGGCTTGCAGACCAGAATTATATCAAATGTTTTCAAAGATACTTTGATATTCTTCATATTTCCTCCTAGACACCAGGCCTCTAATATTCCAAACCATCACCGTCAAAGACTTTTTAGTGCTCACCCTCTTTTTCTATCATTCTTCTTGGATAATCACATACTCTTAGAGAAGAGGCATACTGATTAAATTATTATTCTTTAAACAGGAGAATTTTATTATCAAATGTAGCCATTATACAATCGTATTCACACAATGGGTTTGTGTTAATTGTGTCTACCTTTAAGATCTTTCAAATCTTTTTTTTTTCCTTTTAAATCTTGCATTTCAGTTATCATCAATATTCACACCAATACTGTTCCTTTTTTTTTTCCAGTTAATTAAGTTAAAAGTTATTTTGCTTGATTAAAGTGGTGATTTATATGGTCCTCTGGTGTTAGTCATTGCAATAATGCAAAGTAAACAAATAATAGTATCTGAATGGTTTTATACTAAATTTGTACCCAAGCAAGAGGAAAAACTTAAAGAAATATGTGCCTTAGCTAATTCAATCTCACTTTCCTCTTTGGAGTTAAACGATGCACAGTGGTACCTAATAGAACCAAAGAGTCTAAAACTACATTTTTGTAGCATGAACACAGCTAAACAAAGAGAAGTAACACCATTTACAACATTACCAAAGGCAACTCTTCACATAATATAATACATCGGTGTTTAACTTTCCTCTCCATCCCACGCTATGATCATAGGCCCATGCCCTTGAAAATTACGAATATCAGACAGTAAAGACATTAAAGAAACAGACTAGGGTTTTAACACTATCTTGATAAACACAGCATTCACCTGTTACTTTATTGTTTTTCAGAACACAATGTTAAGCATTTTTTCCAAGGAACACCTGTAACATTAAAAACTATTAATACTTTTCTCATTGGAGTCTGAAGCATCATTCATGAAAAAAGCACAGCATAAAATGTTACATGTGAAGCATGACATTCAAGTTATAGTGTAAACCAGAAAAGACTAATTTCTTGTATCTCCTTCCCTTTTTTGTTTTGCCTTTTGAACTCTAGTTCAGTGATATGCAAATGGGGATAAGCATAATCCTGGAGGCTACTTTCTGGAATATTCCTTCAATGATACATCAAAGGAAATCAATTTTTGGATTTTTAGGAAAAGTCTGTTTCCTAAAATTTCTTCTTCCCTGTCTTGCCAGTAATAACTATTCTTCCACTTAAAAGAAAGCACACCTGTTACCCACCAGAAATCTTATTATGATATATGTCCCCAATTATAAAAACCTTAGGAACACTAATGAAAAAGACAGTTGGAAATATTGGTGTAGGTGTGGTATGGAAAAATGACTCTAATGACTAGATAATAATTCACTCATAAGCCTAGATATTTCTAATAATTTACTTTCAGCAAAACTGTAGGATGACCTAATCAAGTTATCAGCTGATATATCATTACAACAAATTTTGTGGTTAATTTAAAGAATGTAGTGACACTCCTATTAAAAAACTTTTTCAACTCCCCATCTATTTTTATTATTCTTGAAAACAGTACATTTCATCTCCCTTTTTTTTTTTTTTTTTTTTTGGCCAGGCATGTGGGATCCTAGTTCCCTGACCAGGAATCGAACCCGCGTCCCCTGCATTGAAAGTGCGGAGTCTTAACCACTGGACCACCAAGGAAGTCCCCCACATTTCATCTATTTGAAAATGATGTCAACTTTATGTTAAATGCCTTATTGTTATATTTTTAAATGGATGAAGATGAGTATCAAATCGGTATTGTATTTAAATTCCACTGGAAATACTTGAGTGAGATAATTATTCTCTACTGTAAATATAGAGTTTAAAAATACCATAGAAATTGCGTCTTTTGCTGCCATTTAAATTTATGGTAAAAAATGTTAGATGTTGATTTATAAATGAAAGAAAGTACTTAGTTTTTCTAATTATTTTAAAGGCTACACAAGCAAGAAAGTTTGGAGACCACTGCCACCGTTCTTATTCCCAATGAGTACCTTATCACAAAAGGGTTCCATTTTTAACTCTGGTATTTTTTATTAAGGGTTATTTCATTTAATCCAATTTCCTAAAAAATATTTTAAGAAATCATTTCGGTTGATTCTGACTAGAAATCATTAAGATAGAAAGATTGGGAACATTGAGGTTTTATTTCATTGTTTTCCTTGGTTTGTTAAGTAATCCAAGATCATATTCTTGAAAAAAGTATTTTAAAAGAGGCCAGGAGTAAGCAAAACTCAGAGAGACTGAGAAAAGGGAGAATACAAAAAATAAAAATAAAGCTACAGTATCACTGCTGATATTGGAGATGGTGGCCTACGGTGGAGTATATTTTTAAAGGACAAGACTTTCCCACTCAAGGAACTTATAGGGCCATAATTTAATTGGCTTCACTCCTACAAAGTATAGGACACTGGCTCCATCAAGTTGTTGAGAACTCTGCAGCCTAAGTGTAGAACTTCCTCCAAAGTTACTAGGAGTTCCCTGGTAAGAGTTTCAAGGCCTCCATGAGTCTTTCAAACCTGAGGTTGCCATGCCAGGTGGTTCAGAAAATGCTCAAGCCAAATGGAAAGCATGCCTGAAATGCTGCGGGGTTTGAATCTGAAAGCACAGGGAGAGAAATGACAGCCTCAGTGGAAAAAATTGTTCAGCAGTGGCTGAAATATGGAGGAGGGAGGAGCTAAGTGTGGCTGTTGATATGCGACAGAGCTCAGCCATTTTCACTGATTGGCCCTATTCATTCAAGTTCACGTCCTCCACTACAAAGACATTTCAACGTATTTGTCCTTCATGGTCTTTTTATGACACTCTGTGTAGCCATAAACTCTGCAGATTTCATCTGGATCAGCCAAGTTCTGATGGGCAGCCCTGGTGATTTAATGCCACGTGAAATATGAGTTTCAATATTTGTGGGCAATTAGCTGCCAGCAAGACCAAAATTTCCTCAACCCTTGTAACCTAGAGAAGACTTTAAAGACACGTGCAGACTCTGACATTTACACAAGTACATATTGCTGAGGTGGGCCTAGAATAATGGGGTTAAGGGTGAAATAATAGGCATCGAGGAGAATTGTTGCAGGGCCTGCTAAGCTGCAGTGAGTGGCTTCATTCACTGTAGAAGAGTTATTATATCTCTGACTACTCTGTGGATTCCTCACGAGCAGATAGCGCAAAGCACCCCCTGTGGGCCTGTCATCAGGGAAGGGGATAATGAGGGCAGCCAGAGAAAGCCACCATTTTAATGTGGCATGTGACAATAGCTTGATTTTTGTTGGAGAGAAATTAGGCCATCTCATTGGAAAAACATTAGGGATTCAAACAAACAAACAAGCAACAAAAAAAACTTCCACCTGTTATTATTAAATACCAAAATATATCCGCATGTGATGATTTATACCTCTTTGCTCTTTACTTATGAATTGAAAGAGCTTCTCCATTCCTTCTGCTTTGGGTACTCACAGCCCTCTTTCAGGCAACATGGAGGCCTATAAGATTCTGGCACCATCTTGCTCCTAAGTCTTCCATGGAAAGACTTTACCCTCTCAGTAAGTTCTATCTTGCTGCAAGTTCCACTTTCAGATTTTTATTTCACGCTCTCTGGATCTGAAAACCTGCGATTTATATGGTTCTGAGATCATTGTTAAAATTAGTTTAACATTATTATTAATTAATTAATTATTTAAATTAATTTATTTTATTTACTCTCCTTATTTTTGACTTGACAGGTTCCATATTGGTGGTGTTGAACCATCCTTGTCAAAACCTTTGTCAATTGCTGCAACATCCAGTTTGTCAATATTACCTAACCCAAGGCATCGATTCTTGAATTTTCTCCACTAGATCAAAAAAGAAGTAGTCGCTCTCAGCAATGATATATTACTTTTGGAAATGTCAGGTATAAGTTTTGCCTGACAACAAGGGCCCATCAGAGACTGACGGAAGTCTGTTTTTCAGTATTCAGTTCATTGCTCACTGACTGGTTAAACTGCCCAAGAACTTGGCTCAGCTACTGCACTGAATGCATGCCTAGGACAGGCCTCAGTGTGGTTACTGGGTGCTTTTAGGTGAGCCCTTGACAGTTCAGACTGAGCACTTATAACTAGTGCTTTGTGCAACTGTCCCATCTTCTTGTTGGTAAGATCCACCACTCTCTGTAACAGCAGGATCCACTCATTCTCATCTGAGGACAGCGTGGAAAGGATTTTCCCCAAACCCCACCAAATAATTCCAAGAAGCCATCACGATGCAAGGTGGGGAGGGGAAGTGGGGTATATCAGAGGTGATGAAGTGGGGATGGAAGTAGATCAAGAAAACCAGTGCTAACTCTTGTCAAAGAAAATCAGCATGTCCATTCCCCCACCTTTTCCTCACGGCTGCTAGAGCAAAAGACCATAAGGAACGCTCTGCTCCACCCCTACCCTCACCAAATACCCAAGGCAGGAAGGGGCCTGGGGGATTGGCTTGAAGCATAGATTATTTATCTTCAACAGAGTGGACTTACATACTTTCATCTTGTATTTGCCCAAGGACAGGTCATTACAAAGGCTTCACCAGAATTATGCAGCTGTCATTCTACTCAGATCCAGATCCCCTGTCTTGCAAACCTCAAGGCAAAGTTACCTGAGCTTTGCACCCGTCTCCAAGGATATAATCTGCAAGAATCTAGTGAAGGTCTTCTGGGGGAAAGAGTGGAGGGGAGGGATCTGGAATGTTATTTTTGAATTCCCTATTAATTAGAACAATAATAATCAAGTTCCTTTGGTTACAGTTCTCGCCCCCGCCCTACGTAGATTCACTTGGAGAAGATAATCAAGAAAAAAAATGTGTTTCCAGCCCTCTTGTATAATTTAAATATTTTTCTTACTTTAAAACAGCACATTTACTCCGAGCAGGTGTTTTCTCTACAGAGCAGGATCTTGTCGTGAGAGGTGACTTTTCAATCAGAGACACAGGTGACTGCTCCATGATTCTGGCTGGCCCTGGCAGCCCAGGTGGTTGCTGGCGGGGGGCCGCTCCCTGGCCTCTCGCTTCTTCCCTCACACCGCCTCCTCTCGGGCAAGAGGACGCATCTGGTCTGCATCTGAACACCGGCTTTGCAACACAATGTGACTTAGCTAGCAGGGAGCAGGGCTGGGACAGCTCCTAAGCCCTTCTTTCCTCAGAATCAGAGGTGCTGACACTCCACATTTATGTATTCATTAACGAATATTTATTGAGCCACCCCCAAGAGAGCACCAAGATGAAAAAGCATGAGTTCCAGAGGCTACCCAGGCTCAGCGCTACCTCTGCTGCCACCTCTGAGCTCTGGGACCTTGGCAAATTATGAACTCCTTTAAGCCTCCATTTCCTCTTCTATAAAAGAGGGAGAGTGATATAGTTCCTATCTGGTAGGAATTCAGCAAGGATCAAATGAGATAAGGTTTGTAAAGGTCTCAGCCCATTGGAAGAACTGGTAGCTATTCGGCGAACTGGATTTGATAGGCTGTGAGCAGAAGACAAGTTAATTTGCTCCTCGGCTGCGCTTTCTAATCCCGTCAGACAGGTCCTATAATGTTTTGTGTCACTCTCAGATCATAAAAAGTCCTCTGATCAGTTTTCGTGCCAAGAAGGGTCTCCTTTCAGAAAGTCAAATGTTTGGTCTGGCATAACGTCAAATCCTGGAGCTCTGTCTAATTGAGGGCTTCTCTCCACCCAGCTTGCCACAGGCCAGGAAGCCCAAGTGGGGGAGGGGAGAGGAGCCAGCCTCCTTCCTCCGCCCTCCTGGCTCTACCTCCTACCCACTCAGTAGCTATGATGTTGGACTTGGCAAAGGTCGGGGGCAGAGGAGGTTACAGGAAAGGGCCCAGAAGAAAGCAGATAGAGGTGGGCTCTGGCACTGAGGCTCACAGCTGCCCCTTGTCGAGGGTAGGTGGCCTTAGCCACTGCCCTTTCTGTTTGCATTTCTCAGGCCAGTGTCCCCTACCAGCCCTTTATGTCCCTCCCTCTACTTCCAGGGACCATCGTCAAGCTCTCTCAGTGTTTCTCCTGAATCCCTTCTCACTTGATTGGAGGTGAGGAGGAAGCACACTCTCTCCTCCCTCGTCCTGTAAAAGGACATGGCTCTGCTCTCCAACCACAGATCACGTGGGACTAGGGCAGAGGTCAGTGGGCTGGCCCTCAGCTTCAATGGCTTTTTGATCATTTTGCTGTCCCCCACCCACTCTTCCTTGTCTTCCAGTGCCCTGGCTGGTGCTGAGTGAGATTTTTCCTGGTGGAATTCGAGGACGAGCCATGGCTCTAACTTCTAGCATGAACTGGGGCATCAATCTCCTCATCTCTCTGACCTTTTTGACTGTGACAGGTAAGAACTCGCTTTCCTCTAACGCCTTTAGTGCTCTTAGGACAAATCTTAGGGAAGCACACTCGCCTGAAAAACATTTTCTTGTCAACATTTTCAAACACACTCAAAAGTAAAGAGAACGGCAGTGAACCTGATGTACTGACCACCCAATTTAAAAATTTATCTGTCTTCACTTATGACCCCACCTGCTCTGTCCCCCAAATTATTTGGAGTCATTTTGTCCAAACATGTCATTTTGTCTCTAAAATTTCAGCAGGGACCTCTAAAAGATAAGACATTTAAACACTATACCTTCAATATCATTATCACACCTAAAAATATTATACTATTAATAGTCTCTTGGTATCAAGTATCCAGTCTGTGTTCACATCCTTCCAATTGTCTCATAATTATTTTTTATATTTTCTTTGAATCACAATCCAAATACTTAATTTATGATTGATTGATATGTCTCATAATCTGTAGGTTTCACCTCCATTTCTCCTCCCCCTACACTTTATATTTTTAATGAAGAAACTGGGTCGTTTGTTTCATAGAGTTTTCCCCGGGGTTGGATTTGCTGATTGTAGTCACATCACGTGACCCTCTGTCCTTCGTGTTTCCTGTAAACTGCTATTTAGATGTAGAGGCTGAAAAAGATTTAGATTTTCTTGTTTATTTGCAAACTCCTTCCCAGGTGATGGCCTGTGTCCTGCCATCAGAGGCACGGACGTCCTGTGTGCTTGTCTCCCACTTTGTCATTCCTGCATCCTTTGAGGATCATTTCCCAGATCTGTTATCTTCATTTCATTATTCCTACTAAGTTTTTTATCAGCAATACTTCTCTCAAGGAGAAATTTCTTCTCATTAGTTATTTGCCTGCCCTGAAGTATGAATCATATAAGAAAGCCAAGATTAATGTTTGAAACTTTCTCTTTATTTTCTACTTTTCAAAATAATGAGGTAGTTCCCCAGCATCCTCCAAAACTGACCAATGAGTTGAGTTTTTGTCCCTTCCTTTATTTTATATGTATATATATAATGCATAAATATTAAATAGTATCTATAATACAGAGATAATATATATTGATACCATTTCAAAAGTGGATGTATAGTCAAAAAAGTATATATCTATATGTAGTACTTCTGAATCTTGTTGACTTTTTTTGGAGTATATCTACTTTTGGAAATGAACTTTTAGAGTTATTAATTAAGCACAGTTTGGGTTTTTACACAAAATTTTAAAATATTTATGTTCTACATTTTTGGAAATAGCCCAAGATGAAAGGAAACACAGGAACTGGTCATTTGCATCAACCGTACGTCTCCTGCTCAGATCACACACATAGACCCGTGCCCTTCACCTTCTCACACACACACAACACACACACTTACCTACTATTTATATGGAGAAGGAGAAATATAAAAGAAAGTATGGAAATGATGAAGGATGAATAAAGATGACACGAATTTCTGGGAAGGATAGCTAATACATAGGATGAGCTTGATGAAGATTCAGAAGTTCTGCATGGGCTCTTAGAACAAATGTTGGGAAAGCATACTCATTAAAAAAAAAAATTCTGGAATGAGCTCAAACCTGTAAATGACATTGCATTGGACTAGGTTTGAAATTCTGTACTTCTTTTCAAAAATCAATTTTCCAAGTAAAAGATATAAGGGTTCTGCTTGGTGGCAAGCCCTTGGACACCAACTTTTAGCACAATTTCAGCTGTATCAATGAGAACAGAGTGGACCAGAGACACAGACATACTCTGCTGTGCTCATAATACAGCTGCAGTATTGCTCTCAGCTCTGAGTAAAATATTTGACGAGGGTTGCAGTGTGCCCACCAAGGGAGGGCAACCTGGATAACGTGGCAGGTGACCTATGGTCTGTGAAGAACGGTTGCAAGAGTTTGGGAGTTTGACTTGGACAAGAGGATGCTCAGCAAGGGATGGAGGTGCATTCAAATATTTGCGCCACTTTCGTGAAGAAGGGATGAGGAAGGCTGATCCAGAGGACAAAGCAGAACCTCTGAACCCAAGTTCCCGGAAGGTAGACTTGGGCTTAGGAATGAGTGAGGAATATGTTTGAAACAGACAGGGCTGACTCACAATGTAGTGTGCATTTTTGATAAGTGATGAGCTCCTTGTTACTGCAAATACTCAAACAGAAGAGCATATAAGTTTGCTGAGATGACATTTTGGGTTTTTTTTTTTTTTTTCCACTTTTTATTTTCTGGTTTTATGCCCCAGAGAGGAAAGAAGGACCAATTCTCCAAGCACTTTATTAAGCACTCTCTTGGACAAAACCCTGTGTTAGCAGCAAGAAAAGCACAGAGGGAGCGGACTTCAATTAAAATTGCCAGAAGGACTGCAGAGCTGTTCCTTCTCCCTGCTTCCCCCCACCTCAGCACAGCTGACCTATAAGTGGTTAATATGCATAGCTCCTTCCACTTTGCATTACCAAATGCCTTCCGCATAACTGCTCAGTCAGTGTTCCCGACTGACCAGTTGTGATTTGTGGCCGCTAAGGGCTATTTTTGCATTGTTTCAGTCTGTGGCTGGTCTGAGCCTGTGTTCAAAAAAATCCAGCCTCCTCCTCCCTGCTCCTGGCCACACTGGACTTTCCGCTGAGCCTGGGGTGCCGCAGTGCAAGGGTGGACTCAAGTGCATCGGGGGCCACCTCTCACCAGCTAACATACCTTGACCTTGGTCAGTACTACAAAGGGACTGTACCTCTGGCTAGAAGCGCTCAGAGGGAAAACTAGGTTGGCGGGTGAGATCCATCGAAACCTGGAGGGTCCTGCTTCTTTTTGATGCATCTTAGCAAGTCAATGCCTTTCATTCGAACCATTATCCCTTTTTTTCTCTGAATCCAGGAAGCAGTATTACAAATACTGTCAGCTACTAAAATGATGAAATATTGTCAACATGAAACGATTTATTCAAATCAGAGTAAAGAAGGGGGAGCTCATTCCAAGAAGAGTCCATCTGTATAAATATGTCTTTAAAAATGTCTACCAAGTAGAAACCAAACTGCTATGGCGGGGATTCCCAAGAGAGGAATGGTAGAGGGTGAGGAGAGAGGAGATAGTTTACCTTCTGTTTTATGTGTTTCTGTGTTGTTTGAGTTTTTTTTTTTTTTTTTTTTTTTGGCAATGAGCATTTCTATTTCCTTTTTTTTTTTTTTTTTTGCGGTACGCGGGCCTCTCACTGTTGCGGCCTCTCCCGCTGCGGAGCACAGGCTCCGGACGCGCAGGCTCAGCGGCCATGGCTCACGGGCCCAGCCGCTCTGCGGCATGTGGGATCTTCCCGGACCGGGGCACGAACCCGTGTCCCCTGCATCGGCAGGCGGACTCTCAACCACTGCGCCACCACGGAAGTCCTCTATTACCATTTTGAAAACGAAAAGTATTATGTTCACCAAGAAGATGGCATTGGGTTTAAATTGTGATATTTACAAGACTGCTATTCACTTTACCAGAGAAAGCTGGAGTTGTTTGTGAAAATGAAACTTTCAGAGGCTGGCTATATTTTTAATTTGTGATTGCTATTTCCCTGGATACAACCAGCATGTTTGAAAATACATATGTTTTCATATACGCTCTAAGAAGCAGCTGTCCACAAATGGGATGAAAGCAACACAAAATGCATCTCTAACCAATTTCTTTTGTCCTCTCTAGATCTCATTGGCCTGCCATGTGTGTGCTTTATATATACAATTATGAGTCTAGCATCTCTGGTTTTTGTTGTTGTGTTTATACCCGAAACAAAGGGATGCTCTTTGGAACAAATATCAGTGGAGCTGGCAAAAGAGTGAGTATTATATGCATTGCTCTCCAAACAACACTCTTTGATCAAAACTTCAGCTTTTATATACAGTGGAATAATAATAATATCTGAAATTTTTTAGGATATTCCCTTTGGTGGAGAAACCATATCTCAAAGCATAATTCGAGTTTCTCTGCCATGCGTTTAATTTGGCTAATTCAGCTAAGGAATTAGAATAAGCAGAGCTTTCTAACAAGTGAAACTTTCAAAGCTCTTTTCAGTAATGATTGAAGAACCTCGCCCATCTCTGGTTTTCCACACAGTGGGTGGGAGTTGCTTGGGGTTTCAGGTGGTCCTGGAATGTCATGCTTGCCTTGTGCTAGCACCGTGGGCTTCAGCCTTCCACCTCTATCACACTTGTAGGTCTCTAAGCCCTAAACATTTGTTAAGGCTAAGGTTACCAGGAAAACTCTTGGGCTTAAATGTCTACAATTATTCCAAATATGGCACAAAGTGCACTAAGAAAGATAAAGAGTTTCCTACATGAATAGGCAGTTAGAACACTGGTTAAATAAAATTTATATGGAGAGACTGCTTGAACAATTTGACATAGCAGTGGCCTGTAGAATACTCCCCTTTTCTTTAGGAGCAGGTCTCACAGCTCTGACTGTTGAAACTGTGGCCTGGGGGAGGAGAGGATGCACAGGGGCCAGGAATGAAGGCGAACCTGTTGCTCTTCCTAGGATTTAATCATTCTGCCCAAAAATGTAGGGATACTTGTTCGTGGACTTTAATATAACAGGAGGAAACTACATAATTACAGTTTGTGCCTTTCTTCTAAAAAAACTTTCATTACAGTAGAGAGAAATGTATGATGGCTACAGAAATGGTGGGCATAGTGATTCTTCAGCTTTTGTCTGAAGGAAGGGTAAACCTGATAGGTGAATTGATGGTAGGTATGTGTATAAATATATAGACCGAGCTCTTAATCCCGGCTTATTAGTATTATATAATATTTTTTTATTATTATTAGGGTATGAAGTAAGTAGGAGTATGGATGATTTTTACTTTGTACTTTATATACTTTAAAATGGTTTACAGGGAATTCCCTGGCGGTCCAGTGGTTAGGACTTGTCACTCTCACTGTCAGGGCCCGGGTTCAATACCTGGTCAGGGAACTAAGCTCTCACAAGCCGAGAGGAGTGGCCAAAGGAAAAAAAAAAAAAAAAAGGTTTACATTTTAAAGACATTTCATTTTGGTAAGCAGAAAAACTTTTCTCTTAACTCAAGGTAAATGTCAACTGTAGGGATAATTTTTGATGCTGATAAGGCCCTATTTTTAAAGCCTTCAATGAAAATGAAAAGTATTCCTTTACAAAGAGAAATATAATTGTCAGGAAAGCCAGCTATCTCCTTGGCCTGGCCAGAGCATTGCCTGGCTCTATTCAAGTTGAAGTCAAATAACTGGATTTCTTGGAAAGCACAGAATCTGAAGGACAATTAATTACACATACATGATTCAAATAACTAATAGCCTCAGACCTTGATAACGCAGTGCATTCATCTGTAAACTGTAACATGAGAGTTATCTTTGAAGAGTTAACCCTATAGCCTTATGCCTGAGGGCCAATGCAAATCCTCATCTTCAAAGCCTTGAGTAACCCTAGCCCTGATAGTATTCCTTTCACCAGGATCATCAATATTTTCTAGTCCCACTTTTTTTTTTTTTTGGTCACGCCACAGGGCATGCAGGATCTTAGTTTCCTGACCAGGGATCGAACCTGTGCCCCTTGCAGTGGACATGGGGAGCCCTAACCACTGGACTGCCAGGGAATTCCCCCCATTTTCTTTTTATATTGCCTTAGCTAAAACTCCAGTGATTTCACTTCCTTAATTAAGTAGGTTATAAAGTTTTGGCATCCTGGAACGGTCTTGGCCCATTATCTTTCGTATGTAACCTCTACAGTGCCTAGCTTGAAATCGATTCCTAGCAGATGATTAAAAAGTATCCACTGTTCAGTTGGATACCTTGTGGTCAATCCGATGCTGAATTCATTGTGTGTGGGGTTTAGATTATGGGTAACAATATAAACCACAACAAGTTTTGATCTGTGGATCACAGACGAGATTTAATCTTATGATCTAACAATCTGTGCAACAGCAAGAGGTATGTGTTCAGAAAAGGGAGACATATGGCCTGCACCATACCACTCCCTGCCCGCAACTTCAGAGATTATTCATTCAACTCTTTGTTGATTATCTACTATGGAGTAGACACTGTATTAGGAAAGGACTGAAAATATAGGAGACAAAGAATCCATAGCTCCTTTATTTGGAGAGGCAGACCAGAAAACAGACCACTGCAATACACTGTGTTGGCAAGTGCAAAGGAAGGGCATATGTGTTGGGGTAGAGAATGCCTTTAAAAATAAAGGTTTGTTACAATTCTTGTGAGCAGTACTAACTAAAAAATTGAAGCAGGGAGAAAGCAGTAATGAATTAATTGAACGAAACTAAGAATCACTCCTCATTGCCCTCTTTTTTAAAAAGTCTAACTTGAAGGCAGAATGTACTCAACGAATTAAGGTTAAGAAACTTTTAGATTTTTTTTTTTAATATGGGGCTGTCAGAATGGATCAAATTTCAAACCAAATGAAAATTTGAAGACAAAACTTAAGCCAATCTTTCCATCCAGTAGGCCTCCAGAATAAGACATTCCGTAAGAACATAGTGATTTGGGTGTCTAAAACTGAACAAAACATATTCATTCATTCAGAATTCGGGGTGGGGAAGAAATCTGTCTAAATTAACAAAACTCTGCATTATGAAATGTTTTTGAATTACTCAAACTTAAATGCAGACCCTCTCCAAGAAAGTTTTAAATTGCAAATTAGGATAGATCCAAAAGCCCAAGTACTACCCACCCCTAGACAGATTCCACAAGTACCAGGAGGTTGGTGTACAAGAACAAAGAGAGACAAGGGCACAGGTGCGAATTATGAAAGACGAGGTGGCAAAACAATTCTGCATTTCAAATTCATTTCTAGGAGCAGCAAGCAGCAGTGTCTACCAGGGATGCATTTTTGTGGGGAAAGCCCAGTACCTGAGGGCAGAAAGGAAACAGTTGCCTTCAGAAATCTTGGCTAACTCTCATTTCTGCAACATCAAAGAGCCTGGGACATGCCTTAGCTTGAAGCAGTAGGTTGGCAAATGCTTTAAAAATGAAAATGTAAGCAGCCTGAATGATAGAAATTGATCAAAGTTATGTATGAAGTATGTGTGTTAAACGAGGTTCCCTGGAGGGAAATGGCAGAGGCAAAAATAGAAATAAAATACATAGTGGTATTGAAAAGTGATCGAACTAGCTAAGTGAACGTGGGGGTGGTGGAAAGCCCCCGGGGACTTGTGAGGACACGAAAGTTGAAGTGAATTCAGAGATGGAGGACGGCTACTGCCGAGCTAAGGGAGTCTTCATGAACTTCGGAGTTAATGAGACAATTAATCAACTTTTGTCCCCAGGGAAAGAGAGTCCAGATGTGTATGTCCCAATGATTTTCTAAGCAGCAAGAAAGGAAACTATTTATAATATCAAATTAACTTCAAATTTGGTACTCCATACCGCTTGATATTTTCCTTTCTCATATTTGGAGTTGGCTTCTTTTCCTTCTATTTCTACAAGGCTGAGAAAACAAATATTCTTCCAAAGTTGTTAAGTTTCTGGTAAGATAAACAATGACTCAGTGGAGAGGTCAGAAAAGATTTCAGCAATAATGTAATTTGAAAGGATTTCATTTTGAACTTGTGCCCTGCCAGCTACAAGCACAAACACGAAATGGGACATTTGCCATATGTGCTGTTTCAGCTGTGACTTTCATTCTTTTCCCCAGTTTAAGTGGAAACAATTAGAGAAAACTACCAAGTCAATGTTTTGTAAATATTTTAGTTCTGAGACTTAGGTTATTTTTCACTTTTAGCAGCTCATTTTATGTGGTCATTCCTTCATTCATTCACCCAAATTCATTTATTCGCTAAATACTTACTGAGCACCTGTTCCGTGCCACGCACTGTTCTAGGTGCTGTAACATTAATCAGTGAGCAAAAATGCCATGAGAATTAAGATAGTAAGCGCGTGTGTGTGGGGGTACTTTTGTTTTTTGGGGTTTTTGTTTCATTGTACATTTTTATTAGAGTAGTTGATTTACAGTGTTGTGTTAGTTTCTGCTGTACAGCAAAGTGAATCAGTTATACATATACATATATCCACTCTTTTTTAGATTCTTTTCCCATATAGGTCATTACAGAGTATTGAGTAGAGTTCCCTGTGCTCTACAGTAGGCCCATATTGGTTATCTATTTTATGTATAGTAGTGCAACACTTGTTATTTTCTATTTTTTTTTTTTTTTGGTAGTGGCCAACCTAATGGCTTGAGGTGGTATCTTATTGTATTTATTTGTTTATTTATTTATGGCTGCGTTGGGTCTTTGTTACTGTGCGTGGGCTCTCTCTAGTTGCGGCAAGTGGGGGCTACTCTTCATTGCAGTGTGCGGGCTTCTCATTGCGGTGGCTTCTCGTTGCGGAGCATAGGCTCTAGGCATGCAGGCTTCAGTAGTTGTGGCACGCAGGCTCAGTAGTTGTGGCTCACAGGCTCTAGAGTGCAGGCTCAGTAGTTGTGGCGCACGGGCTTAGTTGCTCCGCGGCATGTGGGATCTTCCCAAACCAGGGCTTGAACCCATGTCCCCTGCACTGGCAGGGGGATTCTTAACCACTGTGCCACCAGGGAAGCCCAGGGGGGTACTTTTGATTGGTGATCTCAGAAGGTTATCCTGAGAGATAACATTTAAGATAAAATCTGAGTAGTAATGAAGAGCCAACTCTGCAAAGGTAGGGGGAAAGAGAATTCAGGCAGAGAACAGCTAGTGCAAAGACTAAATCAGAAACACACTGGACCTGTTCCAGGGACCAAAAGATGCTCAGGAGGCTGCGATCTTTGAGATCCAGTGGGTAAGTCGGTGGAGACTGACGTGTGGGGCTTTACAGACTGAGTTTGGATTTCATTCTAAGTGCAATGGGAAGCTACTAAAGTATTTTCAGCAGGGGAGTGGCGTGACCTCATTTATTTTAAGGCGTGCCAAGCCAGCGTCTGCAGGCACACAGCTGAACACGGCTGAGAAAGCACACGAGCACAGGGCTGGGGCCCAGGTTCAATCATCCTGACTGACCTCAAGAGGCCCCCTCCATGCTACCTGGCAATCACCCATGTCCCTTGTCCATGAACTGTCTCTCCTAGACAACTGCTCAATGCCAGCCTCTCTCTGGAAACCTCCCACCTCCTTAGCCGTCCTCACTCCCGCCAACAGCCTTGCTCCTGACTTCACGGAAGAAATGAACACAATCAGAAAGGGACTTCCTTACCCTTCCACCTCAACCCACACGTCAGTACTTGCATCCAAATACACCACCATCCCTCTGGGTTCTATCTTTTAACTCATTCCTATGTGAAGCCAACCACTTCATGCCCTCTGCCCTTCCCTTCTCCAGAACATTCCCCAATAGTCCTCCCTGATCACCCCTACATCATCCATATCTTCCCTCTCTCCTAGATCTCTATGTCACATCAGCAGAGCAACCTTGTGTGATTTTTTTCCCCCAGCTTAAAAAAAAAAATCTTTTGATCCCATTTTCCTCCCTAGGTTTTGCTCTTGTATCATATTTTTAATTAGATTTATCTATTTTTATTTATTCATTTTTGGCTGTGTTGGGTCTTCGTTGCTGCTCGCGGGCTTTCTCTAGTTGCAGGGAGCGGAGGCTACTCTTGGTTGCCATGCGCAGGCTTCTCATCGCAGTGCTTCTCTTGTTGCGGAGCACGGGCTCTAGGCACACGGGCTTCAGTGGTCGTGGCATGTGGGCTCAGTAGTTGTGGCTCGCAGGCTCTAGAGCTCAGGCTCAGCAGTTGTGGCGCACAGGTTTAGTTGCTCCGTGGCGTGTGGGATCTTCCTGGACGAGGGATCGAACTTGTGACCCCTGCACTGGCAGGCGTATTCTTAACCACTGTGCCACCAGGGAAGTCCTGCTCTGCTATCATTTATTTTCACCTGTATTCTTTGCCATCATTTATAGCAAAGTTCTTTCAGAGTTGTCTCTATTCACTGTCAGCAATTCCTCTCTTCCTATTCTCTCATGAACCTGCTCTGATGAGACTTTTATGGCCATTACTCTACTGTCATCGCTCCTTTTAACATCCTGGTTACCTCCATGTTGCTAAACCCCGTGATCAGTTCTCATCCGTTGTCTTAATGGCTCATGCAGTGACCATCGCCAGCACTGACTGGGGTGAGCACGCCCTCCTTCCCAAAATACTTGCTTCGCTGCCTTCAGGGACTGGCCTTCTGGTTGTCTCCTACCAGTCATGCCTCCTCAGCATGCTCTGCTGGTTCCATCTCATCTTTCACTGTCTTAAAGTTGGTGTGCCCTAGGGCTTCGTCCTCTGACCCCTCCTCTATCCCCTCACGGGCTCACTGATCTCAAAGTTATGGTCTTTACACCATCCATATGCCACTGAATCCAACATTTACATCTCCAGCTTCAATATCTCTCCTGAACACAAGGCTTGTCTATTCAACTGTTTGCTCTCCAGCTCTTTTCAAATGTCTAACAAATATTACAAACATGATCTGAATTGAACCCCAATATTCCCCAAACCTACTCCACTCGCAGACTCTTCCACCTCAGTTGATGTCAACCTTATCCTTCTACTTGCCCTGGTCACAAACCTTGGCGTCTCCCCTGACTCTTTCCCTCCACCCCATGTTCAGTCTTTCAGAAAACAGTGTTGGCTCTAATTTAAAAATAGATCCAGGGATTTCCCTGGAAGCGCAGTGGTTAAGAATCCACCTGCCAATGCAGGGGACACGGGTTCGAGCCCCGGTCTGGGAAGATCCCACATGCCTCGGAGCAACTAAGCCCTGCGCCACAACTACCGAGCCTGCGCTCTAGAGCTTGTGAGCCACAACTACTGAGCCCCTGTGCTGCAACTACTGAAGCCCGTGCACCTAGAGCCCGTGCTCTGCAACAAGAGCAGCCACTGCAATAAGAAGCCTGCACACCACAACGAAGAGCAGCCCCCGCTTGCTGCAACTAGAGAAAGCCTGCACGCAGCAATGAAGACCCAACACAGCCAAAAATAAATAAATTAAATAAATAAATGTATTAAAAAAATATATAGATCCAGAGCCTGCCACCTGCACTGCCCCTCCCTTGATCTGAGTCGCCATGCTCTCTCCTGCGTTACTGTAGTAACCACCTGCCTGGTCCTGTTTTCAGCCTCCATCCCCTCCGGTCTGTTTTCAGCACAGCAGCCAGTGATCCCTTTAAATATGATCAAGCTATTCCTTTGCTCAAATCCTCCCGCGGCTCTGATGGCCCGTACAGCCCTACATATCCTTCTACTCTCCCCCGCTTTCACCGTCATCAGCTGCACTGGCCATTTTGCTGCATCCCAAACACACCACGCAATGCTCAAGACTCAGGGTCTCTGCCCTGGTTTCCTCTGTCTAGAATTCCCTTCCCTTAGATACCCACTTGTCCCACCACTTTATCTCCTTCTGAATTGTCCTGTTACCCTATTTAAAATCACAATCATGTCCCAACTCTGCATCCACTCTCTTTTTTCAGTTTTTCCCCCAAAGCTGGTACCTTCTATATTTCACTTGGTTTCTTGTCTATCTCCTCTCGCTCCATTAAGTTCCTTGAGGGCAGGGAATTTTGTATACTTCGTTCACTGTTGTTTCCCAGCACCTGGAATAATTTCTTCGCATATAATTGAAGCTCATTATTGAAAATGAATAAATTAATGAATTAACTGGATATAGGAGTAAGGCAATGAAGTAGTCAGGGTGGTACCTAAATTTTTAGCTTGAGAAACTGCATGGACGGTAACACAGGGGAGCCCTTTCAGAACTAGGTTTCAGGGCTGGAAAGATTACAGAGATGTCCATTAGACATCAGATGGATATAGTACTGGTTGGCAGCTGGATATGTTAAGTATGAAATTCTGGAGACACTCAGAGTCAGGGTCAGATTTGGGTAAGTGGTATTTAGGTTATGGAACCAGATGAGATCATCTAGTCAGAGAGCAGAGAGGAGAATGAGGTGCAGGACCAAGCCCTGGATTATGCCAACACGTAGAGAACAGGCGGAGGGTGAGTATCGAAAGGACTGAGAAGGAGCCAACGGTGAGGCTGGAGAGGAGCCAGGAGAATATGGTATCACTGAAGCCAAGAGGAGTGTTGTCAGAAGGAGGGACTGGATGATGCTGGGAAGGGGAGCAAACAGGATGATCACAACCTCGACGGTCTTTACCCACTGCTGCTCCTTTCACAAGCATCCCACTCGCCCTCGCACCACTCTGCGTTTCAGCTCACTCTCTCAAGCACCTACCAGGACTGGGAATCCACTGAAGAGTCATCACCCGTGTCCTCACTTCCTTTCTTACCTTCCTTAGATCCCATGCACCAC
Source organism: Neophocaena asiaeorientalis asiaeorientalis (assembly GCF_003031525.2). Taxonomy (NCBI): domain Eukaryota; kingdom Metazoa; phylum Chordata; class Mammalia; order Artiodactyla; family Phocoenidae; genus Neophocaena; species Neophocaena asiaeorientalis. Next base: position 3,379,119 of record NW_020174698.1, read on the forward strand.
CCCTCCCTCTACCCTGCCCTCTCTCCCTCCATTCAGGCAAACCTTAATTCTGATTAAGCCAATTCTTAGCTTGTTTTATCCCTGCGTCCAAGGAACTTGGCTTGAGATACACCCAACTATATTGACAGGTCCAGTTTTAAATTGATGAACATAAGTCTCAAGCAGGTCTTCAGGAATGTCCTGCAACCTACCACATGGCCCTGGTCAGTTGATTTTCCTACTGTCCAAGATGGTGGCCTCACACCCTGTCCCCTCTCAAGCCTCCAGCACTCCCTCCCACTTCCTCACTCTCTGCTGATGGTCTTGGGTTTTTAGTTCACTGAGAAAACAGAAAGAAAGAGCCCACTTCATCCTGCACACTATCTATTCAACTACCTACATCTATGCCCACCTTCTCTCTCTTGGTGCAAAGGCCAATTCTTCCATTTGTCTCGAGCATGTCATCAATTTCCCCCTTCTATGGGATCATCATCACACACAGAGCTGCAGGACTCCCCATCCTAAACAACGTACCTCCCTAGACCTCAAATCTCAAATTCCCCACCCGGTACCCACTCACCCCCTGCCCACTTTTCAGTTCCAGAGCGCTCTGTTGTCTCCAGGTCCTCACCTCTCATTCTTTCTTGAACTTACTGCTCTCAGGCTTTCTTTCCTGCTTTCTGACTCCCCAGGCTACTCACGACTTACTTCTGCCGAGTTACCAAACCTCAGGGTCAGTTCCCGTGTCATGTGACTTTCCAGCAGCACGTAACCCAGGCCCTCATGCTCCCTATCTTTAAACATTTTTTTTTTCCACTTGTCTTCTGGAATATTACAGTTCCCTGGTTTTCCTCCTACCTCATTAGTCATTCCTTGGTCTCTGCTGCTTCCCCTTCCTCCCTCCCTCCCTTCAAATACCATAACGCCCAGGAATCAATCCTTAGATCTCCATCTACACTCACTTCTTGGATGTATTCCCGTGGCTTTATCAGCCATCCATAAGTTGATGACTCCCAAATGATTATCTCTAGTCTCGGACCTTTTACCTGATTTTCGAATTCCGAAATCCAACTGTCCACTTGACTTCTTTGGTTGGAACATCCAACAGGCATCTCTAATCTGACAGAACTCTTGATTTCCAGTCCCCTTGATGACCCAGTCACATTTCCTCCACGGGTCTTCTGCTCGGGGGGAACTTCTGAGGCCAGAGGTTTAGGATTCATCCACGCTACTCCTTTCACCCCCACAGCTAGTATCAGTAAGTCTTGTTAGCTGTTAACAAAACATATGAATATACACTTTCCACCAGTACTGTTCTAAATCCAAGCCACCATCTTTTATTTGGACTTACTAACCTCCAAACTAGTCTTCCTCTTTCAACTCCTGCGCTCTGCACGCTATCCTCCATGCAGCAGTTAGATGGATCTTTTATTTATTTTTTGTAATAAACATTTATTATTTCACAGTGTCTGCGGGTCTGGAGTTTAGGAGTGGTTTAGCAGGACGGCTCTGGTTCTGGAAGTTGCAATCTAGCTGTTGGTCAAGGCTGCAATCATCTGAGGACTTTACTGAGGCTCAAGGATTAAATTTTTTTAAAAAATATTTATTTGGTTGTGCCGGGTCTTGGTTGTGGAAGGCAGGCAGGCTCCTTAGTTGTGGCATGAGAACTCTTAGTTGCAGCATGCATGTGGGATCTAGTTCCCTGATAGGGATCGAACCCGGGCCCCCTGCATTGGGAGCACGGAGTCTTATCCAGGTGCCACCAGTGAAGTCCCTAGATGGATCTTAAAAACATCATTCCTCAGCTCAAAATCCCATGGCTCCTACTACATTTTGAATAAAATTCAAGCTTCTTAACTATGGCTGCTACCCTCCCCTCCAACCTCACGTCTGTCATTCAGGTACTCGCTGTGCTTCAGCCATACTGGACTTTCCGCAACACAGCACTTAGCTGCAATCCTTCACATGGTTCCCTCCCTAACTTCACTCCAGTTTCTGATCAGATGTCACCTGATCTTTAGAGATGTCAGCAGTATGATACAGTCCCCCACACCCCAACTAAGTCATTCTTTTTCCCTTTCTTGGTTTACTTTTCTCCTTAGCACTCTTACTACTTGAAATTATATGCTTACGTGCTTGGCTCCTGTTAAGGTGTAAGCTCCTTGAAAGCCAGACTCTTTATCTCCTCCATCCATAGCACCTGGCATGTTGTAGCCACTCGATGAACTGGTTAAATTATAGGACAGGATATTTGAAAGGGGAGAGACAGGTTCAAAGGTGCTTATTTATTTTATTATTATTATTATTTTTTTTTTTTTTGCGGTTCGCGGGCCTCTCACTGTTGTGGCCTCTCCCGTTGCGGAGCACAGGCTCCGGACGCACAGGCTCAGCGGCCATGGCTCACGGGCCCAGCCGCTCCGCGGCATGCGGGATCTTCCCGGACCGGGTCACGAACCCGCGTCCCCTGCATCGGCAGGCGGACTCTCAACCACTGCGCCACCAGGGAAGCCCTCAAAGGTGTTTATTTAAATAAACATAAAATACTAGAGCATGTTTTTATGCTGATGGGAATAATGTTGCAGAAATGAATTTGTTAATGCAGGGGCGAGGGGATAATGCAGAAAGCAGAATATGTAGATATAAATATAGATAGGCATATTGGTAAGCAGAGTTTGAGAAAAGGGAAGAAATTAAAGAGGATCTGGGATGTAATCTCCAGTAGTTCTATGTAAGACTATCCTTGGAATCCTTCCCTGCAGACAGGAATGCCATGATTATGTTCCGAGAAGAAGGCACCCCACCTTACCCTTTGCATGAGATTGATCAAAGGTCTGTGGTGCGCTGAATTTCATGACACGTGGAAACGTTGCAACAAACCTTGGTCTATTTTTGCAGAGCTAAAACATTAAAGCCCCTGGGTGATTTAAAAAATTATAGCCTGCACATTTTTAAATACTGTAAATTAAGAATGACATTTTCATTAGTGCCTCTTTCTCTTTCAGGAACTATGTGAAAAACAATATTTGTTTTATGAGTCATCACCAAGAGGAATTAGTGCCAAAACAGCTTCAAAAAAGAAAACCCCAAGATCAGTTCTTGGAGTCTAAAAAGCTACGGGGTAGGGGACAGCCAAGGCAGCTCTCTCCAGAGACCTAATGGCCTCAAAACCTTACAAATGTTGATACAGTATGAGAACATTTAGGGTGTCTTCCTACCAATACATATTGGCCACTCCCATGTTTTCTCTTCGGTGTCACAGAGCTAGTTTAAAAGGGACACCCTGAAATTATAGAGACAATCTTTAATCTCTACCTGCCCAAAAGGAACCATGAAAGGTAGGTGAGGGACAAGGTCCCCAGTGACCCCTTTCTTACTCTGAGCAGGATACCAGGTTAAAAAATAATAGCGGTTGGTTATCTTCCACCTTCTTCACAGAGCAGCCTTTGAAAGACTATGAACTAGTGATGAGAATAACTTTTACCTTAAGGTTTGTATGCATAGAGGCCAGTTGCGGCTTTACCATTAAGACACAGAAGCTGTCTGAACGTAAGCTTATGGTTTTTTTTGCCTACCTACCAAGACACTACCTGCACTGGGTCTTGTGTAAAAAAGAACCAGGACACAATGTGGACAACTGCAAACATGTTCTAGGTTAGGATAGGGTCCTGGTTAGGATTTTAGTGATAAATTTCTACTTACGGTTCAACAAGGATAAAGATTATACATCCTATTTTACGAATTATGAACTACAATGTAATTCAAAATGTCCTTTTATGAATTTGGTATTAGTATTATAAAATATTAAGAGAAACAACTCTGCAATAGTTGAGAAAGATAAGCATTTTCCATCCATTTTTAAAAAATACGGATAGAAAGGACAATTTCAAAATCCTGGGACCATATTTATTTAGAAGTAGCTGTTAGTAAAACACGAGAAAAGAAGTCAAGCCATTAGGTTATTTATCCAAATCTGTAAGTAGTTAAGTTTGAGTTACTAAGTCAAGCTTATACAGTTCTCTCTTTGTAAGGCTTTCATGATACCTTAATAGCGATCCATAGTTTCCTGTGATTCTTCGCACCCCTCAGGATTATCACTACCTCAGGTTATGGCCTACAGGCTATAACTGATGCTGACTTTCAAATGCCTGCAAACATAATAAATGACATCCAAACATCGGGACAATTCCCTCAATGTGGTCTTCTCTATGATGAAACAGAGATCACTGACTGTACCAGAAACTTGGGTTTTCACCCACGCAACAATGGATTGCTCTCTTCTGTATTTCACCAGTTGAATTTTAAGACGTGGGGAGGCATTTTACCAATAGAATTTGGATACAATGATAGAAAATCTACAATAAAGAACCTCAAACCACTTATGCAGTAACCCATTAAATGACTAATATTATAAACTATGGGAGACACACACAAAAAGTACTGAACAACCTAACTTGAAAAAGAATACAAAAATATGATTAACCTGAAGAAAGGAGAATCCTAAGAGTCAAAAGCCCTTTTTATTCAGCTTGAAAATTTTCTATTGGCCCATAACAAACTGTCCCAGTTTGATATAAGGAAATATGATCTACTGCATTCCCTTATAATGAAGTGACCTGACTACAACCTATGTAAGCAATAGTAAAACTGTATTATCAGGAACTCAGGAGAATGACTAGAAGTCCTGGTGCTGAAACATGCTATCTAAATTAAAATTGGCAGGGGAAGTTATGAGGAAGGGAGATTTGCAGTCTTCATTCTGCACGGTACATTTCATATGCAAGTTAGAACATGCGTCGTTCGCTTGTTTTGGAAGAAGGGAGAGTGTGTTCTGTAGAGGTTCAATTTAAGCAAGTGATTATGCGCCTTCATGCGATTATACGCTGAGAGTAGAAAAGGTCGAGACAGGTAATCAATATGAATTTACGCTGAGATTGAAAAAGGTCGAGACAGGTAATCAATATGAATTTCTTTTTCTTTGCCAAGCATCACAGATTGTAAGATATTTAACAAAACCGTTACATATTTCACTGTGCAGTTCAAACACTGTATATACTTTAGCTATCTCTTGGCTTAGCCATACGTTGTAAATGGGCAGGAAACTGTTATAAACCTAGTAGGTTTATCACTAAGTGATTTCAACTTCAGTATCTTAAACACTGTCTTATATTTTTCTTTTATTATCCAGAATCTATAATGAAACAGTTCTGTTTTCAAACTAAATTTTACCCAATACGCACCCAATTAGAGCTTTTTGACTTTCAAAAATAAAAAAAGGGGGAATACTTATAATTTATATGTATATATTCACAGTTTTTATTTATTAAAAAAATGTACAGCACTTGTGAAAAGCCAGAAGACATCAGACACACTCATTTCTTACCAGCTTTGTTAAGCATAGTGGGTCACCCATGACACTTTGCCAGGCGATACTCAAGCAAGCAGCCCTGAAACCAGACCCGGTCAGATTGTCTTTCTCCCTCTTTTCTGAGAAAGCATTTTGATGAGCTACTGATCTACATAGTTTTCAAGTCACTCGAATACTGAAAAATATTACAACAAACATCTGGATCTGCACCTTGGCTATATAATCAGGTTTCCCCCCCTTTTCGCTATTTCTTTTTTGTGAACACTGCCAAACAGGAGGTCACTTAATTGCTGTTAATTAAATCTAAGTGGAAAACCTCAAATTTTTGAAACAGTCTGTTCAGAACCTATAACTTTCATTGAATTTTATTCTGTATATTTTTTGAGGTTGCCTATCCCACTGGATCTCAAAATGAAGCAAATAAACACAAATGTAAAAAATGAGAAGTCTTAAAATCACAATTAAGTCTTTCCCAAGAAAGAAAACATAAAAGTTAGCCATTGGCCCCAACTTATGAGGGAGTGAGAGGCAGGGTAGGGGAAGGCATTGAGAAGAAAGAAGATAAAAATAAACATAAAAAATAATACATATTGTTCAGTGCAGCTTTCAAGATTTTAGAATATGGTAGGGAAAATGGAGGTTAAGATGTTCCAATTTTCCACAAAGGTTTCAAAACATTTTGGAAATTCAAGGTTTTAGTGGAAAACTGTGTTGTACTATTACCTCTATGAATTTTAACTGAGAAGCTAATATGACACTCCACTCAGCTTTATTTCTAGGTAAGATCATTGTTAGTAATTGTTAGTAATTACATTGTTAGTAATACTAAACTCCTAAACACAAATGGCCAAGCACCACTGCAGCCTGATCCTATATTACCGTTGCTGGGCCCACGGGTGAGCCAGAGAGCCACTGTTTCACAAATGCATATTTATTATAACTTTAAGAGGAGCAATCCCATATACTGAGTAGTCGCTCTTTAGCTTCACTAAATAAGACACAGCAAGGGGAAAGACTTATCTTGCAAAATGGCTTTCAAGTTCAAACTGAACTGTAGTACAATTAATTACACTGTGGCACAGAATCAGCTTTTGGGCACTTCTTGCTAAAACAGCACAATGTTTCAACTTCTGACAAGACTCTTAGTGAAGCCTTGAGTACCAACCTAAGAGTTTTACTTTCCTCTAACCAGAGTTGAGTCTTTCCAGAATAACAAAGGTACATATGAAGTACAACCCATCACAGCTTCTTTCTTATATTCATCTTGTAGGTAAGAGTTTCTCTTTTTAAAACTACAACTTTATGACTTTTAAAAGATAGTTAACATTTTCTATCATGTTAAATTAGCAACATAAAACATTATGCTGAATTTATAAAGTTCTACTCCAGTTCCCTAGAATTTATATACATGTTTTTATTTCTAATCTGCGAGAAAAAAATCCCTAGTTGATATTTGGTAACAGAGCATTAAAAGATACTATACACATGTGGCATATATATATTTACAAAATACACTTCAAAAAGAAGCCAACACACTTTAGCAAAAGTCTAAGCTTGCATAGATTAAAAAAAAAAGAATTATGAATACAATTTTTGTTAAAATAGAAAATGGGGAATAGAATGGATATGAAGAGTGATCTTTTCCAAACTTTTATTTGTGCACATTCAATTGAAAAAGATAACTTTTACAGGTTCTTTGGTGCCCATATTCAGCATACAAAAATGTAAAAGACTATTCACAAATAAAACACATCAGCTCAAACTGGAAAAAAATAATGACAACAACAAAACACTTTAAGGTAGCGCACACTGTGACAGCTCTGCTCGTGGGGACATGAAATTACTGCGAAAATAAATAGAATGTCCTTTTGTAAAAGCAGCAATGTCATGTCTTGTAAACTTCCTTTTTATATTACAGCAAGGTTTGAAATAAAATCCAAAGGGACTGGAGCTTACACTGTAGCCGTGAATGAATAAAAGAGTCTATTTCCTCAATTACTGTTGGTCCAGTTTTCCTTTTGTTCTGAGTCCAATGTGCAGCAGGTTTTAAAAGGTGCTCAGTTTGGGATTCTAACCAATTACGTTATGACTTACAAAATTTCTTTCCTGCTTTCAAACACAAACGGGTATACCTGTTCCACAGCAGTAGCGACGGCCTTTACATTGGGCCCTGTAACAACACAGTGGAGGAAGGGGTGAGAAGAGGCAAAAGAGCACTAGGAAAAGCTGATTTCCCAGAATTACAAGTAACCAAGTACTTTAGAATTTATCAGGTTGTTTAAAAAAAAATCTACACTTACATTAATTATACACACAGTCACAGCAAGAACCAAGAGAATAAGACTTTTTTATGGACAATTAAAGGGAATCAAACACAAAATGATGATATTCATCTTGTTTTAGGGCACCATTGTGAAAAGGGAGTATATAAAAAAACCACACAGACAATCACAACGTACTATAATATGCTTATTAAAGGAAGGAGTAACAAGCGGGACTACACAGCTATTATGCTTTTGGTCACTGTAGCCTGGCTTTTGGTTAGGCTATGACTGAAGCTCACAGGAGTATCGAGGGACCCGGCAGAGCTAAACAAAGCTGCTACCAGAGCGTTGGGAAACCAGAGGGCCATTATAAACTGCACGGTCTAAACATCCCCACAAACTTACTGCTATTTGGTACTCACATGTTTACTACTAATCTGGCCATTCACCCTTACAGCTTACTCTGCCCGTTAAAAAAAAAGCACCAGGGATGAGGTTATGTTACGTATTAATTAATCTATATAATGCTAGGACTTGAAAAATGTGTAGCCTTTCATCTAAATAGCTAAAAAAATATATAAAAAGGATAATGAAAAAATATTTTTATAAAACTTATTCTGAATAAATATGTTTTTTCTACTAACGTAAACTTACCTTTTGAAAGATCCTAAAAAACGTACATATGCATCCACTGTGGACCCTTTGAAGGTACTGACCACGTCTTACCCTAGGCCGATCCTTCCTGACTCACCTCAGTCCCTCCACAGAGTAGAGCTTTGCCCATGGGAACCACTCAGTATATGTCCACTGAATTAACAGTTCATAGGGTATTCCAGAGGTTAATATGTAATGCATACTAATTAACCAGGTCAATGGTCTTCAGTTTGCTACTGTGTTGTTTAAATCTATTAATATATATTTTACATATGCATTATTTTCTTCCATACTTAGTAGGGACTTGTCAATAGATTTGGAGGCCTCTGTAAGGTCTGGGCTCCAAAGTGTAGAAACAGAGAGTCCAAAGAAGGAAAGAAATGGACTTGCTCCCCCATTTTTAAGATTCAGGCATGACTCTGGCAAGAGCCTTTAAGTCTCCAAGCAAGATGTGAAAATCCATGGCTGAATCAGAACTAAAGCTTTTTTGTTGAAGGCTTACAGGTGTCAATAATTTTTATTTTCCTCTAAGGATTGAAGGAATAAAAAGAAAATTCAAGGACACTACAGAAATTTTCCTTAACTCAGTTTTGCCAAAGGTTGGGTCTGACTCTCAAGTAATGTCTCAATTTATAACCATAGTACCATTAAAAAAATCATCCTGCATGCTAATACTACCCTTGGACATCTATGCCTACCTAGTATTCTGAAACTACCCCTTCCAAGTAATTAAAACAATTCAAAAGATATAACAAAATACACATAAAACATACCAAATAGGTACCAATTATATATGAATATTTTGCTCATGTAAAACCTCTATGAAGTTCATAGAATGGGTTTCTCTTGAGTATTTTAAATGCAAGATGTCATAAACTTAAAAATCATATATAAAAATACATACTAGAATATTTTAAATTCCCAACTGAAAACTATCCAAATGCCCATGGAACAATATATTCACGTACTGGGTACTAAATAGCAGTAAGAATGGCTGATCTACAGCTACATGCAGCAATACAGATGAATCTCACTAGGGTTATGATGAAGATAAAGAAGACTGACACAAAATAGTACACATATAAAAGCAGGTTAAACTAATCTACTGTGTTAAAAGTGAGGAGACTGGTTCCCCTGGAAGGGCAGAAGTGGCTAAAAGGGACAAAGCAGACTTTATCTCTATTTTGGTACGGACACCTCTTATCTCATTCAATCCATAATTGACAAGCTTGGTTTCAATATCATAAAATACCTGTTACTGTGATACTTCCTGTTGAAAAAATCTGTAATGTAGCTCTTAGAGATTTTATCCGATAACACACAGCAGGATGAAGTTCAGGTTCGTAACTATGCAAAAAAAGCCAAAATTAATATAAATACTTATAGCTGGACAAGTAACTTCAAATTTGCTAAGTTATCTTGATTCTTCAAAGACCTACCTGGCATGAGGTCTATTGTTCTTTGTGAATTCTGGCAAACGTATTTCAAATGGCATATTACATACTGCCAAAACGTTAACAACCTTAAAATCTGTAAATATTACCTTTAGGAGAGAAGTAAAATGAATGAATTATTTTGAAACAAACAAAAAAATCTGCTCGTCATGGCAATCTTAATCATTGAATTGTAATCCTTAAATATAAGAACAAACAAGATAAACAAAAACATTTAAAGCATGGATTTTAGTGTTTTAAGTTATCGGGGACTCCTTAATGCTATAATTAAAGGGGGGAAAAAGGCTCAAGAACTTCATTAAAAAAATAAACAATGCCTGAGATAACTGCATGATCAAAGCGCTACATCTGGGGTCTTCTGAATCTTATTTCAGTTTAATTTTTCAACACTTTAAACCCATTTAATATTTAATCTACTGGGATAAGAGGGAGAACAGTGAGGAAAAAATTAAAGCAGAGTCCTCCTTGAAGTGTCAGAATGCAAAGCCATCACTTAAAACTCAGAAAGTACTGGACACTGAGCTCCAAACGCCTGACTTTTTCTTATATGCAGTCAGGTAAAATGGCATTGCTGCGAGTTTAGTTAGATGTTTGTTTCTTTTGGGGGACAAGATGAGGAATAGTGTGATAGAACTGTGTTTTTTAACTCACTGGGATTTCTCTCAACATTTCTAATATTATGCTAAGAAAAGAGGCTCCAAGGCTGAAAATAATGTCCTCTCAATATTAATAACTTCAGCCACTCCTACCAAGATGTTAATGGTTTTACCCTGTCGTCTTTTCAACTGTCCCTAGTAAAACCACAAATCTGGATGAACTATCCTCCAACTCAGTACCGGCACAAGGCAGTGGGAGAAAGTCACAAAACGTGCACAGTGGCCCCGCTGTCAATCATGGCTCTCTACCCTGCACTCCCTTCCAGCACCTCAGTGCCTTCCTAGCACCTTCCACCTCAGAGGAGACTGAAGTCATCAGAGAGAAACTCAACCTCTCATCACCTCCCACCCAAATCCCAAACTGCCTAGGCCCACCTGTTCAGGAACCACAGCTCATCTTTTTCTTTCACTTACTCATCGTTTCCAAGTGACCTAGCAAGTCCAGGATATGTATTAATTTTATTCAAATGCATGACTCTACAAAATCACATTTGATAAGGCTGGCCTGCTAGTAACAGTCATTTTACAAGTGTGAGAGCCTGCTAACCAGTGTGTATGTGTCAACAGGGTCCTGCAGCTCTCGCTCATCATCTTGATACAGCATTCTTGTGATGATCAAAAACAGAATTTTTTTTTTTTTTTTTTGTGAGAAGTGAAAAATGTAAAGAGTTGAAAAGGCAGTTAATCTGTAAGGAAACAAGTCTCTCTCTCTATGGGGAAAGGATCTGGGAGAAAGCCAGGATTCCTGACAAATACCCACACGGGCAAGGTCTGCCACTAAATTTTTGTGTTGAAGGATGGTATTATACAATGTAGAAAAAGGTCAATCATAAGAGGACTTTCTGTGGAGATTTCTTTAGTCCGTTAAAAAAAAAATGCTAACTTTACAAAAATAAATCCTTGAGTATCTGCAGCTCGGATAGCTTTTGAAAACGTTACCTGAAATCCTAGTTTCTGGAGACTCCGGGCTAAACGTCTGGCACCAAATTTAGCTTCTTCTTCACTGTGGTTTGAAAGAAAGAAAAAGACGATCAGTTACACAGGAAATAAATTTTATACGGAGGAACACAACAAACTGTACACGTGATTTTGTTTTTAAGTCTAGAAAAATGTCCTTCCCATGAGGGGAAAATTAAAAAATGAAAATTGAAAACCCAAGTAACATTTACCTTGTTGCTCCAGTGCAAATAATTTTTCCTGAGGACCAAATCGTAGCTGTAATTCTAGGCTTTCTAAGCTTCATTAATACTTTCTGCAAAAAAAGACAACCAGAACTCCAACAACCTGATTACACAGTAAGTGTTGATTTGCACACACGGGTCTACTCTATGTGGCCATTTCATGTTTAAATACTATGCCAAGCTTACCCAAGACTGAAATAACTGTTCTCCAAATCACTCATTCTGAAATCAAGAACCACGCTGAACACAAAGAACATATTAATCCAAAAGGACATTTAATCAATTAAAAATTCAAGGCCTGTATAAACCTCTCACTGTATACTTGAAATCAATGTGCCACAAGGACGTACACACTCCAACTCTCGTTCCACTCTGTTCACGTAACTGAAATTTGCAATTTGCACACATCCTCAAACATGCCAAACTTGTCCACGCCTCAGGAGCTTTGCCTAGCTTACTTTCATCTGGAATATTCTTCCTTCAATGTTCTCCCTTCACTCAGGTCTCTCACCAGATGTCATCTCCACAGAGAGGCCTTCCCTGATCATTCCATCCCTTCACCCTTCCCTGATTTCTAACCCTGCTTTTCTCTGCTTCTTGGTGCCCGCCACTACTTTATACTGTATCTTACAGCTGAGATGCCCATTACATATTCAAGGTCGATGTGCAAATCCGGAATGCTGGAGCTGGAGATGTAATTTTAGATTCCTTAGAAACGAAAGGCACTTAAAGCTATGGGTTTAGAAGAAATTACCTACAGTGTGAGTATAAATAGGTCAAGGACTAAGGTCCAAGACAAAAAGTGAATTTAAATTTTCACTGCAGCTTTTCATTTATGGCAATATTTATTATATGGCCATTACGTATAAAAGAGATAAATGTTTACTGAATACGTAACAAATATATGAATGAGACATTTCTTCTTAAAACTCTTGTTACATTTTTAGTTCCTTCTTTTCTCTGTCATATGCCATATTATCAAACTAGAAAGCTATTAAATCTGGGGAGACAAAATTTACCACAGATGCAAAATAAAATCTGAGCTAAAATACATTATAAAATTTCATACGTTAAGTGGCTGTGGCTGAGAAACATTGAGGTTATTCTACGTTTAACTGTCTTGCACTACCAGCTCGTCCATCAACTCAGTTTTCAGATAACCTTCCTAGAAAAAATGACTTCTCTACCATATGGCATGTTAAAGTTCCAACGCAGCATAAGCCTTTTCCTCTCTTTTTAGCAGATATATTTGCTCCTTTTTTAAAGTGAAGATGGCATTATTGATGAACCTGAAAACCTTTCATTGTGATTCACTGAAATCTTTGAGTTTAATTCATCTTTACTTAGTTTCTAGCATGAAGAACTAATGAAAATTTAACAAGGTATACTGGCATCTGATTTTTAGAGCTTAAACAGAGCCTTCATACATATTCTTAATTTTTATAATAAACGCATAAGGTAGTGTCATCATTGTTTACTTAGTATCTTCACAGCACTATAAAATTAGGCTAATGTAGCACACACGACAAAATTCAGATACTCACTCCAACGTCACGCTTATAAATTACATTTGCTCCCTCCAAAGCAATCTTTCTTAAGTTCAAATGGCATCTTGTTCTAAAAACACAGACTACATTTGTAATTAGAATGTCCAGTGCAACATCACTGTCTGCATCCATTGGGGTAGTTTAAAAACTTAGCTTCCCACCACGAAGATCACATCCTGAGAAATAAAACAAAATAAAATAATTAAACTCAAATGTTTTGTTAATATATTGCTCACAAGTAATCTTGAAAACTAAAATGCAAGAAGTCGATCTCATTACTTATTGTTCAAATGGTACTCAAATCAAATCATATCCTTTCTTCTCCCCACGAAAAATGTCACTTTTTAAAAGATAACATGTCATATAAAATCCTTCCAAATCTGGACCTAACTTTCATTCCTTAAAATTAATCAGTAACTTTTACACGCCAGGAGCTTGCCAGACGTAACTGCAGCAACTTGCCTTTACAACCACCATGCTCCAGGCGTATTGCAGTTATGGCCATTCTCCGTTTACACCATGTTCAAGGGCTGGACTTTGTGGTCCCAATGTCCAGCCATTAATGGTACTATAACCCACCTCATACAACCCGCAAGGGCTATAAAAAGAATGACCTACTTTTCCGCTATTTTGGGTAGAGCCATTGACTTAAGTTTAAAGAGGCAGCAATATTAATTATAACATTTATTAACAGACTTTTCTCACTTACTAGTCATTCATTCATTATTCACTTACTGAACACCTCCATACGCTGAGGATACTGGAGGAAAAAAGGAATAAGGCAAGGTCTTTTGTCCTGAAGGAGCTCACAAACCTGTGTGTGTACGGGGGAGCTCTAACAGTTACTTAGCACAACAGCATTTTTATCAAGATCCCAATCTTCCAAAATATATATCTTTTCAATTTGAATTTCTATAAACAAACAAGAACAAGCCCTTGTTTTTACTAAGCACGTGATCCATGTCCAGATAAAATATTCTCTGAGTTTCCACATCTTAAAAAATAAGTAATGGTAATTCAGCTTACCTACCCCACAAAGAGAAAATCAGAAAATAGTAACAATACTATTATAATTATCTTTACAATTCCTTGAAGCCCCAATATGAAAATGAGCTAGGATTCTTTATACGGATTCAAGTTATTATATGACTAAGGATTCAAGTTATTATATGACTAAAAAATGAAGAAGCCAAGAGTCCAAATAAAAAAAATTCAGTTTTGTTTTCCTGCCTTTTAGTTTCTGCTAGGACACAATGAGAAGTCAGACTGAAACTTTTAGCATCTCTATAGGATCATATAGCATTGAACTCTGTGTACTACTTGAACCTCAACATCATTCTATTTTCTCAATCTTATACTCCCTTCAATCTGCTTATCTTTTTGTTTTTCTGTTCTTTGTGTATTGTTTCAGCAACCTCATGTGATTCTTATGCACAAGAGGCGGGGCAGGGGTGGCAGTGGAGTCTGAGGGATAGATATATAGGTGGACAGATTAATAAGCAGAGGACAGAAACAGTTATCAGTGGTGATCTTAAGTGCAGACTCCATGTTTGACGCACCACCGACTAAGTTCTCAGGACTTAGGCCAGTTATGCATTCTGTCTGTGTCTTGGTTTTCTCACCTGTGACATGGAATAGACAGTGCCTACCAGACAGTGTCATGGGAATTATATAAAATGTATGGAAAGTACTTAGCACATATACTTGGAAAATAATAACACAAAAATATCAGTGATTAGGGATAAAAATAAGTTCAAAGCCACAGGCAGAGCAGAGATTTCTTAGCATTACTTCCCAAGATTACATCACTACCCAGATATCGAGCCACCTGCTACTTTCCTATTAAAATTAGGAAATAACTGTGAGGTAGAGGCTCCTGGCTGCTCACCCCAAAATCTATTAGGGTCACTATGTACTGGTCAAATAAATGTAAAATAAATGGTTTTGTGTCTTTTGAGAAGTCTGCTTAGAGGAACCAAATTAACCAGCGAAGACCCTTTTGCCTTTCTGCTCTTCTTCATTCTTGCTGCATGGAGTCTGGACGTGAGAGCTGGAACTCAAGAAGCCATTTGGGATCATGAGATTATGAGATGAGTATGGAAGAATAGTAAGACAGAAGCAGCCCGAGTCCCTGATACTGTGAAACTCCTTACTAGCCCTGTACTTTCTAATTCTAGACTTTACAAATGTGAGAGAAAAATCAATTTCTATCTTAAGGCCCCATGGTGGACTTTAGTTATATGCAGCCTGACTGACACACATCCCATGATAAGAGGCCACAAAAAGCACTACTTAACAGGGAAATTACATATGAAGAAACTATGTCAAATTTACTGTTTCACATAGACTTTTTACAACAAACAGGCTAAAACAAATTGACTCAGATCTACTACTCTGAGTATTAAACTGCTGAACTGTCTGGGAGAGAATACAAGGATAACACATAAGGTAAAAAATAAGTCAAGAAAGAAGGGGTAAAGCAAATCTTTGAGAATGCAAAGAAGCCTTAAATAATTTGCAATTAATTCAAAATTGATGATTGTTTCTATACATAAGCAACTTAAATTCTAAAAATGAAGTCATGGGCATAGATCATCATGTTAGGAAGTATTCATATTTATGTGAGTAAGCTGTCAAACAGTCTCAGAAGATATATCATTGCTTTAATAGGTTTTAAATCAAGGATAAAATATGAAGAAGTCAGTACTTAAGAAAAAAAAAGAGGCAAGGCATACTACATGAACGATTCCACCTTTTTCAAGCAGTACCAAAAAAAAAAAAAAAAAAGGCCCATTTGCAGTTTATCTATCTTGTAAAACAAGAGTAGTACTAAATATTAACAAAGATTAACTTCTTAAAGCTAAAGCATTTCATATCACTTTTAAATAGGATAACTCAAATGGCAATCCAGTGAAAGAGACAAATCTCAACTTCTACAGAGCATCATACCCCTTTCAATTCTGAGTGAAGCTAAATCATTTATCAATGGGTAAAAAATTCTACCTGAGGAAACTTTATTGTCAGCATTAAAGAGGAATGAATTGATTACCTCTTAAAGTAGTTCAAAAGGCTTAGATTATTCCTAAAAATACACACACATAACTTTTTAAACACAGTTTAAACACACACACACACACACACACACACACACAACTATAAAAAACATGGGGACAATTAATCTCCACTAGGGAAGAAATATTCCAAACTGCTTGTAACTATTATGGTACCTACAGTTAAACATCTGGACCATTTATTTCACCTACTAAATTCTGAAAGTCAAAGACTACATCTTAAATGTTTGTACACACCCATGGCTCAGCACCATATCTGGCACATAGTAAATGTTCCCTTACTATTTGGTGAATGAATGCTAGAAAATCCAACATTTCAATCTTCAGCCTATATTAAATTTCTCATCCACCTAGAATTCCAAACTGTTTCTTTTAATACTAGGCATGGAAAAACTTTTTAAAAACTAAAAGCAAGTCTGAAACTTTACTTCCAAAGCCACTCATTTTCATATAAATGAAGAAGAGCTAAGAGTCTTTTTCCTTCCCTTAATATAATATCCATGAAAATGCATATGTAGTATACTTTACTATACTTCATGATGGTTTACACATAAGACTTTTTAAACTTGTTTGTACAGTTCCAAGGGAAATGTGTTTAAGCAACTCCACAAAAAAAATAGTATTTTAGAATGGCATTTAAACTTACAAAGCTGTTAAGCCTGCTGACACTATAACACGGCTTAAGATACATAAATGGCAAAAACGAACATCTATGTACCTACCACCCAGCTTAAAAAATAAAATTTACAATACAATTGATGTCTCCTCATGCACTTCTCCCAAATTACATGCTCGTTCCTTCCCTCTGGAGAAAATCTCTACTCTCGCTGAATTGTTTTATCATTCTCATATATTCCTCTTAAAGTTATGACACATGTATTACATCCTTGAACCCAGTAAGTCATGTTTTCAAAAAAAATACATTGATGGATCTGGTTTGCTAATATTTCAGTTAGGATTGATATGTCTATGTTTGTAAGTAGAATTTGCCTATAATATTCCTTTCTTGGACTGTCTTTATCTGGTTTGAGTATCAAGGTGACACTAGACTTATTATACAAGTTAGGTTGGTTTCTTTTTTTTTTCAGTTTTTATTTTTTTAAACATCTTTATTCGAGTATAATTGCTTTACAATGGTGTGTTAGTTTCTGCTTTATAACAAAGTGAATCAGCTATACATATACATATGATCCCATATGTCTTCCCTCTTGCGTCTCCCTCCCTCCCACTCTCCCCATCCCACCCTTCCAGGCTGTCACAAAGCACCGAGCTAATATCCCTGTGCCTTGCGGCTGCTTCCCCCCAGCTATCTACCTTACTACGTTTGTTAGTGTGTATATGTCCATGACTCTCTCTCGCCCTGTCAAAACTCACCCTTCCCCCTCCCCATATCCTCAAGTCCGTTCTCCAGTAGGTCTGCGTCTTTATTCCTGTCCTGACCCTAGGTTCATAAGAACCGTTTTTATCTTTAGATTCCATATATATGTGTTTACATACTATTTTTCTCTTGCTGACTTACCATACTTCAAAAAGAGTCATGTACCACAATGTTCACTGCAGCACTATTTACAACAGCCAGGACATGGAAGCAACCTAAGTGTCCACTGACAGATGAATAAAGAAGATGTGCCACATATATACAATGGAATATTATTCAGCCATAAAAAGAAACGAAACTGAGTTACTTGTAGTGAGGTTTCTTCTTTTTTTAAAAAAAAATCCTCTGGAAGACAGTTTTAGAAAACCTTATCTGAAAATTGTGTGGACCTGTTTTTTGTTTCCTTGGGGGATTTTAAAAGATTAATTCAATTTAAGAGTTTTAAGACATTTGATGTCTTCTATTTCTTCTTTAATCAGTTTTCCTAAATTAAATTTTCTTGGGACATTTTGCATTTCTTCTAAAATTTAAAATTTTATGGCATACAATTTTTCATGGTTTTCTTACAAATTTTAAAAACTCAACTTTAGTACACTTATCTCTTTTTCATCATAGTATCATTTATCCCTGCTTTTTTTCCTATCATCAATCTTGCTGAAAAGTCTTTCTATTTTTTGTTTCTTCAAAGGACAAACTATTGGCAGTTAGTTGATCCTCTTTATTAAATTTTTTGCCTTATGCTCATTATTTCCTTCCTTCTACAGATCTATTTTTTTTCCTAATTTCTTATATTAGAAAGTAAGTTGGATGCTTAATACTTCAGTTTTGAACTTTTTCTCTATTCTCGTATGAACATTTAAGGCGATTATAACCAAGTGCTTTCGGTACATCTGAAGTTGGATATATTATGTTTCCATTATCCCTTGATTCTAACAATATTTACATTTCCATTATTATTTTTCTTAGACTAATTAGCTATTTATTTAGAAATTCTTTGCCTTTAGACATATATAGTTTTTAAATTTACTGGTAATGAGGAAGTGCTAACTTAAAAGAATGAGATACCACTATTTATACTGGTAAGCATCAAACACTGCTGATGAAGATGTAAGTAAACCAGCATTCTCTTATAATTTGGAACAATTTCTACAGGAGATAATCTGGCAGTGTGTATTCAAATAATTAAAAATATGTGTATATGATGAATTGCAGTCAACCATTAAGAATGCATCTTGAGAAATTATTCAACTGAGCAAAGTATAAATAAGATTATATACACTGCAATTCTGTTAATAACAGAAACCTACGTGCCCATCTAGAAGGGATTGGTTAAATAAAGTATAGCAGTCTCATATAACAGACTACTGAACAGACTTTATAAATTACAACTACATGGATGTAGACGGAGGTTCATAATGTAAAAAATAAATACGTTTGATAGAGTTCATTTTGGTTTATATATCTCTGTATGTACTAAAAATGCCAAAATGTTAACAATTATTCTATTCAGAGAATTGGCAACAGAGTGACTTTGGTAATTTCCCCACTGCCCAAGGCCTAATATTAAGACATGGTTTAATAATGTGTTTTGTCCTGTTTCTCAAGTAAATGCCTAACATGTGTTTGTCAAATATTTCCTTCTAATAAAAAGCAAAGTTGAAAACTGAAGCTGTCCTACTTCAAGAAATAACATATTTCTAGCACTGTATTAAAATGCATTATTGAAGTTGAAACAGCTTCTTCCCTGCTCACTGACTTTTATGGACAAGTTAGATCCTCTGTCCAGTGGTATTCCAATTACAATCTTAAAGCATCACCTGGAAAACATCGCCACCTCCTGGTTTTTAAGACAAATTACATCCGAGACTACTACATTTAAAATTTTCCACACCAGGAAAGACATTTTAAACTAAAAGGGCACAATAAACACTGTTATAAAAACAATGCAAAAGTAACCCTAAAAATCTAACTAAAAGCCAAAAGAATAAAATAAACATGAGAATACAGAAAAGTAGATTCCAGCTACTTTTAAGTGTACTCAAGTTGCATCTGAGGATACTGTGGGTGTGGGTCCTCAAAGGTTTAACCATGGAACTACTGTCCATGATTTGAGAAATGGCAGAAGGAGGGAAAGACTGGATATAGTACAACTGCAAACACAGTGTGAACCCAGGTGGTGTCCTAGAGATCATTCTTCTACAAATAAGGTACGCCATCCAAACTAACCTCGTATTCTTTATAAAGCCCCCAAAACAGCAGCTTAGGAAAGAGACATTTTGTGTTCCTGATCCCAACAGATTACTTGATCGTCTCTCAACACATGCCTAGGACTAAGATGGACAAAAGCCTTTTAGAAAGAGGGTCTTCTTTCATATCTGTTTAACAGTACAGCATAAACCTTACAAAAGGGTAGGGTGACTTGGTGTTTACATTTAGGTGTGTGATACTGGGTAAGTTACATGACCTCTTTCTAAGTCTCAATTTTTTCTTCTGAAAATCGGCGATAACATCACTGCATCTCCCGGGTGCTTTTAAGCATTAAATATGGTTATTTATGTCAAGTACACAGCATACAGCATGTGTTCACTAAATGGTAGCTATAACTGTTTAATGAATTCACAGGTAGTAGAATATCACAACCAGATAGTATGATTTAGTGAATTGACACAAAACTTGAGAACAGTCACATTAACAGAAAAAAACAGAGATCATAAGAGGTTAGGCAGGGGTCAGCAAACTACAACCAATGGGCCAGGGCCTGATTTGTTGAAAAAAAAGTCATACTGAAACACAGCCATGCTCATGTGTTTACATAATGACTCTGTGGCAGAGCTGAGTAGTTGTGACAAAAACCAAATGACCTATAAGCCTAAAATAGTTACTATCTGGTCCTTTAAGAAAAAGTGTGCAGATCCCTACACTAGTGCAATGGGGAGACAGCGATAAAATAAAATTTAGTGCTAATAAATGTAAAGCTCACATTTTTACCTAGAGTCTGTCATACAGAGTGAAGTAAGTCAGAAAGAGAAAAACAAATACTGCGTATTAACACATATATGTGGTATATAGAGAAATGGTACAGATGAACGGATCTGCAGGGCAGGAACAGAAATGCAGGCATAGAGAATGGACGTGTGGGCACTGGGCGGGGGGAAAGGGGAGGGTGGGATGAACTGGAAGATTAGATTTGACACAAATACATTACCATGTGTAAACAGATAGCTAGTGGGAACCTGCTGTATAGCACAGGGAGCTCAGCTTGGTGCTCTGTGATGACCTAGATGGGTGGGAGGTCCAAGGGGGGGGGATATATGTAAACATATATCTGATTCACTTCATTGTACAGAAGAAACTAACACGACGTTGTAAAGCAATTATACTCCAATAAAAAAATAAATAAAGTGAATAAAACATCTGTATATCATGGTCCTTGATTGGTTCCTGGTTTGAACAAAACAGTTATAAGAGGAAATCTGAGTATGATAGATGACATTAGGGAATTACTGATAATTCTGTTAGGTGAAATAATAGAGAGGTCATGTAGACAATTATGCTTATTTTTCAGACATGCATATTGAAATATTCACGGGGGAAATGCCACGTCTGTAATTTAAGATACAGGAATCTTCCACTGTCTGAACTCGGTAACAAATAGATTTGGATAAAGTTTCAGATGAGTCCCTCATTATCTGGAATCTTACCACAGGAACCAAACAAATTTGGACAATCTATTCTGAGGTACAGAATGAATCTGGATAGTAGGTATAATTTTATTTTAAGACAAAAAAGTACCATACTACTGCCTCATCTCTTACTAATGATTAAATCTAGGTGATAGGATATATGTGTATTCGTTACACTACTCTCCCGACATTTGTCTAAAAATTTCCACAATAATTTTTAAAAGCTGTTTTAAAAGAAAAAAAGAATTTCCTTACAGTAAGTCACACTAAGACAACATAGATTTTAATTATATTACTTACAAAAAAAAAGAAAAACTAGGTTAGAAAGGACTATTCAGAGCAAAGGAATTACTAGCCTCTTTGCTACTAAAACATCTAGAATATCCTGACCTTATCATTTAAAGAGGGCACTGATATCCAGATATCCAGAGGAAAGTAGGATGGCATGAGATATAAAAATAGTTGTATGAGGAAAAAGTCTCAGGACATTTAGCACAAGAAAGGAAAGATAGCAGTTGCTCTCAAATGTCTGAATAAAAAGGAAACTGAAAGATCCAAATGAAGTCGCACGGAAGCAGGCCTCGTAAAGCCACACCAAAAAGCAAATACCTGCAAAGCAGAAGCCTCAACAGAAGGTAAGTGTCCCAAAAAAGGGGAGGTAGGGCAAAATACTTAACCAAGTTAGGAATGTTACAGAATGATTCTCTTATTAGGTAGAAGATGCCCCTAGATGGTTTCTAAGATGCCATCTAATTCTCAAATCCCAGGATTCCAACATCTTACATGAAGACATACTATAGACAAATTTACATACTAAATTTCATACTAGAATTACATACTAAATTTCAATTTTCATTCTAGAACTATTATGTTAGTTTAGTTAAATTAACATCCCAATTCTGAACTTCCCACCTTCCCTTCAACAAGCATTCGTGTTCAAACGGGCAGTAAAGGGAGAAAGATGCACCGAGGGGCAACGGCGGAGGCAGATGACCAAACTGCAAATTCTTTGTTTGGCATGGTGACATCATATCATGAAGCCATTTCTCTGCACGGTCCAACAGCTTATACTTTATACCAACAGTCCTTGGGGTTGGCATTTTTGTGTTCTAGCCACATGAAGAAAGAAGTTTTATTAACAGTATGCCTGGGCACAAAAACCCTTGTATATTCCAAAGGAAAGGATTATGTAGTATACCACTCATATAAAACTGTTAAATGCTTAAATAAAAGCAAAAGTATTTGATGTACAAAACCATCACTGCATTAAGTTAAACAGAAAGTTAAACTACCTTCATTACATATGTCTCCACCTTCTATCTCTGACTTAATCTAAATACCAATTCTGAAGACTGGTAGCAAAATAGTTATTACAATTTTTAAAAATCTACATTAAGAGAATTACAAAGATACTGTTTTTATTTTATTTTTTCTTTTACACTGGAGCATAGTTGATTTACAATTTTGTGTTAGTTTCAGAGGTACAGCAAAGTGATTTAGTTTGTTGTTTAGTTAGTTTGTTTTTATGCATATCTATTCTTTTTCAGATTCTTTTCCCATATAGGTTATTACAGAGAAAGATACTGTTTTTTAAACAACTCTGAGGGTTGCCAGCAACTATCTATTAAAAAAAAATAGTAAAGAGGAGTATATTAATATGTTTTAATCAATGAACATATTTGTAATGATGCCTAAAAGGTGGTGGAGGAAGATTTAAATGATGCTGATTTTCTGAAAATGACTGCTTAAGGAAAGATAACTCAATGGTTTACACTGCCATGAAAAAGTTCCAGTATAAAAAAGTATTTTGCAGTTTAAGAATACATAATCAATACTTACCCCATAGTAATAATGCTTAAACAGTAGCCTGCTTAAGAATTTCACTACTTTTTTTTTTTTTTTTTTTTTTTTCGACTGCGGCATGTGGGATCTTCCCGGACCGGGGCACGAATCCGTGTCCCCTGCATCGGCAGGCGGACTCTCAACCACTGCACCACCAGGGAAGCCCAAATTTCACTATTTTAATATGTACTAATATGTATCTGTAAAGTAAGAAATCTTGGATGTCTAATGGATGCTATGTGACTAGGGGCTGACTCTAAACTGTTTCTCCCCTTATTTGCAAAATACAAACAACACTATTTACTCACCATATGATTGATTTGAGGGATTAATGAGCACCTCACAAATTATAATATGCTCTATTAAAGTGTTGTCACATTAGTCAATGCTAACATTAATATTAATTTTAACTAATGTACTATTATAAGAGGAAAAAAGTATTTTACTGAATACAACTTGAAATCTGGCGATTCACACTCAAAGATGAGAAATCTGGCATACAGATTCCTTATTATGTAAAAGTAAAATTTATTTTGGATAGATTTCTTAGTATTTCCATTACACGGTCTTAATATATGATTTAATATATGATTTTAAAAGATGGCATGTCATTTTCTGATTACATAAGAAATACTTAAAGAAAAAAAAAGTCATCCATAATCTCACCACAGTGATAATTACTGCTGTTTTTCTATGCTCATGTAGGCATATGAGCCTGCTAAATCCATATATTTATCTGTGCATATTAAACAAGATTGAGATCATACGCATATGGTGTTGTATCTAGTCAACAAAGGATTTTATAAAAACCTTTGACAACCTGAGATAAGAAAAACAGCAATATTGAATTGATTTTCCTTGAATACTAATGAAGGTGAACTTTTCAAATATGAATACTTGTATTTATTCTATGTTAATTGCCTCATATCCTTTGTTCATTTTCCTTCCGAGATATCCTGATTTATAAAAAGCTCTTATATGTTAAGAAATATCAGCCTTTTGCTTGCTTATGCTATTCCTTCTGCTAAAAATGATCAATCCCGATTTCTATACCTAGCTCATTCCTACTTGTTCTATAGCTCAGCATCACCTTCATTCAATCAATTCTATAACAATGAAACGGAAATCTAAGCATCAGGCCCAGTCCCAGCAGATGGGGGTCCAGCAGTGACCAAGACTTGGCAGAGGGAACAGCTGGTGTTCTCAGCTCTGAGGTGAGTGAGCAGTGTGAAGTGTTCAGATGTGAAGAAGGGCCAGCCTGGCTAGAGTGGGAAGACGGAAAGTGGCATGAGACCTGGCTGGAGATGCAGGGAGGGGTTAAATTATGCCTTCTAGGCCAAGTTAAGGATTTTCATGTTTATCCCAAGATAATGGTGGGCTAAAGAGAAGCAAGAAATGACATAATGTATTTGCTTTTCATGAAAATCTATCACTGCCATTTCTGTAACAGGAGAATGGACTTGCAAGGTTAGAACAGGCAGAAAACTCAGTTAGGGTCTAGTGCGGCAGTCCTGGTGAGACAGGACAGTCGTGGGAGCAGGGTGGATGAAGACGGAAAGAAGTAGATTGAAGAGAGGCATTTTTGGGAGGCAGAGTGAACAGAGCTTTGTGACTGATATGGGAAAGAGGAAAAGGGAGATGGAGGATGACTCTAGGTTTGTGGCCTAAGATACTATCTACTGGGACAGGAACACTGAAGGGAGAGCAGGTTTGCAAGGGCAGATGGGAAAAGGAGGAGGGGTAAGGATTCTGTTTTGGACATGTTAACTTGAAGGAACTTGTGAGACATCCAAGAGGAGATACAGACAATCAGATAAGAGCCACTGCTCAGGACAGGCCTAGGTCTAGACTGGAGGTGAAAACTTGGAAACCCTCATACAGAAGGTAATTAAAACCATGATGGGTAAAATAAGAAATCAAAGGAACTAAGACATCTGATCTCCAAGACTGAGCCAGAGCATCCATTACCATGATGAATGCTCCGAGTCTCATGACCATGCTGCTAGTTGTACTACTACACAGCACTTTCCCACACTATAGTGAAATTTTGTATTTCTGTCTCCTTGGTAGACAATAAGCTCCTTGGACGCGTGATCAATTCTTACTTATTTTTGTACCCAAGTCTTGGAATAGTTCCCAAGGCATGAGACACGTTCAATAAAGTGTCTATGAGAGGTTAACTGTTAGCTTGAGATTATTAAAAAGCAGCATCTCTACACATGCACACACAAACACAAGTTTTAAGAGCGCAGGCTCTGGAGCAGATTACTTGGGTTAAATCCAGACTCTACCACTTATCAGTCATGTGACCTTGGGGAAGTTATTTAACGCCTTTGTGCCTCAATGTCCACATCTGTAGGATAAGGCAGATAACAGCACCTAGTGCCAAGTGTTGGGAAAACTAAAATTTCATGCAGAGCATTTAGCATAGTACTTGTCACGGTAAGCATTCAAATTTAGCTATTCTTATTGTTACTATAATTATCTCCTTTCTTCATCTTCCACGGATAGAGAAATGTTCAAAAATGGAAAGGATTTCCAGTTATTCATTGTGGTTCTCCCGCTTTGGAACACAAAAACAGATCATGTTGCTTCAGGGCTAAAAGCAAGGGTAAAAATAAAGAATACAATTTTGATGTATCTGGTAAATGAAATCAGTATTTAAAAAACAACTAAATTTAACAGTGAATTAAAACAACAACAACAATAACAAAACCGTTTCAAACCAAAACAAAAAGTAGTTGTTGATTGTGTGGGTTTTTTGGGGGTGGGGAGTTGGGAGTCTGGAGGAGAAGGAGACAGAAGAGACGGGGAGAAGAGTCTGACCAAGTCTACTACAAATTACAAAACAGACATTTTGCCAACATTTACTTAGCTAGGTACCTGCAAAAACAGGAAAACTGAATATTAAATTGCAACAAAACTATCATCTGTTCATTTCATTTAAAGTGTAAATTTATCATGTTCATTTTAAGTGTAAGGCCTCAGTTCTTCCCAGAAGGTCTTACATGCATCCCTATTTTCCCATATTATGAGCTATTATTTAAAAAACGAGGAAGTTTGTCTCTTTACAGAGAATCTTAATATTTGCCCTAAGTTACCCATAATAAGCAACTACAATTTGTGAGACTACTCTAGCCATTAAGCTGATGCTAATAACACAACAGAAGTTTTTAAAGATTATCATTTTCTTTGCAAGTAAAAATATTAATTAATTAGGTTGCTAAAAAACGGAATAAACCCTCTTTCAGCTTGTGGTTGGTGTCAAGGTTGGCATGCATAAAGTTCAATTTTTTCCATAATCTGATTTTTATTTCAAGGGTATGAACACAGGATTCAAACTTGAACTGCTGACAGCTCATCAAGAATTTAATCCAGAGAAAGCACTGCAAGTTGAAAACACAACAGGTGGAATTTCCTATTTTGACAGTTTCCTTTCAACTGATTTTATAGGTTTACCCTTCATATAAAATGTCTGCTCTAATGGAGACAACCTGTTTAAGGTCTAGGTCACGTATGACTGCCATTTTTTAAAAAAAAGAAGGTAAGATTATGAAATTAGCTACTTGGAAAATAGTGTACAGAGTTCAAACTTTTCTAGTTAAAAAATAGTTTTTACCATTTAGTAAAATATGTAACATACTTAAATAAAAGCAAAAGGGACTGCAGAATGAATACTCTTTCCACATGTAAGCACCATTAAGAATTTCCTGTCTTACTCAGAAATGGGCAGATCTTTCACTGATTGAGGGCTGTATCACTCAAAAAAGATAAATATGTAGAACTTGGTTGAAGATCAGAAGAAAGCCATAAAATTTTTTAAATTGGAAACTAAGGTCTGTGAGAAGGACTAAAGGGCACTGATTTAAACCTAGCACAACAGTAAACTGAATAGTTGATAATAACGTACAATTAAAGAAAGTATTCTAACACAGATGCATAAAGTGATAAGGAGGTTTTCTGATGGGAACATTGGTTCTTAACTTTTAAGAAAAACCCAAAACAGAACAAACAAAATAAAAGCTATAAAGAGGTACAAGCCCCAAAGATATTGATTAACTAACCTTTGTAGGGCCCTGATTTTAAAAACATTTCCAAGCTGTTTCTAATGGGGCAGTCAGTTGAGAACCACTGGGCTGAAACGCCACAACAGGTCAACAAAATAATGGAATTTCCCTTTCAGCAGGTCCTTAAAATGGGTTATATTCTCATATCAGGACTGTTTATCATACAGAACATCAAGACTTCTGCACTCTTTCCCATGCACTGTTTCCTTAACTTGGATTCATGCATTAAACGGTCACAATCTGCCTTCTGCCTCTGCACGGGATGAAATGTTACAAATGAACTGCTCATTGCTGAATCCAATGTCACAGCTGACACTCCCTCCTACTGGACCTCTCCAGAGCATAAAGCCCTGGGAACCCCTGATTCCCCCGATTCTTCCTCACCATCCCTTATCCTGGGCTTCTGAGGCACCTTTCCTAGGTTCTCTCCATCTCAAATACTGCTCTGTCTGCCTCTTATGTCATAAATTCTTCAGGGAAGTCCACGACAGTCCCTGAAGAGCTCAACAATTGGTTCCAGAGGTGCAACCCCCCTTGAAATCATATCCACACAAATTTGGATGTACCTCTGAGGAGGCCATTATTTTCTTCATATTCTCAAATGAGTTTAAGATCCTTGAAGGTTATAAACAACTGCCTTAAATCCCTTTCTAATTTAAGCTTTCCAGGCTTCACCTGCTGCCCATAAATGTATGGCTCTTACTTCAGTCCTGACTTATCAGAGACTTGAAACCATATTCCTGTCTGTTAGGCATATGCATTAAGGTAAACCAACACACCCAACACTAATAATTAATCCCCTCAGAAATACTCGCTGTCTCCAGATTCTTAATTTTAGCTCATGGAGCCACCACCCAACACTCTCAAACCTGAATCAGACATTTCAGAATCATCCTTCATTTCTTCTTTTTCTCCTACACCCAGTTAGCTTCTCATCTAGCTTCTTTTCTGCGTCTCAAGCATCAGTGTTTTATATGAGGCTTTCCCGTGCCATTAAGGCTACAGCCTTCTAGTGGAATTCTCTGCTTGCAGTCTCCACAATTTAGTCCATCTACCAAATAAGCCACCAGAATTGTCTTCCTAACTGTGCCACACCCCTGCTTAAATAAATATCTCTTGGCTCTCTTACATAGACAGCTTGGAATGCAGTGAGTTTCATGTCTCCAAATTAAGTTTTATAACCTAATCTTCCACTTCCAACACACCTTAACTGTTTCACAACTTTTTACCACTCCTCTTGCAACAGCTGATCCTTTCCTGATTTTATATCTGCCTAGGATGCCCCTTCCCCACTCCTTCAACTAACAAACTCTTACTCACAACTGTATTCATTAGCATGCGATGGATGTGAACCTAGCACTACGGCTAGACACTGGGAATACAGCTCAGAACAAAACAGTCAGGTAAGAAACCCTCATGGCAGTTGTATTCCAGTGGAAGAAACAGACAATGAAAAAGGACAAGCCATGAAAATAATTAGAGAATGTGATCTATGTTATAAAGAGAAACTCTAGAGTGATCCAGGAAGGTCCCTTAACTTCCTCAGAGATGAGAAGTTATTCTTAAAATGAGATCTGGAAGGCTAAGGAGGAGCCAGCCACATGCAACACTGACAGAAGAGACCCCAAGTGAGGGCCCAACAAATGTAAGGGTACTGACTGTATTATAACTGTCCACTCTACTAGACTGTAGGCACCATGCTCCTTAAAGAGAACAATTTAATATAAATGTGTGTCTTTAGAATGTGGCTTAGCGGCTGGCACTTGGTCATCAACTCAACAGACCAGTTTTAGTTCAGACCCCCAAGTCCTAAAGGGCAAGTGTGTTCTAGGAGTTTTCACAAATACAGAAATATAATACACTTCTGATGTAAGGAAAGAATAATTTTGGTTAAAACACACATACAGACCCTTAGCACTTTTGGTATATATTCTCTTTCCCCTTTCCTAAGCTACACTCTCCATTTCAGCCCCAAGGGTCCTAACTCATCCATATCCTAAGTTTATTCCATGAAAGCTGGTTATAGACTAGCTACCCTGTCAGTTACCTTCAGCATAACAGCCATCCTTTAAACAGGGTGTGATAATAAAGCCATTATTCCTCTCTTTACAAAGTGAGAGTGAGGATACAATACAGACAAATTAAGTTAAGAATATAGTTTCAGACATCTGAAACTCTTCTAATTTAACAGGCCCTAAACAAAAAGCCTACAAAGAGTAACTAAAAGGCACACATTCTTAATGTACAGCCAAATTAAACTATCACCTAAGTAGGTTTACACTATGCATTGAAGCAGAATTTTCAAGATTACTGGCCAGCCAAAGGTTTTCTCTAAAGATTTACATTATCAATATGCTGCTGAGATAATGGAAAAAGTATTATTCATAAGAGCTTTTTATCAGTTGTGAACTGTTGAGCCACATCACATCCCTTACTTCAGGTCCTCCCCCACCAACAACAAAAAAGAGGAGAGAACTGAGTTAAGCAATCTGGTGGACCTTTGAGATGAGCACACCAGGTTGGTGTTGAGGAAGATCTAATGAACTGGTGACTGTGCCTTCAACATGGCTGTGGCTCCTACCACCACCCTAACCTGCCACATCCTGGGATGTGGTCAACCCATGAGCAATTAACGGTTGCTCATTACAACCTCACTAGGTTGCACGTACATACAAGAAACTGGAGATGCCCAAGAGGTTCACTGCAGCCATAAGCAGGGGAAAGATAAAAGGTTTTGTGGTTCAACAAAAGTATCTGGCAAATTAAAAAGAATGGAGAGGTTCTTGCTCCACATAAGCTGCAGGTTCATCGTGAATCTTAACAGAGGTTCAAACAATGATACGGTCTATAAGTGTTGGCCATACTCATAAACCAAATGCCCATCTTCAGATTTGCACTTTTATGTTACACACTGATTTTATTATCTTCATATCTGAAAGATGGCAACACCTGTCCCTGAAAAAGGGTGGTGTTAAGAACACCGGGGAAACGTTAACAATGTATTAGACAGAATAAAACACCCAGGTTTTATTCTGGGCAACAGTATTGACACTTTGGAGACCTGCTATCCTAAAAATCTCCCAATACAGTCCTCAGAATATCTAAAATTAAAGGATATATACATGTGCGAGTATATATATGAAACAGCCATGATCATTTCCTTGCTTATCTCAATATTTTTTTAGACCCAG
Organism: Neophocaena asiaeorientalis asiaeorientalis; assembly: GCF_003031525.2. NCBI lineage: Eukaryota > Metazoa > Chordata > Mammalia > Artiodactyla > Phocoenidae > Neophocaena > Neophocaena asiaeorientalis. Next base: position 3,409,451 of record NW_020174698.1, read on the forward strand.
AATCCATGATGGCTACAGGAATTATGTTAACAATATTAAATCAATACCTCATCTATTCTGGCCAATGTAGTTATTAGTACGCAATGAAATCAACAGTATCAACTAAATGTCACTCTCTTAAATCAGGAAAACAGAAGTCATGCCTCTAAATACAAGCATATTTGCCAATCTTCTTGGCAGGGTGGTTATAAAAACCAACTAAAACAAAAGCTGCACAATATAGAAGAAAGAATTATAAAACGTTATCCCTGTATATTTAAAGCAAAACATACTTTTAATAATGTTTTATATAAACTTCTATATGTTTTATAAAAAATATTATTTCAACTAAAAACCAAGACCTACATATTAGCCAATATAGGAAAGAACAGTTTGTGATACATTGTACTTAAGAGAAATATTTATTTTCTAGTCAACAGTTTCAAAGGTCCACACAACTAAACTAAAACATTTGGATTTAACATTAAAAAGTTAGCCATTTCAATAGCAGCCTAATAAACAAAGCTATAATGATCAGGTTATCCCCTACTAGGCAGCCTCAGTATTTGGTGTCAGCCTTACCATAAACAAATAATCTTGCAATAGTATGCAGTCATTCCTGAGCCACTTGAATTATTGGAGCACAGCAGTAGTTTTAGCTACCTCTAAACTTACAAGAAAGCTACTATGTAGAGCACATTTATAGTGACACAGAAAACCCAAGTGATAATGACACCAATAAGTTTCAAGTTTACCACCACCTAAGGCTATACAAGTAAAAAACAGTGTCTTCTAAAAAAGGGCTAATTCTGCTAAATGAAACCACTGGGGTCTATTCCTTTTATTCAGAAGTACCACACAACTAAACAAGCAGTGAAGTCCACAGGGAAATAGCATTTCAATAGCTGCAACATGGTGCCAGACCGGGCTTTGTTGGCTGTCCTTTTCCAAGAAACAGAGATGTCTCTTTTTACTGAATCCATCTGCCATAAGTGATAACCAGATGTCTGTGTGATGATCCAAAATTAAAACAAAAGTGCTTCCCCCTCCCAAGACCTAACAGCAGAGATGAGTCCAATAGCCAGCATCACAAAGAATTTCACTGTTTTAATAGCCTCCGAAGGAAAGAAACAAAGCATCTGAGTGGTCTAATGGTTCACCTCTAATGTACTACACCTCACACCACTGAGTCAAGCACCAGCTAGTATTTTTTCAGCTAACTCTGCAGAACAGTGTGCTAAGTGCTTTACACTTACTTTTCACAGCAACCCTATGAGGTAGTACTTATATGAACCCCATTTTGAAGATGAGGAAACTGGGGAACGAAGGCAGTGAAAAAACTTGCTCAAGGCCACACCACTAACAAGCAGCATCGCCACCACGCTGAACACAGGCAGCCTGTCTCCAGAGTCCATACTCTTAAGTGCTATACTAACCCTAATCCCAAGAAAACGTAACTGATTTTGATCAAAACTGGTTTTACAGGGCTTCCCTGGTGGCGCAGTGGTTGGGAGTCCGCCTGACGATGCAGGGGACACGGGTTCGTGCCCCGGTCTGGGAGGATCCCACATGCCGCAGAGCGGCTGCGCCCGTGAGCCATGGCTGCTGAGCCTGCGCGTCCGGAGCCTGTGCTCCGCAACGGGAGAGGCCACAACAGTGAGAGGCCCGCGTACCGCAAAAAAAACAAAACAAAAAAACAAACAAAAAACTGGTTTTACAATGAAAATACTTGTAATTTATCAGAAGGAAAAAGGTTAATGCCTGATCTCTGGAACCATTTAGTTAATAAAAACAAATTCTGACTTTCAAAATGTTGTGAGTTCTCACCTAGTGAGTTAAAAAACAAAAACGTATCATGGATCAAGGTCTATGGACAGAAGTCTATGATGGTAAACACAATTATAGTACCAAGAGTCATCCACACATGTCCTGAGAAGACTGTCCTTCAGATGCAATCTGATTTTCAGTATTCTTTCTTGATGGATGAATACTGCGTGGTCAAAATCGCCAGCCAAAGTTTTGTGCTGCATTTTTTTGGTGAAATTTCAAACAGCTTCATTATGGACTCCCACATGAAGGCTGATTTGAACTGTCCCAGAATTCACCTTGTGTTTTTTTAGCATTTAATGGGATCCTCAGCAGCACACCTTCCATTACAAAACAAGCCATTTAAACCAAATTGTGAATTTTGTCACCCTTTAGTCACAAGATAAGACCAGATAAGTACAATTTTTGATATGACCTGATTCTTTTCCACTAATGACATACTTCTGGAATCTTGCTTTTTCACAACTGTACAAACACATACACTCCATTTTTCTTCTAAATAAATTGTGTCACAATACAAAAATCAAATTTGTCTACGTGGCCTGGAAAGACCTCAGATAAATATATTCTTTCACCCTTCTGAAATTACCCGAAGTGGCAGTCATGTAACAAGAGCACATACTGTATCAACTCAAGGCAGTAAACCATTATTTTTATTATTTGAATTGGTTAAAAAAAAAAAAAAAAGCCCTAATCATGTTTGAGAAATTTTGCTGTTTAGAATTTGCAGCCAGTATAAAAAGTTAATTTTAGGCATCAGGAATTAGATTAGAGGCCTAAAGGTTCCCCTCATCCACTAGATAAGTCCCTGAAGTGAAAGAAATGAAATATATATACATCCTTTTATTAATATGTTAATCTTCAAAATACACACATATGCAACATGAACATACAATATGATGGCGACTTACAGTCCCGATCCCCAAGAAACTACTAATCTAGCAGGCACGATGAAATCCATACATCAATAACTATAGCACCAGGCAGTATGTAATAAAGGATTTAAAATTCAAATTTATGTTTGTCATGTTTTAGTATCTATGCATGTCATTTCTCTGCTATCTACAAGTGCACAAAAAGCACCTAAAAAGAAACACTTCCATCCAGCTTTGTACACCTGCCATGGCATCAGACATATTAAAGGTACAACAAACATGGGTGTAAATTTCAGGAAATCTTTATTTATTAATTCAAATGTCACAATACAGCTAAATTTTCAAAGAACTACAGGTGTTGAGCCATTGTGGAAACATTCTACTATCAATTCTACAATCAATTTACACTTTATTTTTCATAGCAATAATAATTCATCACATGATCTATGATGCAACAGAAAGAAATCAATCACCAGGTAATTACGGGCCTCCTCACCTAAAAACAGCACTAATACCCACTCAACTAGATTATACAATATTTGCTGATTTTTAAATACTGTGCCACACCCGTGCTAAGAAAGAACACTCTCCAAAACTATTCAGCTATAGATTTTGCATGTATTCATTCTACCTTACAGCAAACTCTGCACATTCTATATATGTATACATCCACACAAATTTCGACATGACAATTTTCCACACGAAACAAAATTCTGGGACTCACTTAAATTGTTCCCTCTAATTTGGCAAAGTGTAATTTCAGTCAAGTATTCAGATGCAAAATGATCAGAAAAGATGGATGTTAAGAAAAGGTTTTTAGAGTACAAATTATGAAAATCTAAGGTTCAATTAAAAACACAGCAGGCTCTACAATACTCTTTTATTTTTAAAAAAGTGACAACATCTCCAATTACAGTGTTACCACTTGGACTGCTGAAACACCTTTTATTCCTAAACGTTCAAATATTTTTACGTGTCTTATTTCAATGCAGTCTTGATTCTTGGTTTAAGGCTCTTACCTGTTGTATTCAGAATAAATACAGAGCATCTGATATGATCACTCCATTTTCCATATAAGGGGAAAGATACAGAAGGAAAATGCAACAGGCAAAGTAACATTAATGAAAAGGATATACAGGCCAAGGACATATGTTGAAAATTCCATAAGAAACAGAAATAATACAAATATCATAAAAAATCACTTTTGATTGGGATGTGATTAAGTAAGGAGAGGAACTAAGACAACACAAAACGTTGGGAGTGTTGGAGCAGAGAGCAGGGAAAGCAGGGATTGTTAATAAGGGTGGAAGTCGGGGCTTAAATCCTTTCCCCCATCAAACACAGAAGGGGTAAGGGACAGAGAAAACAGCAAATAAAATCTAAACGAAGTGAGTGTGATGGCAGCCCTGAGACTGAGGGAACTCACTAAGTCTCATACACACTGTGAAAATCCTGGGACTCAACGTCCAATACCCTCAAGTGTGCTCACCCCCCAGAACAACATTCACAGAAGTACAGCTACATGAAGAGATTAAGAAAAAGTCCTTGATACACTAACCTAAAGATGACAATATTAGGTTTTTCTTCTTAAGAGGTTTAAAATGCAATTTTAAGTTTCCCAATGTTTATACTTCCCATCTTTGTCAAAGGAAACTGCCCACCTCTTTGCACATATATGAAATTCCGTAACAAGAGATGCTGCACCTCAATTCCATGAAAATGCCAAAGTCAAAAACTCTGTTCTGGCATCAACCAATCAAGAGCACAGAGCAGCAGATCATTACGAAAAAAGCGGGCTGGGGGACAAGGATGAAACCTATTTGCTTAAGACAAGCCAGACTTAGCGAAAAAGGTAAGGAACAAATAGAAACTGTGGTTGACATCACTGCTTCTGTTATTTATCAATTTTATTTTCATCTTTAATCTTCAGCTTTATATAAAGAGCTTTGTTCCCACTGGACACAAAAATAGTATTACTGTAGTATGCATACATGGCCGTTTCAGCATGCCACAGTAAAACCTCATTTACTGACCTGGAATGGTTTTGGAAAGCATAAAACCATTAAATAGTTAGAGACGTAAGGCTTAAAGAGATAGCATAAACTGGCATTTAACATATCAACTGCGAATAATTCTTTACACCACACAGTGATAAAAATCCTTTCTCGATTTGAATGAACTACCATTTTCTCAAACTTTCCAAGAGACTTCAGATTGTACTAGAATAGCTGAACCTTCTCATATTTCTCTTTCCCCATTTCCCCAAGGAATCTGTTATTATTTCTTCACACAATAATCACAACAAGCTTGTTTCCGTTTCTTTCCTTGAGCCAGTTTTAAGGCACTGTTCTTAACCCTAAATACACAAGCCTAACGCTGGTTAACTGCCAGTGTCGCTCTGGAACTGCAGGTGACAGATGCAGTCAGAGAGCTCACAGATGTGGATTGGCTGCAGTCTGAATCCTATCGCAATGAGCACACTGACACAGCCCGCAGATGCACATCTCGGCAGCAGGAGAGAGTTTAAAAACCGTCATTCCCAATTAAATTTACTTTTAGAGCTTCCACTGGCTATCATTAAGCGCTTATCCCGACTCTCAACCCTGCTTAGCCCTACCTACTATCCATTTTATCTTCCTCAGTTCCAGATCCTTCTTCATCAAGTCTATTTCGGTTGATTCTACTACTAATAATAACATAAAGCGAGGCTGTTGGCATTGCCAGAACCAGGAACCGACGAAGGTGCTACTTGGGAGCCGGCCCGCCGCGGCAAAGGCCGTTGGAAGTTTTCTGGGAAGCAACGGACCCGCTAGCATCTTTGCACGATTTCTCTTCCCCTGGGGGAGGGCTCCATAGAGACGGATGGGGAATCTCCCTTCTCCCGTCTTCCCCAGTGGTGGCTAACAGGAAAAATAAAATACCTCTTTTCTTATCCTACACCCCGCTGGATAACGCTCCCAGGCAGTGACGCCCCACCCCCAACCCGTTATCCCTGATGAGACCCCCAAATATCACCCTGTCCTCCTAAGAAGTGGACCCTCCCTCGGCCCCCGGACCAATTTCCTACATCTGAGCGCCTCTCCCTCAGGCATCCGCCCGCACACACCCCACCCGCAGCACGGCCCCGGCTCCGCACACGCAGCCCCGCGCCAAGTCGCCCCGCACCCGGCACTCAGGCAGCTCGGTCGCCCGCGCTCCCCCCGCCCAGGGTCGCCGACGGGGTTACCGTGGGAAGAGCGGGCGGCGGCAGAGGACGCGGCGGCAGCGCTGCTGCCGGTTGCGGCGGGCGCGAAGGATAAGCTGGAGGACAAGGATAATGATGAG
>NW_020174698.1:3415892-3596506 GCF_003031525.2 Neophocaena asiaeorientalis asiaeorientalis
GCGCGCTCCCCAGTCTCCATGGAACTCCCGCCCCGGCCCGTTGCTAGGAGCCCCCGAGGCTCAGGCTCAGTCTTTCCTGCTTTGTTGTTCCGGGTACAGGGCGGCCGCTGCTTCCCCGCGACAATAAATAGACGAGACGCGGGGGAGCACAGAGACAGCGCGCGGAGGCTAGAGCGCCGCCGGACAGGGCGCCCCTGGGTTCCTCGCTAGCCAACCACTTCCGGCTCTCACTGCTCCCGTCACTTTCCCCCGCCCCTTCCTCCGTTTTCCTTTCCTCCTTCCTGGTGCCCAGGTCCGGCCCGGCCTGCTGGAGAGCTTGGCGAGGTGGGGCTGGTGGGTGTGGAATAGGCTAGACTTGTGCTTGAGAACCGCTTGAAAAGATTTCGAGAAAACTATGTATCCCTTGTACATCTTTAGCTGGTAGCTAAACATGAGCACGTAATTTCTGGCGTAAAGTATAATATAAATGGATTTTAGGGTTTTTTGTTTGTTTTTTGCCAAAACCTTGGAACTTTCGTTAGCTCATTCAATTTATAGAAAAGGTCCACCATTCAACATAATTAGCGAAGCTAGCCCTAAGAACTATTTTTTTTTTCTAATTCTAACGAAGACATTTTATGTGAAAAAGTCCTACTTCGCTTTTTCGCGTTAATTTACGACTTCGCGATCAAACTCTCATGAATGAATTCTAATCCTAGTCCTAAAATAGAGCGATAGGATATGAAAGATGAAAGAATGGACACACGAGTAAATTGATAGATTAGATAGATAGATAGATAGATAACGCAGGGAGTTTAGGTCAAACTTCTGTCGCCTGTCCCTTCGATATTCCTTACTCAGCTTGGGTTTGCGATCAGGATTCTGCCTTGGGAGCCGGGAGGCACTTCCGAGGCTTCTAAGCGGCGTAGCCGGATCCAAGAAGGATGCGAGAGGTGGGAGAGGAGGGCGGCTGCAGGCTGGGACTGGGGCGCTGGGCAGGAGCAGCGGCGGCTCGGCTCACGTGGAAGCTGGGCGCTTGGGACTGAGACCCTTCCTCAGCTGTGCTCCCAAGTAGCCGTGAACTGACCCGGGGGACTCCCAGGGGTGCACATTCGCCAGTTTGAACGGCTGCGCTGGGGTCCTCGAGGACCCTCGCGGGGTGACGTGAAAGGCGCTGCCTGTGGGAGCGAGACCCGAGTAACGGCCCTGAGAACTCCAGGCATCGCGGGGCCCCGCGGCGCCCCCAGAGCCCCACTCCCAGGCTGGCACAGGCCTCTGCTCCAGGGCTGGGCTGCAGTCAGAAGCCTCTGGCCCTGGATGAGGCCAGTGGGCAGCTCTAATTTAATAAAAGGCCATGAGGCGGGCTCATGAGTACCTGGCCTCTGATTGGTGTGAATCCTGCATGAAAAATGATAACACCACAGTCCTTTTGAAAAGACTTGGGCTGACTTCTGGGGGATTTGGGAGTAGACAACCATTTGAGTGTTTCACTACTTACGGGGTCTTCAAGGATGCCTCTAGATCTTTTGCTTCCCACTCTGACTGTTCAGTAAAATATCTGACGTTTAAAAGCACTGTAGAATTATGGAACTTCCATTTTGTTTCATTTTCTTTACTAATTTATTTTTTGAATATTCAATAATTATAGCTTGTATTATAATTATTTAATGAAGAAAATGAACAAGAATATGTGTGATGAAGAAAATGAAGAAGAGGCTGGGTTAGAGAGTAATGTCTGCTGGGTAGTGAGGAGATGACTTTCGGGAAGTAATATTTTAACTGTTACGGGAAGTAACATTTTAACTGTTATCTGAAAGGGATGAGAGTGGAAGGGATGCACATAGTGTTCCAGGCGGAGGGAACAGTATGGGCTAGAATTTGCTGTGCTGGAGTATTAGAGTGGATGGGGCATCATGATCAGAGCTAGGGGTAGAGGATATGAGATGAAGTTGGAGAGAAACTAAGGCCTTGAACCTTCAGTGCCTTGCAGACCATGCAGAAGGGAGTTTGGATTTTCTTTCAAGTGCTAGTGGAAGTGAAGGGGTTTAAGCTATAGAGTGACATGGTCTGATTTACCAAGGAAGTGGCAGGGGAAAGGCTCTATCCCAACGATTACTGCCACTGCTGAAAAGTCAGCTTTACAGCAATGGTGGCCATGGTCTTTATGAGGCAACCTCCTTGCAGGAGACCAGCAATATACCTGGTATCAAGCATGTCAGTTGCTTTGGACCCCCTTTTGTCACAGATCAGTCCACAATCTGTCTCATTACAGTATTTCCTTATTCTGGAATTGGGTTTGATTTTACTGCAGGCACCGTTCTCCATAGACTCATTGAACGCTTTAGTTCAAACACCATTCCTCTGACCCAGGAATTCATTTCAAGATGAAAGAAGTAAGACAATGAGATAAAGCCCATGGGCTTCACTGGTCTTATAATGTGCTCCATTATTCAAGATCCAGGTAAGATTATAATATTATTCATTATTCAGGTGCCAGGTAAGATTAGAATATACAGCGTATGTTCTGAACCAAGCCTCTCCATTAATACAGAAATTGATATCTAGGCTGGGAAAACAGTAAACCTTATCAGTTAGATATGTGCTACTAAAAATGTGATTTATAGACAAAAGCCAGTTTGTAAACTACTGATCAACAATAAAAGAGGTATAGAAATCAAGAGGAGCATTTTGAAACTTTCAATAATCTGACATTACTGTGACATCTAAGCGTGCAGTTTTGTATTTATGAAAACACTTGTCTGTGTTGGGTTGGTAAATAAAAACAAACAAACCAAAACACTGATCCTTCACCACAGTTATGCCCACTAAGGCTCCAGCTTTATGAACTTGGTTAAGAAAAAATCAGGTTATTGGAATATGTTGGCTACTGTTTGTCTCCCTTAGTGCTTTGAGAGAGACAAACTGTGGTTCAGCACAGCCTTTCTGAAGAGACAGGCAATAGTGGGGTGGTACTTAGACAGCATTGTTAAGAGGAGTCCTTTCTGCCAGTGATTTAGTTATCCTGTACTGGTAGGGATTAGATAATATCTACTCTGCCAATTGAAACAACAAAATTTTCTGCCCCACATAAAGTTAACATACCAACTAGGAATGCAGAGTCCCAGCAGAACAGTGGAGTTGGGGATCCTCATTTCTCAGGATTCTACTCGAATATCTCCTGCTGTACACTCTGTACACCAACTGAAAAAGTAATTCCTCCCATTATGCCAGTTGAGTGGTGTGTAACTTAGAGGACAGAATGTGTTACTGTAACCTGGCTTTATGACCCCAGCTGTTCCCTCCCTCTGCGCTCAGATAGCGTAGTGTCTGTGGCAAAGACAGTGAACTAAGATCTAGGGAGAATGATACAGAGGCCAGGCCAGTTTCCAAGGGAGAGAAGCAGGAAGGGCAGAGTCCATATTTAAAGCTTACATCTCAGTGAGATTTCTGTTAACAAGCTAATGGATTTCCTCCAAATGACACTGTTTGAAGGTATAGCCAGAAAATCCTCAGCCTGGCAGAAGGCATCTCCTGGTATGCTGTCTCAAAGACAATGTCCCAGTCTCTGTCTCTGTAGAAAGATGAATTCGCTTGCTGGGGCAGTCCCAGGAGATTCCTTCTCACTATTCCTCTAAGGCAGGGTCTTTCAGGATAATAGATAAAGGAAATCTTGGCGCTTTGATTGGCTCACCAGATATCTCAGTCCTCTGCTGGAGAAGAGAGGTGCTTCTTACCCTTGTTACTCTTGTCCACCAGGATACGGTGTAATCTCACAGCCATCACGTATTGCGTCTCCTTTTTGCCCTTTCTCGTTAGTTTTTGTTATCCCATCTCCCACCTCCTTTATTGTATATTTGTGCATTGGGGAAAACTTTATTATTCATCCTTTAGCTACATTTGGACCCGATCAAGATTGACTACACCCAAAGGCCCTGAATTTGGGCTGGGTATGACTGAGTTTTCGCCTCCCACTGGGTAGGGATTGAGTACATTGTCAATTGTGTATGGATCATTGTTTTATGTTAAGAGAAACTATAGCTATGGAGAAATCAGTGTGTGTGTGTGTGTGTGTGTGTGTGTGTGTATATGTATACACCGAACAGCCAAGGGTGATGTGAAGGGAACATTTATTGTTTTGTCAACCCAGAACTCCCCTCTTACTTTGGGAAGAATACTCTTCCCTCCTATTTGGGGCAACTACTTCTACTCTTTATCTACCTCCAATCTAATATGTGTCCAAATGGGACGTGCAGTAACCACAGTGATCGACAGAGCAGTGGGTTTCTGAGCTGAGCTAAGGCAACTATACAGTATCTGTACTGTAATTGAGTTATGGCTCTTCGTTCCAAATTCAGTCTTTGTGCCTGTTCTGTGAAGGTAGAGCTCGACCCATTGAATATTCTTCTTTTGTTAGTTTTCACAGTGTTACACTTTGTCAGTAGAAAAAGTGCTGGAGCAACACTGAAGGAGGAAAAGGTTTTGCTTCCTGGTTCCAGTGTGCTTCCCTGCCAGGCACCTGAAGCATGGAAGGTTTTTCTAGAATCCACCTCCTGCAGCACAGGTGGCTTCCCTAGCCCCACTCAGGGGTCTGAAGGACAGTCAGTGGTGAAGGAAAATCTTCTAAGTGGGCATAACTCAAATAGTATATTTGTTTATTCACCATGTCTGGAGTGAGGGATGACCAGAATGGGCAGTTGCTAATGGTTTTTCTAGATGGAATGGGATTGGAAGATTGGAGATGAGGAAGTATGGGGAAGAGGTATATGAATGGATTTCTCTGAATGGTCACAGACTGTGAAGATATCTGTGTCCTATCGGAATGCACATTAAAGGTACCCACTGTAGAGGAGACTCAATAATCAGGTGGATAAAATGGTGCACTCTGTGGGTGTCAGCCAGCCTCTTTGCCTAGCCACCCCAGTGCTTGCTCAATGGGCCCATGAACAAAGTGGCCATATTGTAGGGATGCAGGCTGTGCATGTGCTCAGCAACCTGGATTTTCCAGTACTAAGGCTCACCCAGCTGATGCTACTGCCAAGCGCCTAACTTGGCAAAAGCAGAAAACAACATTGACTCCCTGATACGGTCCCAGTACCTAGGGTGATGAACCAGCCATCTGGCAGGTTGATTACACTGGACCTCTTCCATCACTGAGGGAGCAAAGATTCATCCTCATTGGAATAAGTACATGTTCTAGAAATGGATTGGCCTTGACTGCTCATAATGTTTCTGCCAACACCACTGTCTGTGAACTCACAAAATGGTTTATCTACCACTGGTACATTACACACAACACTGCATCTGATCAGGGTGCTTGTTTTACAGCAAAGGAAGTGTAGCAATGGGTCCATGTCTATGAAATTAACTGATCTTACTACATACACCATCACTTGGAAGCAGCTGGCTTAACTGAAAAGTGAAATGACTTACTGACGACACTGTTATGATCCAGTTGGGAGGCAACACTCTGGAGAAATGGGATTCTGTTTTACCGGATATGTTTTGAGTCAGAGACCATTATATGGTACTCTCCCTCCTACAGTCAGAATACATTTGAATCAAGGTATGGCAGTGGGAGTGTCTCTTTTCACTCTGAGGATTTTTCTTCCCTTACCTAAAAACTTTGACTGCTGCTGGTGTGGAGATATTTGTCCCCAAGAAGAGAATGTTTCCTTCAGGAGATGCAATGGTTCCAGTAAATTGGAAGATGAGGCTATCAACTGGTCATTTGGGGTTCCTTATACCACTGAAACAAAAAGCAAAAACGGGGTAATCTGCTGGCTGGAGTGATTGATCCTGATTACCAAGGGGAAATTGGCTTGCTTATTCTACACAATGGAGGCAAGGAGGACAGCCTGGAGCCCAAAAGATTTTCTGGGCATTGTCTTAGTACTTGCATGTCTAGTATTAAGGATAGTGAAAAATTAAAGCAACCAAAAATAAAAAGTAGAGTTCTTGAGGACTCAGAACCTTTGAAAATGAAGATCTGGGTCATTTCACTAAGTAAAGGATCCCAACCAGTTGAGGTTCTGACTGAGGGCAGGGGAAATACGGAATAGTTAGAGGAAAATGGAAGCCATAGATACGAATTATGATCTTGTGAACAATTACAGAAACAGGGACTGCAGTATCTTTGTATATTATCTATTGACTTGTTATATCCATGTGTTTATTTGTATTTACTAATCATTTTCTTCCTTTCTCTCCTTCCGATTTTTATTTTATATTGAAGTTGTCAAAGTTGTATTCGTTTCCTAGAGCTGCTGTAACAAATTACCACAAACTTGCTGGCTTAAAACAACAGAAATTTGTTCTCTCACAATTCTGGAAGACAGAATTTTGAGATCAAGGTATCGGCAGGGTTGGTTTCTTTGGGAAGCTCTGAGGAAGAATATGTTCCATGTCTTTCTCCTAGTTACTGGCGACTGGCTGCCTGGTAATCCTTGGCATTCCTTGGTTTATAACATATCACTCCAATCCCGCCTCCCTCTTCATATCGTCTTCTCTGTTTCTCTCTGTGTCTCAGATCCCCCTCTTTCTTTTAATATAAGGAACAGTAGCATTGGATTTAGGGCCCCCTCTAAATCAGGATAATCTCTTCTCTAGATCCTTAATTTATCTCCAAAGACCCTATTTCTAAATAAGGTCATGTTCACAGGTACTGAGGGTTAGGACTTGGACATATATTTTGAGGCCACAGTGCAACTTACTATAGAAGTTAGCTTTACAATCAAGTCTTTAGGTAACAGAATATTCAGTGGAACTGTGACTGAATTTGAGGATTAATCAATACAGGCAGCGGTGGATACAATGACTCCTAGGAGTCTGTCTCCTCATTTTGGGGAAAAGGTGAGACGTTCACCTGTAAGAAGGATAGCAGTATCTTACTAGAATACATAGCAACACAGCATTGATTTATCATAGACAGGTGCATATGGAAGCTAAGTAGTCACAGGTTCCTGTAGTGCACGGGGCTCCTACAAAGTGAGTAGCTTGAGTGTCTGCTTCCTGCAACACATGCAGCTCCCGCAGTTCCTAGCTCCTGCAGCTACCTCCAGATCTCCTCATCACTGGGTATTGTAGGATATTGCCTCCAGTCAGTCATCACCTTGTGAACTACATTCCCCAGCACCCAGGGCCAGTTTCCAGTGAATTTTTTCTGTCAAGCATCATAGTAAATTCTGTGTCACTTGGTAAGCCATGGCCATGCCCTCTCCAACAAGGTCTGGAGCTCAGCCATGGAGGGCTTTTCTCTTGGGTGTTCCATCTCAGACCTAGAGGTGGCATCTGTTCCTTATTTGCACTATTCCTGTATTCCTTAGAGTTTTCTTTATTTCACACTAGCCAATTCTGCAATACTCCAATCCCCTGTTATAGATAAGAATTATGTTGTACTGTCTCTGCTCAAATTACTGTGTGATTTATGTCTCCTGATTGCATTCACGACTCCACTTTCCTGGCTCCTGTGATTGGTTGGGAAGAGGACATATGACCAAGTCAAATCAAAGAGTTTTGTTTATTGAGATGCAGCTAGGAAAAAGAACAATTTCCTTTTTTGGTAGTGAAACTGGGAAGGTGTAAAATGAGGGCAACAGGCTGACATATCCTCTTCTATAAGGCAGGGAATGATAATCACTAGGAGGTAACAAAGCCGACATGGAGACAGAAGATGGAGAGAAAAGAGAAGCAAGTGATTGGCTGGAAAGTTCAGTGGTATAGAGAAGTCATTTCTCCTCAATTGTATCTATAAATTTAATGTTATCCCAATCAATAGCCAGCAATAATTTTTTAATGAAACTAATCAGATTCTAAATTTCATCTGAAAAAGAAAACGCAAGAGCATAACATAGACAATTTTGCAAAAGAGGGAATATTATACTGCCAGATATAAAAACACATTAAAAAGCAATAATAATTAATGAAGTATACTTCGGGCAGGAATGGGCAAAAATATGAGTGGAAAAGAATAGAAAATATAGATCCATGTATTTAAAGAAATCTACAAAGTGATAAAGGTGACATTTCAACTCTGTTGGAACAGGATAAACTATCAATAGATGGTATTGAGACAGTTGGCTATCTATTCGAAAAATATATAGTCATATCTTTATTTAGTAACAAAAATAATTTCCACATGGATTAAGGATCTCCACTGTCTCTGATTTTAGCTCCGTTTTGAAGAAGTTCTTGACATTTGTCAAATGCATGGGTTTCAAAGATCCTCAGCTCTATTAGGTTTTATCATCAAATCTCTATCCATATAGTTTATTTTAAAGTGACTACGTAATCTTTCATTCGACACATGTAATACATGAATACATTTCTCAGTAGAAATTCAGACAACACAAGCATACACAAAGTGAAGTCTCCTTTAGTCCCCCACCTCCTACCATCCCATCCCTCCTCAAAATTAACACTGCAGTGTGACATTTCCTTTATACGGTTCAGAAATTCTCCAGTGCTGTAGTCTTCTGGCATCATAGACTCCTTCTTAGTGCTCTGAATTAATTTTTATTTGTATTTCTTCTGTTAGTTTAATTGAATTTTGAAAGACTAAGGAGGTAAATATGTTTTTAGGCCACCTTCTTGAAACAAAATTTACTTGGTCATTTGATTAATAATTCAATTCACAACTTAGATAAATAATAACATTATTTTGAAATATATAAAATAAAAACTTATTTTGAAAATGCATCTTGCCCTCTAGTGGTGAGAAAGTTATCTACTTGATTTCTACTCTGGAAATTCCCTCATGCTATTTAGCAGTTCAAGTAAGTTGGGAGAGCAAAGTGGAGTCTGATGCAAAAAGAGTGTCCTTAGATTTGTATTGTTTAAAAGAGGAGTTAAGGTATGCTGAACGTTAGACATTGTTGAGTTGTTAAATAAGATCACTAGAAGACTATTGCTATTATAAAAAGTAAAAAAATAGACTATAAATTCCCATCTAATAGAAGGCCAAAATTAAACAACAAAACAAATGGATATAAAGTCAAGAGAGAAAGAAAACACAGAAATAGTAGAGCAAAAGAGATCATAAAGTAAGATAGTGGAAACAAATTCTAAATTTCCAGTAAACGTAATACATGTAAATAGATTAACCTCACATGCAAAAAATCAGAAAATATAGTAATAGATTAAAGATAATTCAACTATATTCTGTCTATAAATATATTAAGCTCACCAGTTAAAAAATAGAGATTGTTCTGGTGGATTAAAAAATTAAAAAGCCAAGAGAACTATATTGTTTGCAAAACATTCTTTACATTTAAAGAACAGAAAGTGTGAAAGCTAAAAAATGCAAATGATTCCAGAAAAATGCTAAACATTAAAAACCAGTAGCCATATTAATATTGTCAAAACAAAAACGAAATTGATGATGAGAAATTGACAAATTTAGATCAGAGAAGATATCCCTATAAATCTCTCTGATTTATTGAACTAGAAAGCAGTTAAAAATTAATAGAGCTATAGTTTTTTGTTTTGAATTTTATTTTATCTTTTATATAGCAGGTTCTTGTTAGTTATCTATTTTATACATGTTAGTGTATACATGTCAATCCCAATCTCCCAGTTCATCCCACCACCCCTCCCCTGCCCACTCCCACCACTTCCCCCCCTTGGTGTCCATACATTTGTTCTCTACATCTGTGAATAGAGCTATAGAAGTTTTAATCAACATAATTAACAAGTTTTACTTGCTTTAAAGAAGAAAGCCTGAAAATTGATATGGGAAGTATCAAGTTAGAGAAAGAAAAACAGAAGAAACTCCAAGAAAGCTGAAAAAATACATTCACTTCAAATGGACCAAATATATATGTAATGCAGTCAAGACCTTTTCTCCTAAACAATGCTGCAAAAGACATTTTAAATTCTTCTCTGTCTCCCCTATTTTAGACACCATGCAGACTATTATCTTTCTTTTTCTTTGTTTTTATAAATTTTATTTTATTATTATTTTTTTGACTGCACTGGGTCTTCATTGCTACACACGGGCTTTCTCTAGTTGCAGTGAGCGGGGTCTACTCTTCGTTGTGGTGCGTGGGCTGCTCACTGCGGTGGCTTCTCTTGTTGCAGAGCACAGGCTCTAGGGCGTGCAGGCTTCAGTAGTTGTGGCATGCAGGCTCAGTAGTTGTGGCTTGCGGGCTCTAGAGCGCAGGCTCAGTAGTTGTGGCGCACGGGCTTAGTTGCTCCGCGGCATGTGGGATCTTCCCGGACCAGGGATCAAACCCATGTCCCCTGCATTGGCAGGCGGATTCTTAACCACTGCGCCACCAGGGAAGAACCATAATTATCTTCCTATCATCTTATTTTTTCTTCAGAAGAGTTACAATATTACTGATTAGTTATTGATTTTCCTCTGAAGCTATGCCCTGATTGGATTGGAGTGTTTTTGTATTTTTCGTAGGAGGAGCTGTTAGAGTTACTTTCATTAGGAATTGTTGCTTTCTGGTTTTCCTCTGAGATGGTGGTTTTATACATAATGATTGATTTTAGTACATTTTCTAGGGTATGGAAATTGAACACAACCAGTGTTTTCTAGGTCATTTATAACTTCCATCACAATCTCCCTAATTTCTTTTGCCCTGGAGACCCTCAAACATTCAAAGAGGTTTGCTGAGCTTGTTTTATTACCTTCCTTTGGGGAAGTGCTGGGAACACCTCACTTCATGCCCTCCCTCATTACTTCCTTACTCTTCACCTGTGCTGGTCAGCTTGCTCCTGAAGGCTTTGTCCCATCATCCTTTTCTCACAATCTTCGTAGATTCAAGTTCAGTGGCAAGTCACCTTTGGAATCATAAATCAGAGTTTGGAGATCTATTCAGTTCCATAAATAAGGAAATAAGGGCCCACACTATTTTTCTTACTAGTGTCCTCCAGAAACTTCGGTCTGAATCAGTTGGTTTCTTCCCAAACTTACTACTCATTCAGTAACAATGAGGATCCCTCCTTGAAAATACAGAAGAGGAAATGAGAGACAAGGCTGCCATCGTGTGGTGTGATACTTGAACAGAAAGGTGGAGTTCATACAGAGAAGTGTGAGAATTGGGGAAATTACACAAGGTGAAATTTCCATTAGTTAGAACAGTAATTACCAACTTTTAGTAATTACAACTTTTGGACCTAGCCATGTAGCTGCCTGAAGTCCCAGGAAGATATTATGATTGACCCATGTCCATAGATTGAAAGGTCTATGGAAGGCACTTAGGAATCTATAGTTTTCATTTAAAAACATGGCTAGATATGCATAATTTTATTTGATAAAACAAAATATAAGATATTAATTTCTTTAAATTCTCTTTGTTCCTACCTTTTTCACAATCAGATACTTTTGGCATGATAGCCATGTTATATAAATGAGATAATTTAACTAAACAGAATTTAATGAATGCCAAGTGAAGCAAATATTTAAATAGATTTGCTCTAGTTTGAGTGTCACAGAAGTGGGCACTGAGATCTTTTCTTGGTTAAAAATAAAGGGGGGCCCAAGAGGAATCACTGCTTGAGTTGCATAGAGGCCCGCTCTGTGGCTGGGATGCTACTAATAACCAGACGTAGGGTAAGAAGAAAGGCAATGAAAAATAATTTCGCCAAAATATTTGCCGTATCAGCTGCTGTCTTCATCCTAGACAACTGTAAATTGCTCATGTCAAGTATCCACATGTCTGCCCTACCTCACTTGGAATTAATGAAAATGGGCAAGGGGCACCATATCAGAAACTCTTCTTTCCCTGCTAATCTAACAGGGTTAGAAATGGGCTTCCCCCTCTAAGACTGCTTAACATTCTTAAAGAAGTCAATCATCTCAAGGGAGCAATCTCTTTTATTAATCAAAAGCAACTGAAAAATGTATTAAGCCCATTTTTTATTTTTAAAACTTAAAAGTATAGAATATTTGAAATAAAGAAAGTGTACAACACAGGGTAACTGGATGGGCCCTGGCTTCATGATCATGAACTTGAGCTCTGGAGTTAGACCTATTTTGGATTCAAATTCCAGTGCCACCACTTATGTGATAACTTGGTGAAATTATTCAACTTCTCCAATGTTCAGTTTTCTTATCTGAAAATGGGACTACTAACCGTGTACTCACAGGGCTGTGGCAAAGATTACGCAGCAAAAGGCATGCACAGAACTTAGCACAATGCCTGGCATTTACTCACTGCGCCATAGATGTTAGGCTGATAAAATCTCCCAGCACGGGAGATGTGTGTACAACTATACTTTAAGTGTAATCACAATGAAGCTATCAAATTTCTTAAAGAAAACCAGCACTTCTATTTCATTTTTAACGCATTCTTGGAAAAGATGTTGTCCTAAAAGTAACCGATTCTTGCCAGCAGGATTTCTCAAAGGCAGGACCTTAGTTGAGGCACCACGTTTTAGCCTAGAACGTGGAATTTCTTAGCACATCGCACAAAAATTAGTCTCTTGGTGCGAAAGGCTGAGTTAGTGAACACAGCAGCAATTCTCTAGTGAGATGGTCCTAGGCTTAGAATTTTAGATCCATCAGTTACTAGCTGTGTGTTCTTGAACTTTAGTTTCCTCATATGCTTGTTAAAGTAAGAAGAACAGTAGCATATACTTACATACTGCTTACTATGCAATATATAACACTGTAGATTGTGTTATCCTGCATCAGGGAGATAATGTATGCAAGCATCTGTCCTAGAGCAAATCTCAAAAACTGGTTTTTGTTGCCCTGGAATTCTTTGATGATGGTGGTGGTGATGGTGATGTCTAAAGAAACCTTAGGGTTTAGATACCTGGGAAGTTGATTTACAGATCCATTTTGTCTGATGAACAGACAAATAAAAACACAGGAAAAGAATGGTTTTGCCAGTGTTCCAGTTATCAAGGTATTGCCTCTCAGCCCCAAATCCACCCTTTTGCCTGCTCAGCTCTAAATCCAGTGTTCCGGAGCTAGATTTTAGAAGCATCTCTCCTTTGCAGCTGGCGGGATATTAAGCTTTGTCAGTAGAGGGCGCAGGAGGGACACTGAAGGAGGAAAGGTACCCTTTCTGTTTTACCCATTTGTGCTCCTTCTAGCAGCCTCCTTCGTGGGCCAGCTTCTGCAGGCCAGTCTCCTGCAGCGTGTGTGGCAACCTGCAGAGTCCAGTGGCCAACAGAACAGCACCTCTCTGCAGGGGCTTCCACCCAGCATCTCTGGTGGCTTTACAACAACTTCTGAGGTGTGGCACCTTTTGTGGATGGTTTTCCCTTGTATCATTCCCAGAGGTCCAATTCCCAGTGACTTCCAGCCAAGGATTCCAGTTTGCCAGCCTCTGTTTGCCTCCACCCCAGAAGATCGTTCCTTGCATGCTGGTCCCAGCTGAAATTCCTTGCTTGCCAGCCTCTGCTCCAAGCACCTGTGGACCAGCTGTGGTCCGGAGCAGCACAGAAATCTTCTCTGGTGGACTTCCTCGGTAAAAACTGAATCCTAGCCTTGGGAAGGGGGCCTCTCTTACAAGTTTCTTCCCTCTGTGGGTAAGCCCCATCAGCCCCAGGGTTCTCCCTTTCTAGTTAATCCTCTGCTGTAGTTAATAACTTTTTAAATTAAATTTTCCCTGTTCAGATAACTATATGGTTTCTGCTCTCTGATTGGACACTGACTATAAAGGTGGGTCCTTAATCCAACTTCTGTGGAAACCCAGTGAACTCTGCTCTACCATCAAAGTACCTTTCTTGTGAAAAAATTTCCTCTGTTTCTTATATCTTTCTGGGAAGTTCTGAATAGAATGGAGAGTTTGCTTTTCTATGTTGATCACGTCCCTTTTGTCAATCCATCCTTGGCTCAGATATATACATTTCACTAAATGGGCAAATCAATATTGATGGGAACCTGCAAATGTTATGCCTGTACCAGTTATTAGTTGATTTAATTTGGCTGACTTGTAGCATTCTAGAATTATAGTTGGCTTCATCTCAATCTCTCCTCCCTTTTTTCTCTTCCTCTAACCCCCTCACCCTCCCAGTTCCTGACCCCCAAAAGTTGAAACAGGAAGCAGTGGGTCTGGAGACTAGTAAGGGAAAGGAAAGATATTATCGGAACAGAGTATCATTATAACCTGACCCCAACCCTTCTCTTATGGGCACTGTGCCTTGTCCCAGACAGATGCATCTTTACATCAGGTGGCCACTTCAGTTTCTATATGTGGACTGTAACTTACTGCCCCTCTGCCTCTCCAGGTAGTGTGCTGGGACTGGACCCATGGTAACCTCATGCCTGCTTACTCTCTCCTATAGGGGGACAGGCTCTGGGTCTATAGATCCCAGCAAGTATCCGACTCTTGGACCTGCCACAGGGGATGTTAATCTCTATGACCTCAGGGGGAGCCAGTCCTATCCTCCCCCCACAGGAATAATACCTAAAGCTCTGGGGAGGCTCCCCATCCCCCAGTATGGCAGGTTCCTGCTTGCTTCCTTGGTTTGGGGTGAGGTGGGGCTCTCAGCTGAGCCCTACACCACATGCAATATCTTCTTCCAAAGAGAGTCTTCACATGACAATCTCCTTTCTCTCCACACTTTCCTGTCCCTTTCATATTCTTGATTCTTCGTAGGGGGATCTGTTGTGAATCTTAACATCTGTTATCTTGTACTGCCTCAGTGAAAGCTTCTATATGAACATTCTCTTATGCGAGACTAACCCTAATGGTAATTATTTTTATGAATTTCTTTTATAAAGAATAAAGTCAATGCTATAATTTTTATATCAAAATTCATATTAATAATTTATATATTTATAATCTAAATTATATTTATATATAAACAATATAATTATAAACTATATATATTTCTAAACTATATATGTGTATGTATCTATATCGCTCTCTGAGTCTAAGGAAAACTTTAAGACAGACTTCATATATTTGGTATGTTTGTTTCTAATTGCAGCTGTAACAAATTACCAAACAAACCTAGTGGCTTAAGACAACAGAAATTTATTATCTTACAGTTTGGGGGGTCAGAAGTTTGAAGTTGGTTTCACTGGGCTAAAATCAAGACATCAGCTGGGCTGCATTCCTTCTGGTAGCTTAGGGGAGAATCAGTTTCCTCATCGATGCCAGTTTCTAAAGGCTGCCACCATTTTGGCTCATGGCTTCTTGCTACCTTCAACACCAGCAATGGCAGTCCAGTCTTTCTCATGCTGCATCAGATTGCATTGGGCTCACTTGGGTAATCTAAGCTAAAGCGCCCTATCTTAAAGTCAGCTGCAGCTGAATGGCAAGCTTAATTCTATCTGCAGCCTTAATTCTCTTTTGGCACGTATATCAGAGAAGCAGAACCAGTAGGAGACATATATTAAGGGATTTATGGCAAGGAGTTGGCTTATGCGATTGTGGGGGCTGTCTAGGCACGTCTAAAATACACAGGGCAGGCTGTCATGAAGGGCAGCTGAAACTCAGGCATATGCGGAAATTTCTGTCCACAGGTGGAACTTTTTTTCTTCAAGGAAGCCTCAGCTCCACCTTAAGCTCGTTCAGTTGATTGAATGGGGTCATCCAAATTGTCCAGGACAACTGCCCTTACTTTAAGTCAACTTTAATGGATCATGGATTTTTTATTTAGTACCCGGGGACTATAGCCTAGCCAAGTGAACATGTCAAAAAGACCATTACAGTCCACTATTTGTCTACTTGGCACACACACACAACTCCATAAACCATACTTAACCTCCACATAAAGACATCAACAGAATCGTACTTCCACCCGACGTCACACATACTCCATACAACCAAACACACTAACCCTTTCTCCAGAAGAGGATACAAAATCCTAGGGTAATATTCACTCTTCTTTTTGATATTCTTAAAAATGTGATATAAAGTTAATTGTCATTAATATATCTTAGATGATAAAGGAATAAGAGAGAAGAAAACAAAAATAATTGCTTAAAATATATACAAAATATTTATAACAAAACCAGGAAGAAACACTCGTAACGATTATAGCCCTAATTTCTGCAGCTGGTTACATGGTTGTAGCTGGTATTTATAGCTATCTTCTTCCACTATCCATTTCATATTCCCTTGGCCCTCAGCAAGCACCTCAGCTAGTCGTGGTTCTTTACCTGGTGAAGTGACCCAAATCTTCATTTCTGAAGGGTCTGGGCCATCAGTGGTCCTGGCTGAATTCGATTTTTTACAGCTTTCCATTGATTTAATTACAGGATATGATGCTTAATTTTATGTGTCAACTTGATGGGTCACATTATTAAACATTATTTCTGGATTTGTCTCTAGGGGTGTTTCCAGATGAGATTAGCATTTAAATTGGTAAAGTGAGTAAAGTAGATTGACTTCCCCAATGTGGATGGGCATCATCCAATCCATTGAGGGCCTGAATAGAACAAAATAGGAGAGAAAAAGAATTCACCTTCTCTGCCTGATTGTTGAACTGGGACATAGGTCTTCTCCTGCCCTTGAATTGGGACTAACACCATTAGTTCCCCTGGTTCTCAGGCATTTGGCCTTGGACTAGAGCTTATACCATTGGCTCTCCTGGTTTTCAGGTCTTCAGACTCAGATTACAACTACACCACTGGCCTTCCTGGGTCTCCAGCTTGCAGATGGCAGATCATGGAACTTTTTAGCCTCCATAATTGCATGAGCTAATTTCTTATAATAAATCATATATACATATTATTTATATTTATACATATTTATATAATCCTATACATTCTGTTTCTCTGGGCATGATAGTACAGTTGACCCTCATTATTCAGGGATTCTGTATTTTTGAATTCCCTTATAATCCTCCAATCAAGACTAGCAGGCTTTTGTGGTCATTTGCAGATATGGACAGAGCAGAGAAAAATTTGAATCAATTTCTGGGCATGTTTCTAAGTTAGATTATACACAAGGCTACACTCTGCTTTTTGTTGCAGCTCTAATATAAAGATAACCAGAAGATATAGCCAGTAGGACAATGCAATGATAGTACAAGAAGTTCCAGCTCTGGGGCCAGTTGGACAGGGTTTGAATTCCAACTCTGGCACCTGCTGGTGGGGTGGCCTCAGGCAAGTCACTTAACATTTCTGAACCTCATTTTCACTTTACAAAAAAATGAAACTTTTTGAAATAGTTGTAGCATTTTTCCTTTTGTGAAATAAAGAAAATGGAATTTACCAGGATGAGTTGTTTTAGGATTTAAGATTGTAATCTATGTGAGAAATGTATGTATACATGTGAAATACAGACATATTTCCCCTGGAAACAATGGTTCAATATTTACTACTCAGTGTTTGTATGGGCTTTGTAGAACATAACTACCACAAATAAAGAGAAGTGACTGTACTAACAGGTGCCCTAGGGTATCTCCTGTATATTCTTCTTTACTTTCTGTATAGTAGCAACTCAATTTCCCTTGTTAATCAGGATAAATCACTCCAGCCACTAGAATAATTCCTTATTTACCTGTGTATTCAGAGGCATGAGGACCCCAAAGTGGCCAGATGTCAGTTTCAATTTCCATTTCAGTGGAATCATTGTTGTGTCTCCTGGTGGAACCATTCCTCCCTTTGGAACTAGGACCTCTAGACCAGCCTAGACCAGCAGAACATAAGTTTGTGTGGTTAGGTAGCAAAATCTTTGATAGTGAATCATCAGTGATAATCGTGAGTGAAGCCATTCCCATTGCCACCCTTTGATTCCTGGACCTGGGAATCCTGGTTATGGGAGACTGACTTAGAGGATATGCTGCCTCTTGGAGGACATTGCCCCAACCCAGGAAGGTATTGTCACTTAGCCAGTGCTGTAACTGAGTCTTCAAAAGGCCATTCCACTATTCCAGCAAACTAACTGCTTCAGGTTGATGGGGAACATGATAAGACCAGCGATTTCCATGAGTATGGGCGCATTGCTGCATTTCATTTGCTTTGAAGTGAGTTCCTTTATCAGAAGCACTGTTGTGTAGAATCCCATGATAGCGGATAAGGCATTCATTCTACAAGTCTACTCTTTGGCACGGTCTGAAGCTGCTGTACACAGGTAGAATTTCTTCTTGATTAGGAAAACCTCAGCTCTGCTTTTAAGGCCTTTCAAGTGATTGAATCAGGCCCAACCAGGTTATCCAGACATCTCTCTTACTTGAAGTTAACTGATTATGGACTTTAATTACAAAATATTTTCACAGCACCTTGAATCTGTTGGTTTATGTCTCTTGACAAATTTGGGAACCTTTTAGTTATTATATGAGTACTTTTTCAGTCTTGTTTTCTTTTTCCTTTACTTCCAGGACTCTGATGATACAAATGTTAGATCTTTTGTTATAATCCCACAGGACACTGAGGACCTGATCAATTTTTTTCAGTGTATTTTCTCTCTTTTGTTCAGATTAAATAATTTCTATTGTCCTATCTTCTAGTTCACTGATTCTTTCCTCTGTGCCCTCCATTCTGCCATTGGGCCCATCCACTGATGATTATTGTATTTTTAGGTTTTAAAATTTCCATTTAGCTCCTTATACCTCCTACCTCTTACTCTTCTTGCTCTTCTTTTTCTTCTTCTTCCTCTTCCTCATTCTCTTCCCCTTCCTTTTCTCCTCCTCCTGCTAAAAGAATATGTTTAGTTTTGTAATAAGCTGACAAACTGTCTTCCAAAGTGGTTGTACAGTTTGTATTCACTCCAACAATGTATGAGAGTTCCGGTTGCTCCACATCCTCATTAACATTTGGTGTTGTTAGTATTCTGGATTTGGGCCGTTCTGTTGCTGTGTTGTAGTATCTCATTGTTGTTTTTAATTTACATTTCCCTGATAACATATAAACTGGAGCACCTTTTTGTATGCTCCAGTTTATATGGAGCATATAAACTCCATAGTTGCCATCTGTATATCTTCTTTTGTGAGGTATCTGTTAGGTCTTTGTCCTTTTTTTGTTTGTTTAGTTTTTGTTTTTTCCCCTTCCCAGCCCTCACATTGCCTGCTCCACTGATGGATGGGTTCCCCTGGGGCAGCAGAGCTCTGAACCGCAAGCAACCTGTCCCCTGGAAGACTGTGTGTGGTGTGTGGGAGCAATTAAAATAACAAATCTACCTACCTGGGCCTGTTACACATTTTACCGTTACCCCCTCTTTTTACCCATTTCTTAATCGTTTTTTTTTTTTTTATTGTTGAGTTTTAAGAGTTTTCTGTATATTTTGGGTAACAGTCCTTCATCAGATATATCTTTTTCAAATATTTTCTCCTAATCTGTGGCTTGTTTTTTTTATTAGCTTGACAGTATCTTTTGCAGAGCAGAAGTTTTTAGTTTTAATAAAGTCCAGCTTATCAATTCTTCCTTTCATATATTGTGCCTTTGGTGTTGTATCTAAAAATCATCAAACCCAAGGTCATCTAGATTTTTCCCTGTTTTATCTTCCAGGAGTTTTATAGTTTTACATTTTACATATAGGTCTGTGATCCATTTAAGTTAACTTTTGTGAAGGGTGTATGGTCTGTGTTTAGATTCCTTTTTTTTTTTTGCATGTGGATGTTCAGTTGTTCTAGCACCATTCGTTGAAAAGTTTGTCTTTGCTGCATTGTATTGCCTTTGCTTTTTTTGTTAAAGATAAGTTAACTATATTTAGGTGGGTCTATTTCTGGGCTGTTTATTCTGTTCCATTGATCCATCTATTCTTTCACCAATACATACTGCCTTGATTATGAAAGCCCTAACTTTGTTGTTCTTCAATACTCTGCTGGCTATTCTGGATCTTTTGCCTTTCCATATAAACTTTAGAATCAGTTTGTTGATATCCACAGAATAACTTACTGGGATTTTAATAGGAATTGCATTCAATCTAGAGACCATGTTGGGAAGAACTGACACCTTACAATATTGAGTTTTCCTACCTATGAACATGGAATAGCTCCCCATTTATTTAGTTCTTTGATTTCTTTCATCAGAGTTTTGCAGTTTGTCTCACATAGATCTTGCACAGGTTTTGTTAGATTTATACCTACATATTTCATTTTGGACAGTGCTAATGTAAATGGTATTGTGTTTTTAATTTCACATTCCACTTGTTCATTGCTGGTGTATAGGAAAGCAATTGATTTTCATATATTAACCTTGTATCCTGCTACCTTACCATAATTACTTATTAGTTCTAGAATATTTTTGTTGATTCTTTTGAATTTTCTGCATAGATGATCACGTCATCAAGAACAAGCAGCTTTATTTCTTCCTTACCAATCAGAATACCTTTTATTTCCTTTTCTTGTCTTATTGCACAAGTTAGAACTGCCATGTTGATTGTCTTTTTAAATTTATTTTGAGTTCTTCCTGGTTCTTAGTATAGTAATTTTTTTATTGAAACCTGCACCTTTTTGTATTAAGAAAATGGATCTTATTTAAGCCTTCTGTTTTAGCTGGCTTTTTCTGACACTACTCTGGCAGGGCGCCATTGTTCCTTGTTAATGCTTTGTTACTTGTAATCAAACCTTGTTACTGCCAGACAAAGGTAAAAGTCCAGATGACCCACTTGGCCTCCACTGAGACTCAGAGGTGGGTGCTCCTTGTTACTGCTTGGACAGGGTAGGAGTTCTGGTACCTCACATGGCCTCCACTGACAATGCAGTGGCAGTGGTCTTGTTACTGCTGGGTGGTGGTAAAAATCTTGATTCTCCAGTAGACCTCTAACACCACCTCAGCAGGGAAGTGGAGGGACACCACATTACTGCCAGGTGGGGATGGAAGTCCAGTCTCCTCACATGGTCTCCCCTGACACTGCAGGAAAGTTACTCCATGTTGTTTCTTAGGCTCCAAGGTCTCTGGCTGGTTTCAAAGTCTATTTTTGCTTTATATAAAATGTCCAGAGTTTTTAGTTGTACTTAGCAGTCAGATAGAGAAAAATACATCTATTTCATCTTTCTGGGAGCAGAAGTCCTCAGCAGAAGTTTTAAAACTATATAACACTGAATATTTTCCAGGGTATGAGGAAATTGGTACTGGGAGTGTAAATTTTTCAAATTTTGGTGAGAGCAATTTGATAGAGGCATCCAAAAATTTGAACAAGATCAGCAGTCCTACTTGTAAGAATCTATTCTATGCAAATACTAACATGAGTACATAAAGAATAAAGATGATTATTTTAGCATTTTTTATAATAGGGAAAATAATTAGAAAAAAATTATCCAAAAATAGAGAAATGGTTAATATGGTATCCATAAATGAAATTGTATGACTTTTTAAAAGCAAGCTGAAAAATAAAACTTATTGAATGTTCTACACATACTAAAATTGTTAAATGAGGCTTTTCCTGTTGCTTTGGGCAACTAAAGCTATAGGCTATGGGCAAAGGATCATAAAGTAACCTATTCTACAGTGATACCCTCCAGGGAACCTTGAACATTTGCGGCTGACCTCTCTATTAAGGCTAAAAACAAGTGAGCAAAATTTGCTGCCTCCAAACATTATCCTAGTACATCCCCTGCCCTTCCTCCAGCCTCAGCCATCATCTCAGTGTTCCCTTACAGTCCTATAAAAAGAAGATCTAGGGATAGTGGTAGGGTTGGGAAAAGTCTTTGAAGTCAGATGCTGTTGGTTTATGTGGGACCTCTGTTTATTCCCCACTGATTTCCATGGAAAAAGGAGGGGTGATGCTTACCCCCCACCTCCCCATCCGCACAAATCAAGTTAAGGGAGAGAAGATCAGGAGAACTGCTTACAGACATTAAGGTTGCGTGAAACACTGTGAGACTGGCATCTCGTCCCCTGAAGGAAATTTTGGGATTTGGGCTAAAATAGTTGATCCATCAATCGGCCCATATACGTATATGAACAGGGGTAAACAGAACTGGAGACAGATGGTAAATGGATGAGAGCTGACCACAGGGTGAGAGGACACCAGAGGCAAGAGGGAAGGTGCTGAAGAGGTTGGGAAAGCTAGACATGAAGATGTAGAGACAAACTCCACTTCATGGAACTGTACAGAAGGGTGGCTTCATAGCATCCTCTCCTCTCCCAATATCCCCCTCCCAGAAGAAAGCCTACAGAAGAACTTACTCTTGAGCCCAGGTGAGAAGATATATTTGGGCCCTTGTTACATAGAGGGCAGCCAAGGCAAGCGAGAAGCAACAACCAGCAGAGGACCACAAGAGTAGGCAGTCAATAAAGAAACATCCTCTCTCATCCTCCCTTACAACCTGCACAACTGAAAATAAGTTCTTAAATAGGTAGAGGAAGAGATAAGCCAGACCCCCGCCCCGCTTGACTCCAACCCCAGTCAATGACCAAACTCACTGCAGGTCTCTGGAGCCATGGACCATGACTAGCAGAGATGAGATCTGCATCAGATGAGATTGGAGTTTTAAACTGGACAATACTGAATTTGTCTTTTAATTATGAAATGTTGGAAATGCTGTGGTATCTGCCCAAGATATCATTAAGGATCTGTTTCCCACTCAGAAGAGGAAATTCGACATAGCATAGTAACAGGAGGAAAGTGAAACTGGTTTCATTTTTATCCCTGTGAACTTAAAACTGTTAATCAACATGTTACATGTTCATGTGTGTATGCATGTATGCAAGTGTGCATATATATTCATTAGTCTATATGTGTATATATTTTCTAAGCAAAAAGAACTGTTTGGAAGTTTCTGTGCTCCATTATTTACAGTGGCCACAATCTGGCCAATATAAAGATGGAATTTATAACAACCAATAGGTTTTTAATTTGAGAAATAAAAGAGTTTTCTTTATCAGTAATGGATGTACACACTGTATGTTCCAGCCAGATAACAGCATGTCCATAAATTTCACAAAGTTGAAAAGGCTTCACCAATTGATGAGAATAAATCTTTCATATTTGTATCCCACACATCCCAATGGGCTAAGTCCCCACTGTCTTGACTAGCGATCTGTAGTCTTTTTCTTAATGAATTTCTAAGAGTTTGACCCTGTAGAGGGTCATTTTCAATGCTGGAATCCCTGGGGGACTGGTTGGGTGGGGGCAGGAGGTAGATTGAAGCATCAGGGCTGTCCTTTCAAGGTAATCAGAAACAGTGGCTTCTGGCTCCGTTGAGCCAGTGTTAGCACTTCTAACTTCCTGCTCGGTTTGAGGTTGACAGCTGTCACTCTTCTCCTTGAACCAGCTCCTTTGGAAGAGCGGACTCCCTCTCCTCCCATGGGTTTCTGCTCCCTCCTCTGCCAATCTCGGGACTGTTTCCTGGTATTCTTTTTACACTAACTATTGGAAGCCGCCTATTTCTGTTGACTCCCTCTTTAAAAAGGGGTTCCCACAGCACAGTAATTTGCTCATCTGGGATACTATTCTTTCAGCCCTCAGTGGCTAGTTCAGAGGATGGTCGAGCCTAGTTTTTTATTCTCCCTGGAAAAAAATGCTATCTTCAATATCTGTACCCTGCTGCACAGCTGGTCCACTCCTTTTCACTCAGCCTTCACTGTCTTTCCACCGCTCCAGATTACTTTGGGGACCCGCAGATTATCAGGTCTGTACATCTCTTAACTCCAATTGTAAAGAGAGTTTCAAGTGATTTCTCACAGGACTTCTGAGCTCCATGCAAACCAAGGGGTATGCCTGGGCATCTGTTCTATACATCCCTCAGTATTTCATAGCAGTAAAGCTAATCATGCAGCAAATGTGACCAGAACATTTAGGGAAACTCTAGGGCGTGGTGGCGACTAACTCCGATAAACCATATAACTCAGCAACTACCCAACCCAAATGCTACCAAGGGAAATAACTTGCCTTTCCTAGCAATCTGAACAATTTTGGGGGCAGAAACTCACAGTCTCTCGCAGTAAAAGCTGTATAAGAAATAAGTGAAGTTACCCCGACCTGGCTGGAAAACAAGTTGGAAAAATAATGAGACATCTTTGACAAAGACCTAGAAGATAGAAGATAATGTTAAGCATTCATAATGGTAGATTGCAATGGGTATCCTTATATGCTGCTAGTGAGAGTTTGAATGGGTACGACCTTTCTGTAAAGCAATTTTGCAATATTTATAAAGAATCATTCTTGGAATCTATCCAAAGTAATAGTCTAAGAGGTAATCAAAGATATAAGCGTGCATAAGGATGGTCAATACAGAATTATTTATCATAGGAAAAATTAGAAACAACTTAAATGTCCAGAAATGAATGATAGCTTCCCCATTAAATGGAAGATTACCCAGTCATTAGAAATCATGTTTCAAAAAAATTGTATGATCTAGCAAAAAGCCTGCTTCATAATATTAAGTGACAAGTAGTAGAGTACGAACCGCATATACAATATTAACCTAATTTTGTTATGTCTATCAACCTATATCTCTGGAAGTAAACCTTTTCTTTCCAAATGTTTTAAAATAATCATAGATTGCTTTTATTATCAGAAAAAAACTTACTTAAGAGCATTTGTTTTAATTTGGCAACACCTACATTGGGACTTTCTGGTTTGGGGGTAAAAGTCTTTTCTATAAAGGCACATGAGGTAAAATTTTGTTTTTAAAAGTTCTTGAGGATGGAATGGAAAGGCAAAAATTTGGAAACAAGGTTACTCCCTCCCCCAACAGTTACACAGTTATAATAATCTTAATTTTTTCATGTTCTCCTTCAGCCCTTGCACAAAAACAAATATTACTTTTTTAAAGTTGTAAGTTGACCCAAAAGGGGATGATGGTATAAATTAGCAGAGAAGAGAGAAATCTGTTCATCTCAATCCCTTGTTCTCTTTCCCTACTCAATGGTTAGACTTCCTTATATGGGCAAGAGAAAAAAACAGTTAAATTTAAAATTTAGTCCAAGTAGTGATCTAGGTAATTGCTGATGGGGTGTAAAGTAAGAAGCAATTTGGCAAAATGTATGAAGAGCCTAAAACTGGTCATGCTCTTTGGCCCAGAATTTTACTTCTGGAAGATGCAGACAAAGATCCAAAATGGGTATCGTGAACAAACTTATGGTTACCAACGTGGGGGAGTGGGGAGATAAATTAGGAGTTGGGGATTAACAAATACACACTACTATATACAAAACAGGTAAACAACAAGGGCCTACAGTATAGCTCAGAGAACTATATGGAATATCTTGTAATAACCTATAATGGAAAAGAAACTGAAAAAGAATATATATATTCTAATATTCATATATATATATAAATATATATATATATATATATATAAATGGGTATCATGGCCTAAAGTGAAATACCATCTAAATATCTAAAAATCATGGACTGGTTAGGTAAACTGTGGATAGGATAAATAAAATTTGATAAGACATTAAATCTTTTGAAGGTTCACTAATTCTTCAGAGTGCCGTGCCTTTGGGCCATCATCCTCTTTTCAGCCCTATTTTGCTTGTTCAGCCATTGGTGGAGATAAGCCCAGACCAGGGTCAGAATGGTAACTAAATAGATATGCACATATCATTTGTTTTTGAATTTTTTCTAAATATTATGTAACATGCAGAAAAGGAAATCATTCTAATGAGAGAGAGAGTCTTAGAAGGAGTCTCATGTTCTTCTTGGTTCTGTATTCAGGGCCAGCAGAGGTTCTAAAACTAGTCATGGTACCAAGAGTTTCTGGGTCTTCTTACATTTAGTTGAGAGTGGTTGGGCATTTTCCTGGCCAAATGCCAGAAGTCTGGCTCAAAAACCACATGAAAGTGTTTTCTAGAGTTATGACTTTTTAATTTAATGATGAAGGGAACTTTAAAAACATTGCTGGTGAAGAAATCAAGGCACAGTGAAATTAAATGATTCATGATTAGCTTGGGGTCAGAGTAGATTAGCCCCTAAAGCTCAGGCCTATGAGTTTTTGTTTTTGTTTTTTTAATAAATGTTTTATTGTTTTACTTTGGAAATTTTTAGATGTTTAGAAAAGTTGCAAAATTTTTTATAGACTCTGTATCTTAACTCACTTTCCCTATTTTAAAACTTTTTACATACACAATTTGTCAAAACTAAGAAATTAACATTGGTACAATTATCCTAAATCCGTACGTTATTTAGTTTCCTTTATCACTACCAAATGGCTTTTTTTTATTCCAAAATATTATTCAGGATACCACATTTTACTTGGTCATTGTGTCTCCTTAATCTCCCTTGATCTATGACAATTTCTTTAGTCTTTCCATTTTTCATGACCTTGATAGTTTTGAAGAGTACTGATACGTTGCAGAATATCTATTAATTTGGATATGTCTGATTTTTTAAAATAATTAGTCTGGTGTTATTGGTTTGGGGGAAGAGTACCATGGTGTCTATGAGCTTTTGAAAATATCACTTAAAAAATATCTTATCCTAATAAACTAGAGTATACCTGATAATGTAATATTGAAAAAGTTAGTGGAATTCAGTGTCATATAGTTTATGAGTTGCTTTATAAGATTCAGAAGAGAAGAAAAAGCAAAAGACAGGTTCTGGAGATAAAAAGCTTTGGGAAGTTCATACTTGTTTGAGGGGAAGGCCCCTGAGATGATGCAGAATGCTTGGAAGGTAAGGCATAAAAAAGTTACGCTCAGCTATTATAGGGCATGGCTGACTCTGATGGTCTATCATTCATAGTTCTGGTGTTGATTTTCCAGTAGTGAACATAAGTTTCTGCTAATGCACCTATCATATCCTGAAAATGTTTTGCTTTGGACCGAGAGCACATATTTTCAAAATGACTTCCTATATCAGTGTGGTAGAAAGGTGGCCCACTATATATAGCCAATCTCCAAATGGCCTGAGATCCAATTTTAGCTTTGGGAAAATAAAAGCCTCCAGGACAACCACCTTGGATACAAAAAGTGACGTTTTGAAATCACTTCCCCAGATATTTGTTCACTCCTGGGAGATTGGTTAGTCTGGGGTAGAGGCAGTGCACCATGTTGGACTAGCTTAATGAGTGACAGGCTGAGCTGTCCACAGCACTAACTTAGAGTGTGGCAGAAGCAGCCAGTATGTCCCAGTAGCCCACCCTTCTGGAAACTGGTACAGCAGGTGCAAGACTGCCCTGCTCTTTCAGGTCCTTGCAGAGAAGAAAGTCTGCAACTACTGGAGAGTAAGACCTAAGCTGGAGATAAGAAAGGTGTCATCTTATCTATTTTCAGTGTGTAACATGGGGTCCTACATACACTGGGTACTCAGTGCTGATGCATGGGATGAAGTGAGCTACTGTATATCATCATTCTAAGATGCGTTATTTTTCACATTTCTAAAATTGAGATGCGCCTTAACACTGGTCTATTTGTTTGAATTTTCTATATTGTTGGTATTATCCATGCTGGGTTAAATTGCCATGGAAAATATCTTTTAAAAGATTATACTGGGCTTCCCTGGTGGTGCAGTGGTTGAGAGTCTGCCTGCCAATGCAGGTGACACGGGTTCGTGCCCCGGTCCGGGAAGATCCCACATGCCGTGGAGTGGCTGGGCCTGCGAGCCATGGCCACTGAGCCTGCGCGTCCGGAGCCTGTGCTCTGCAACGGGAGAGGCCGCAGCAGTGAGAGGCCCGCGTACCGCAAAAAAAAAAAAAAGAAAAGATTATACTGCATCAGAAGAAATTTTATTTTGGTATATAGATATCAATAATAAATATAACTTTGTTATGCATAGCAAGGCATGGAAATAGAGAACTAAAGTACAGGAACAAATGCATTTTTCATTGGAGGAATATCCATAATTCTGTACTTTCTTGCAAAGGCACGTGCAGATGCTTTATAGAACTTAAGAAAGGAAGTAAACCATAAGTAGATGACCCTGTTACATTTTGTTACTGAGATATGTGCAACAGATTGCCTGTCACATGCTGTATTAGTTTCCTGTGGCTGCTGTAACAAAGGACCACAAACTTGGTGCCTTAGCACAACAGAAACTTACCCTTCTTGGCTGACAGCCAGAAGTTCAACATCAGATTCACTAGGTCAAAATCAAGGTGTATGTATGGCCCCGCTCCCTCTGGAGGTTCTAAGGGAGAATCCATTTCTTGTCTCTTCCAGCCGCTGGTGGTTTCATCACTCTAATCTCTACCTCTGTCTTCACATGACCTTTTCCTCCTCTGTGTATCTAATCTCCCTCTCCTTTTCTCTCATAAGGACACTTGTAATGGCATTTAGGGCCCACAAATAATCAAGGATAATCTCTCCATTTCAACATCCTTAACTTAATTGCATCTGCAAAGACTTTTTTCCAATTATGATAATATTTACAGTTTTCAGGGATTAGGATCTGATGTCTTTGAGGCCACCATTCATCCTCTTATACATGTCAAGTAATGAAACTAGTGTCAGAAGAACCTCCAAATTTCTAAGAATAGGTAAAAGAAAGGTGGGTATGATTAACTTTTTTTTTTTTTTTTTTTTTTTTTTTTTTGGGGTACGCGGGCCTCTCACTGCTGTGGCCTCTCCCGTTGCGGAGCACAGGCTCCAGACGCTCAGGCTCAGCGACCATGGCTCACGGGCCCAGCCGCTCCGCAGCATGTGGGACCCTCCCAAACTGGGGCACGAACCCGCGTCCCCTGCATCGGCAGGCGGACTCTCAACCACCGCGTCACCAGGGAAGCCCGGTATGATTAACTTTTGTTGGTATTTTCTTTATCCTCCCTTCTGACAAAATCAAGAAAGGGTAAGCACTGAAATTTGCAGAATGTGTATCAGTGGCTTAGAAGAAAATCACAGTAATTATAGAGGAAAAATCTTCTAAGAAATATTCTTTGTAACCCAGAGGACAAAATGGGTGGTACAGCATTAGATGTTGACAATTCAAAGTGGGAAATAATTCAGAAAGGCTAGACTCTGAATATGAAGAAGTTTTAGGAAAACCTTAATATGGAAGATTAATTATAAAAATGGTCCCAAATCTCACCCTTCTCTGTATCCATGCTCTATGCGATGTGTCTGCAGCTTTTCCCATCAAGAAGTAGCATCTATTTCCCTACCTCTTGAACCTAGGATGCTCTGTGACTGGCATTAGCCAACACAAAGCAGCCAAAGTGACACTAGCAAGTTTTGAACCCAAGTCCAAGAAGCTTGTGAGTTTCTCTTCCCTCCCCAGTCACCATGGAAGCAAGTACATGCGGGCCTATTGGATGATGAGAGACACGTGGCTCTGTCACCCTCATCACCTCAGCCAGTAGCCAGCCTGCCATCAGACATGTGAGTGAGGCTATCCTTGACCAGCTAGCTCTCAGACAAACTGCCCCCCAACCACAGATATATGAGCAAGCTGAGTGAGAACAGCATAGCCCTGTCCAGATCAGCAGAACTGCACAGCTGACTTGTAGATGCATGAGCAATAACAAATGCTTACAGCATTAAGCCGTTGGGTTCTGGGGTAGTTTATTACATGACAAAAACTGATACGTAATGGGTGGAAAATCACTAGATTTTAATGGTGGAGTAAATAAATAATTCAGAATGAATTGCACTCTGACTACAAAACAGGTTTTTGGACTATTTTAACTAACTTATTTTGCTTATAGTTTCCTTTTTTGTATCTTTAACAGTGGTAGAGGATAAAAAATACTAGTAAGTCTAAAAGAGTTTTTAAAATGAGTATAAAACAAAAACTCTGATGGAAAAAAGCATCATGTCCTGCCCTTCTTGTAAGGATTTCTTTCTTTTATAGGGCTATCCTATAAACCATCCTTAATTTCTTTTATCCTGGGGAGTCTCCTATTTTCAAGGCAGGAGACCATTTCAGTTTAATTAAGTAGAAAAATTCTATACTCAGCTTTCTGCCACTAATCCACCATATATCTTCTGGTGATTTACTTCCCCTCTCTGTGTTTCAGCTGCTTTACATGAAAAGTAAGGGTGATAATACCTTCTAGTTAGGGTTGTTTTGAAGATGACATATGATTGTCATATGCATGGTCTCTGTGTAATGCAGATGGATGAAGAAAATTAATGAAGCTGAATCTATACGAGTTAGCATTTTCCTAAATATGCCCAGTAATAGCACTGATTTTCTCAATAAAATTATTCTATTCCATAAAGTAGATCATTTGGTTATATGTATATATGTTTTCTTGATGTTGATATCTCTGCCCTTTCCCCCCATTACAAATACAACATGACCTTTTTCCAAACACATGTTGCTCACCATTGGTGTAGCAGAATAAAACCAGGTGGCCCATGTGCAGACACCTCAACCCTGATTGCATTAGATTACATTTGTAGCAAACAGATTTGGGATTCCTGTCTCACCCAGAGCCTACATCTCAAAAGAATCTGCCCCAGCCATCAGGCAACCTGTCCATCCATCCCCAGCCAACCAGAGCTGACAGGACAAGAGGCGTACAACTGACCTGGGGAATTTAATCAGAGCCTCTTAGAACGAGTCTATAGTAGTCCATATGCATATTCCTTATCTTAAGAATTCAAATTAAGAGGTGCTGAGACTAAAATTTTGGATAGTAGAGCCTACAACTGCATGTTCTTATAGAATTGGGGCCATAGCAACCTAACAAACAAGTTCCATCTGAAATAAAAAGTTCAGGAGAAGTAGAAAGTAAGTCAGCACAGAAAATCAGAAGAGGAAATGCAGAAGACTGGCAGAGAAAGCAGAGATAAGAGCCCAGAGAGCGAGGAAGGGAGTTGTACTCTTGACTTTCAGTTTCCCAATAGATTTTCCCCTACTGTTTATTTTTTGCCTGGAGATGTCAGCCAGAGTCCTTGTACTATCTTTACAATGCCTCATTCCCCTTTTTATTTGAGCCAGTTTGAAGGGATTTTTGTTCCATGTAACCAAATGACCCCTGTTGGTTTAAAAAATTCTCCTGGGTTTAGAGACGTCTTGGGTTTCTTTTTAGTCCTTGGTGGGGAGAGAAAGAATGCTTGTTAAGAAAAAAAAAAAAAAAGTTGAAGGAGCTATTGAGTGGGTGACAGATGCCTGAAAGTGAGAGATTAGAGGGCAGCAGAAGAAGATGGTATTCACATAAAGTGCAAAAGAAGAACAAAAACGTTCTATTAAGATTCGTTAGTGAATAATTCCAGGAACCAAGCAGAAAAGTTTAGAGGTGACTGGTCCCCAGGGATAGTAAGAATACTGAAGGGAGACATGCGTTGTTTTGAAAGACACAGTACTTACTATAGACATTTTCCTGGGATTTAGTGCGAAAAGGAGAATCCACATGTGGTGAGGACTAATGTTTCAGGTTAGTTCCCCATCAACAGAATTGATGGTGAGTTTTTTCATTATAGATTTATTTTTAGTTTTAGAATACGTGTCCATTACCAAATTCTAAAATTAAAATTAGATGATATATTTAAACCAGCCTTTGGTTATAGCAATGCAATATGAACTTACCTAGAAAACAGAGGTATCTCTAAGAAGCCTATTATTAAGCTTTATACGTTCAGTCCTCTTCAAACACTTACCACATGCCTGTCGCTCTGCTAGGGGCTGGGAAACAAAAGTGGATCAGTCAGACATGGTCCCTGCCCTCATGGAGCTAGTGAGGATAAGTACAAACTAAGTAAAGAAACAGAGAAATGAAAGAAAATAATGATTACCTGTTATTGATAATGTTATAAATGTTGAAATACAGAGTTAGGAAACGGGGACTTCCCTGGTGATCCAGTTAGGACTCCACACTCCCAATGCAGGGGGCATGGCTTCGATCCCTGGTCAGGGTCATGGGGGAAATTAGGATCAGGATCCACTGTGGACAAGGTGGTGAGGTCTGTTTTGATCACATTCAAAATGACCTGAAGCAACTGGGTTCTCCTGAGAATTTAATAATTCTATATAATAATTATTCTACTCAATAATTACTACTGGGTAGATAACTATTTAGGGGAGACGCATATCATTCTTTCAGGCACTTTTATAACTTAATGACCAGAAGAAGAAGAGAGGAAAGGAAGAAAACCAATATTAATTAGTGCCCATGACGTACCAGACATCGCCCACATACATTATCTTACCAAAGCAATCATTACCTTTTTTAAAATAATTTTTAAAATTGATGTATAGCTGATGTACAATATTATGTAAGTTTCAGGTGTACAATATAGTGATTCACAGTTTTAAAGGTTATACTCTGTTTATAGCTATTATAAAATATTGGCTATATTCACCATGTTGTACAATGTACCCTTGTAGCTTATTTTCTACCTCATAGTTTGTACCTCTTAATCTCCTACCCCTATATTGCCCCTCTTCTCCTCCCTTTCCCCACTGGTAACCACTAGTTTGTTCTTTATATCTGTGAGTCTGCTTCTTTTATGTTATATTCACTAGTCTGTTGTATTTTTTAGATTACACATATAAGTGATATCATACAGTATTTGTCTTTCTCTGACTTATTTCACTTAGCATAATGCCCTCCAAGTCCGTCCATTTTGCTGCAAATGGTAAATTTTCATTCTTTTTATGGCTGACTAGTATTCCATTGTATATGTATACCACATCTTCTTTATCCAGTCATTTGTTGATGGGCACTTAGGTTGCTTCGTATATCTTTGCCTTTTGGGTAGCATTTGCAAAGCAGTCATTATTATACCCATGTTTTCAGATGGAAGAACTTAGGTCCTAAATGGTCAAGTTTCTTGCCCAAGGATTCAGTCAAAAGCTTTTTCCGCTATACCCTCCACTAGATGTAGATCTAACCCGCACAAATGGCAACAAATTACTTGTTTATCACTACCTGGATTCATTTAAAAAAAAGGATCCTTTCAGTTGTATAGTCTACATTTTATCCTATAAAGTCTCTCAAATTATCTCCACTCTTCAAAACACCTTTTAAGCTAATGATTCTGACCTAAGGGCCATATAAATTCGAAACTAATAATGTCATCTTCTACTGGGAGGGGAAAGAACAGACTTCATCTGAGTGTCAGGGGCAAGGGCAATTCAAACAACCCATCCCCAGCTGATGCCATCTGGTCCCAAGATGTCTGCTTGCTTTATTCTTTTCTCAAATATACACCCAGATTTCAACTAAGAGGTTCCGTTTCTTTCTGTTTTTTTTTTTCCAGAAATTTTATTTTTTAAATATTTTATTTATTTATTTTGGCCACACCATCTTCGCTGTAGCACGCGGGATCTTTTAGTTGCGGCATGCGGACTCTTAGTTGTGCCGTGCATGTGGGATCTAGTTCACTGAGCAGGGATCCAACCCCGGGCCCCTGCACTGGGAGCCCGGAGTCTTACCCACTGGACCACCAGGGACGTCCTGGTTTGTTTCAATTTAACCATGGCAACAGCCCCACTGTCAATTTCTTTGCTTCACCTGCCTGCCTTGTATCTTAACTTCTTCCTTCACCATAGCCTCAGAGAATTAATGATTCACTGGCGGTTCAACATGTATTGAGGCGTCGGGCGCTAAGCTGGATGCTTGGTACAATGGATGAGATGACGTCGCCTCGAGGAGCCTGGTCTCATAACTCGAAGACATTCTCAACTGTTCTCTCTGCCCTTTCCACCCCTTTCTCCTTCCTCTGCCCTGGGAAGGGATCTGTAGCCTAGTCCTTGGGGTGGTTAATATTACCATGAATGGGCTGGAGGTGGACCAGCTGAGCCTGCCAGATAGAAAGATCAAAGGCGCCCGGAACCCCGACGCCTGGAGGAAGCCAGCCTGGCTCTCAAGAATGCCACTGGCACCGAGCGAGTTTCCTAGGGCATCGCCAGAATTTGGAGAAAAGGATGCAAAGCTAAGAAAGGAAGTTCCTCTCGCCAGCTGGCTGGAGTCTGCGCCTCTCCTTGTTGGCTGAGCAGGGTCATTACCCTAGAAGCTTCCCTGGGCGGTGTCTTTGCGCTGGGCCAGTCCGCATTGGCACACGCACCCGGCTGTCTCGGAGGCGGCTCCCGGAAAGGGATGCGGACCCAAGAGGCAGTGTAGGCTGGGGCTCGAAATCGGATTCTCCATCCTTCTCCTCCCGCCCACTTCCAGAAACTTGTCTCCCGGGTAGAAAAGCCTCAGAGGAGCCGTTCCCCACTCCGCCCCCTGGCTCGGCGCCCTTTCCTGCCCGAGGGCCCCACCCGGCGCTTGCCACGTTCTCCCTACCAGCTCGCGACCCTGCACCTCAACCCCAGGCTGCCTTCCACCAGCCGGAAGCACAGGGCCCCAGCCCAGAGCGAACCCTCATACTCCCCCTGGAGTGAAGGGGCAAGCTTTGCTGACCTGGATTGCACCGCGGGGACCCTCTGCGCAACCGAGAAGTTGTAGAGGGCACGAGTCCCGCGCGCTCGGATTTCTCTCCCCCTTAGGGGTCGCAACGGAGCCAACAGCAGCCGGGCCCTAATCCATCCAGGCCTTTAATCCATCACCTGAAATCTCTTTGAGAGCTCAAGACGAACGCGCACACACATCCATACACCGGGGTTGCACATATCTTTTATTAATATTTTCTGAGGACGAGTGGTTTGATGTCTTGATCGGCATTTAAGCGTTAAGAATACACTGCGTGCCACCGTGGAGCGAGTAGAAATGTAAATGAAACTGGAGCCCAGAACATGCAGCCTCTTAAGAAAAAGTAATTCCCAAATATTTTCTTTCTCTCCGCTTCAACGTCTTTTGTTTCTTTAATGAGACAGATCCCCAAACAGTGATTCTGAGTGTGGTTTCCTGACCAGTAGCCTCAGCATCTTTTGGGAACTTGTTAGAAGTAGAAATTCTGGGGCCTCACCTCCACCTCACACCTCTGGAATCTGGAACTCGATGGATGGAGCCCAACTTTCTACTTCCAGGAGCTGTCCAGGTGATTCCCATACACACCCAGGAATCACTGGCTCAAAAGCCTCCCTGGTCAGTGTTTCCCACTGATCACTAAATATAACTAGCAGGTACCAACCTTGTCTACCACTTATCTGTTTAGAAAGAAGTCTGACGTGACAGTGGGGAAGACTGCTGGAAGCACAGTGAGTTGCCTATAAGAAGTCTTAGAAGCAATCAGAAGGGGGAGAGAGAGAGAGAGAGAGAGAAAAGGGAGGAGAAGGGATTTCCCCAGCTTCAGTCCACTTTCATTATCTGTCTCCTCCTCCTGAGAACTCACAGACATGCTTATTTGAAACATGTCATTTTCCTTCCAGCCTTCTACAACCTGCTTTGGTTGTTCTCCTTCTAGAGTATCTTAGAAAGCACCTTCTAAGATATTTTTTATAACTGAGAGGTCACGCCTCCCTCACCCCTAACTATCTGGCTTGTGGTAAAGGGGGTCCCCCACTCCTTCCGATACCGCTTGCCTCCTTTAAAATCGAGACATGCCAAGTACCTGTGCTGGCACGGTAGGCTCAAAGTCACACCCCGCTGGGACAGGCTTGAGAAGAGCACCAGACATTGGGACATAGGGCATGGTGGGTGCAGGAGGACTGACGACCTGGCAGAAGAGAAGGGTCCATGGGAAGGAGAGATGTTTAGACTGTGGATGTGTGTGTGGAGGGGGGTGGTCCTGCGCCAGGGCTAGTGGTAGCCACAACCCTGTCATTCCCACCATGTTGCTTGCTCCTTTCCGTGGACAACCTTTGGGTCCCCTAGTGTGCCCAGGCTCAAAGGCTGAGACCCCTGTGCTCAGGGTTTCCAGACAGCCAAGCACCAGTGTAGCCCGTCTATTTGCTGGTCCCACTCCCTATCTTTGTTCTCTGAATTTTTCTGGACTCTGGATTTCTAGGAAATCGTCACATTGGTATAAAGCTCTAGACAAAATGGGAGAACATCGAGGAGGGGTAAAGGGTTTTGTGTGTGTGTGTGTGTGTGTGTGTGTGTGTGAGAGAGAGAGAGAGAGAGAGAGAGAGAGAGAGAGAAGTTGTAACCTTCAACATTGCATTGAAGGGGTGTGTTGGTTCCTGCAGTAAAAAGACCCTCGCTTGTGCATGCTCTCGAGCTTCCTGCCTGAGTACTTTCAGGTCTGGTCGGGTCTAGTATAGGCAGCTCACCGCCAGCCACTTAGTACAAGTGACCAATATGTGCACGGATCTTTTCCACTGCAAAGCAGTTGCAAAACTATAACTTCATTTGAGCACCACTAAGGCTTTGTGAGGTGAAAGAGGAAACGTATGAGTACGATTATTATTATCATTATAATCACGTTTATCCCCACTTTTGGAGATGAAAGAACTGAGAATCCAAACGCTTTCAGGAAAGAACTGGACGCAAAATTAGGGCTTAACTTGCGTGTCCCGCGTGCACAGCTTCAGGCCTCATGCTGAAAGCACAGACTGCAAGTTGTCGGAGGGAGGCATGAGGACTTTTTTAACAAATTGTTTTGCGGTTGGGGGTCGTCAAAGAATGAGCAAGCAGGAATTCCTTCTCTAGGGGCCGCCTGTGCAGAGTGCTCAGAATTTTGAGTACTTATTGTAAAAATGTGAGTGGGAGCTTGGAAAATTTGCTGAATGTGAAACGCAGACAACTGAATCACGTTGGGACGCATCTCTGACTTGAACTCTGGATCGGTGAGGTGAGGGTAGACGGTCCATCCCTCTGGTAGAAGCGAATTTGGGAAAGGTGGAGGTGGCCAGAGCTTAAAAGGCTCTCTTGAGGGTCAAGTCCGGGTAGGGGGTTAAGGGGCTGGGAGGGAAGCCTGACACCCTGAGAGGTCCTCCGACGTGCGAATGACAGCTACGTGGATGAAGAGTCACCCGCGTTCCCAGCGCTTGGAGAATGGAGATGTGGACTTGGTAACGTGGTAACTGTCTCTGGCAGAGAACATCCCTCCTGGCACAGCGGTTCCCCGGGTCAAGAGCATCGCCGGCTCCTTCCCTGCTGTCCAGGCTGAGGGCTCCACCCCCTAAGCGGCCTTTGGTGTTGGTTGAAGGTAAGTGCAAGAGCTGGGGAGCCCTTACTCAAGGTACCTAACTGAGCCGAGAAAAAGGAAAAAAAAAAAAAAAATCCAAAAGAAAGAGCAAATGAAGCGGAAGTTTCAAGGCCCTCTGCGAGGAATAACAGTATAAATAACCGAAGACGTCTTGTAAACACTGCGGTCATAACCCCGAACATTAAACAGCCCCGGTGGCATCTGGCGCATCGGCCGCCGCTGGCTGCGCTGGGGCAGAGAGGGAACCCGGTCCCAGGCTCCTCGGACGCGCCTCTCTGTTTATCTCAACTTAATCTTCCCCAACGAGCTGTTCCGTAGCCTGGAAGATGTTTAAATTAAAACCCAATCCACCGGAAGTCGTGGAGAGGAGCTGAACGCGCTGGCTAATGTAACCGAAATGCAGGCATGCGCGTTGTTATAAGTAATCATCAATTATTAATAAGAAATATAAAATACACGTTGCAGCCCTTTGAAAATCGTAAAACACATTCCAAAGGTATGGCATTTATGTTCTTCATCGCTCCCAGTATTTCTTCACTGTTTTGCAGCTATGGGTTGCTTGGGTTCATGTACGCACCTGGAAAGTTATAGAATGTGGAGTTTACCTTCCTGCTCGTGTTAGCAATTAAACTGTGGAATAACTGAAAATCAGATTTTTCTTTTCTGGTGTGTTTTTCTCTTGAATTGTGTAACTGTTAATAACTTTAATCCTTCCCTTTCTTTGTTTACAGTTAATTATTTCTAGTTGTCTGAAAAGTAACGTGCAAACTTGAGGGACTAGTTTCTTTTTGAGATTTCAGTACAAAATAGGATCTGCACCTTCACAGTGGAAATCATATTTAATCATTGTCTATCTCTAGAAGTTTGGATTGAGACTCAAAAGAACCACTTTTATTATATAGCTCCCCCATAGTTCCCCATCTTTCTATTCCAAATATATATTTTAAAAAATCACACCAAATGTCAGGGCTTTTAGCAATATAAAGAAAGATTTATTTTTGAAAGTAGCAAAACTTGTTTGAAAAAAATATATATCTTTAAGTGAATTACTTTATAAATGTGACTGTCAAAGTCAGCTATTCTATGATCTACATTTTACAACATATTGTACAAAAGATACACATTGATAGGCTCTTATTATCTATTTATATATTTATAATTACATATTGCACTTGGACCAGCAAGGCTCGCAGAGTCATTCACGGTAGAAGTTAATAAAGTTAAATAGATGGGAATCGTTGTAAGTACAATTGATGTCCTCTGGTTTGGAAACGAATCTCCTCGTCGCTGTAAAGTGTTCTCGAGGGGTGGGAAAGGGAGAGGAGAGTTGCAAGGGGGAAGAAGAGACAGAGAGCAGGGAGGGCAAGGGTCGCCTTCCCGGGGCCCCCTCCCCCCCCCCCCCCCGCCCCGGGAGCGCGCCTTTCCCAGACTCGCACCTCCAAGGTCAGGACGCCGTGGTTCCACATAAGCGGCTTGCGGTCACCACTTCTTTCAGGTCACTCTCGGGTTTCCCGGCCACCATAAAGGGCCACGTCTGCAGGAGAGAAGAGGGTGGAGGAGGTAAGTGGCCATGGAGGAGGGGTGGGATGAGGCGGGAGCCCGAGACCAAAGGA
Organism: Neophocaena asiaeorientalis asiaeorientalis; assembly: GCF_003031525.2. Taxonomy (NCBI): domain Eukaryota; kingdom Metazoa; phylum Chordata; class Mammalia; order Artiodactyla; family Phocoenidae; genus Neophocaena; species Neophocaena asiaeorientalis. The sequence goes on from NW_020174698.1 coordinate 3,454,146, forward strand.
AAGGGCGCCCAAAGGAAAGGGCGCGGTGGGGGGCAGGCAGTGAGTTGGAGAGGCCCGTTATCTCTGCAGTTTTCCCGGTGACCTAGTGCGCCCTGTGGCTGGGTAAAGCAGAAAGCAGCGTTGGCGCCAAGCCACAGCTCGAGGTGGTAGAGCAAAGAGGGGCTCGCCCTGGGTTTGAAGTGAAACCCAAGAGAGGAGACCCTTGGAAAGCCCAAAGTGGCTCCTGCCCTGCCACAGCCCGGAGGCAGATGCTAGGGTGGACCGGAGCAGGGAAGCCGAGAAGGACCTCGCGCCACTGGGCGCCGGGTTCAAGGTGAAGCGCCCTGCTGGCCCTCTTCTGACGTGCTGGTAGGCTTCCCAGCCCTCTCTCTTTCACCCCCATGGATTTCCCTACTTCTATCTTTAGTTTCCTCCATCACAAACGCCGGTTTTAACCACAGTTTCTAAATTAATCGCCAGCTCTTAAAAACAAATAATGTTAATAAAAGAATATAGCCGTGTTTTCACATTGTGTTCCTACTGGGCTGAGCAAGCATAGCTTTCTCTTCCCTTCTCCGTTCTGTGTATAATAAAGCTCCCTTAAGTTTCTTAGTCAAAGATGAAGGCAGCAGCAGTTGTAAATGAAGGCACTGCTTTCATTTTCGTTCCAGATTTTAAAAAGCTGTTTCCTCATTCAAAAACCCTGACTTTTAATTAGAAGGAAAAATATTTTTCACAGCAAAATGTGGTTTTGCATCCCCCCCCAATTCCTGAAACCAATTCAGAGAGAAGACAATTCAAACCTTCAAACCTCTCTCTCTAGTGCCCACCGATAAGAAGACTTTTAAGAGGAAAACCTCTCCTTCTTATCATATATAAACAGAGGTGGTAGTTAGTTTTTGTTTTTCTTTAGCCCCTGGAAGGTTTAAAATTAAATCAAACGAAAAAGGAATTAAAATATAGTTCTTAAACAGTAAAATGCGGTTGAGAAAAATATTAGACTCAATGAGCATTATTCTTTAAGATAAAAAGTATCATGTTCTTAAACTTGAAGGAGAGTGACCTATTTTAATATTATTTATTACACTAATACTCGTGATAATGTTCTGATTATGCTGGTATTTGCTAGAAATTCTGAGATTCGAGAATGTTAATCCATCTGTAGGATAAGTGCAGAATATTTAAATAGTTGGGGACTTATGTGACAATTATGGGGGGGGCATGATGTGTCCATATGTAAAGGTTCTACATATCCTTGGGAAAGAAACAGAGTTGGCTGTTCTTATTTACAGGAATTAGAGGGGGCGGGGAATCAAGTTCTACTCTTCAGCTGAAAGAATAAAAGGATTACTAAAATGCCGCCTCAGCGCGCAGCATCTTGTCCGTGTTCGCTGTCCCGCACCGGCCCAGAAGGCGCTGGCGCGAGTGCGGAGGGATCCCTCCTCTTTGCCAGCTCGATACGCCGGCAAACTCCTAATTGGGCTGCCACGTCAAATACTCGCATAAATCACCGCGTTCCCGCGGCTTGGAAGGCAGAGAGTGAGGGCCGTGTGGGGATCGCCTGCACCGGTTCCCTAGAGACGCTGGCTGGCGGTGACTAAGATGCGCGGCTTCCAGGCTGGCGCGCACCCTCTCACCGGGGACCCACTGCAGCCGCGCTGGGTCGCCCCCGCCCCCCTCCCCGGGACGCCGCCGCCGCACCGGAGAACTTACCAGGTTGACCGGGTGAATATAACCGTTCTCGTACTTGTCGTTGGCCAGGATCTGCCTCAAGTGGGCGATGTAGCTGGACGCCAGCCTAAGCGTGTCCAGCTTGGAGAGCTTGGTGTCCGGGGGCACCCAGGGCAGCGTGGTCTTGAGCCTGGAGAAGGCCTTGCTCAGCACCCGCATCCGGGCCCGCTCGCGCGCGTTGGCCGCATTGCGCTGGACCTGCTTCCCTTCCTGGCTGACCCCACTCAAGGGGCTCTTCTTGGTGGGAGCCTTCCTCCTCTTGCCCAGGCCGCCGCGGCCCTTCTGGGGAGAGCCGGTCTCGCAGTTGGAGCTCTCCTCGGTGCTCTCGTTGGAAGTCACAAACTCCTTGTTCGAGTCCATTTTCAGCCCGTCGCAGTCCAGCATCTCCACCTCTTGAAGGTCGTCCACATCGCTGAGGGAGCCGGTGGACATGTTTGGGGGAGAGGATGAGAGAGACAGGGAAGGGAGAGAGGAGAAAGGGAAGAGAAGAGAGAGACCCCGAAACCAATGGACCCCCCGAACGTGGAGTGTGGGGCAGCCACCTCGGCTTGGGAGCCGGGAGTTGCGGGTCCGGTTGGGTCTCACACCCCTTTCCCCTTCGCAGTCTTGAGAAGGAGCCGCGAGGGCTTCTGCGGGCAGGAAGCCGACGCTCTGTTTCCCCACCCCCGGAGTCGTGGCCGTAGAGGAGTGTGAGAGAGCGCTGAGGAATTTGGTGGACACTAGGAATTTATCTGGGGAATAGAGGCGGATCCTTGCAGCCCAGGGGAGGGGCCTGCCAGGCCCCAGCAACTCTCTTAGACCCCTTTCACAACCGGAGGGAAACTCACGCACAGCCCCTGATTTCCAGCCTTTAATGTGAATCAACTCCATTGCAGGACGCAAATACCAGTCACCTTCTCCCACTCTTGGCGGGTCTGGGGAGGAGCGGGCCCTACTGAAGCTCCTTCTCCGGGGGCGGCCCATCTCCTAAGGCCCGCTTTCCTTCTTAACAGGTCATAGCTGCCTGAAACTGAGAACTTTAGGAAAACGACCACATCCTTTTGCTCTTTCTGGGCCTTCCACCCACAAATCTCACTAGCATCCTCTGGCTCCCCGCTTCCCCCCAGAAAATACCAATTAAAATGCAGGCAGGGATCAACCACCTCCTGCCAACACCCTATAAGACTGTGGCTTTTCCAAGATATCTTCACACCTTAACTCTGGTGAATTAAGACAATAAGTGCTTTCTAGGATCATTAGGGTGATGACAGAGAAAGTACCAAAAAATCCATCTACACCTGGTCACTTTAAAGATATCGAGGAACTGCCGGTGTGTACACGAACAGACATGACCATTGCACACCCACGCACAACCACACACAGTTTAGGGGGAGTGGAGGAAATGAGATAGAGTAATACTGGTGTGTGGAAAACATTTTGTTAGTCGATAATCTTTTATTAGTGAAACTAAAACCTATAACCTTTTCTTAATGAAATCAAAACTTTCCCCTAAATTTCTTTCTAGAAATGCAGTTAATATTGTCTTAAGAATGTTAGTTGCTCTCAGATATCACCCTGTCCGGGACTTCTGGTTTCCTCCCTCCCAGTGCTGCCTGCTGCCTTCGCCTTCTCCTTACATCCTCTTGGCTACCAGGGTTCTGCATGTAAAACTGACATTACAAAACATTAAGCAAAATGTCCTGTTCAGAAGGTTCTTTTTTCCATCTCTAACTCCAGCCCCGACCATCTTTCCTGGAGAAGAAGAAAATCTGGGGAGTAAGTAGAAAAGCAAAGGGAACCAGAAACCAAGGGATTGAATGACATCGATGAAATGAAATCAGAGAGACAGAATGCATGAATCTTTCTTACTAGTTCTCCAGGTTTATTTCCTTGAAATTAAGGATTGACAATGAGGGGCTAGAGCAAAATGCAAGAGCGGATTCTGAGCTTTTGGCTTGGAATCTGCACCCCTCTCCTACATTAAGATACCATATCTCTAATCCTGGGCTCAGCTGGGAATTCACTAACCTCTAACATTTTGTTTTGTTAGCAGGGTCTTGTTTGCTTTCCCCCTATGCTGTAAACTAAACAGATTGTCAGCAAATCAGTCTTTATTAATGAATTAGTGAGACCCCCCCCGCCCCCATAATATCTTTGCCCAGGATCCAAAATTTGTTAATCACCGGTGTAGAGATTTATGGGCTCTCTTATTTTCTGTTGTTTGTGCAGGTGGAGATTTAAATGACCATATCCACTACTAAGATTTATTGTGAGAGTGATTGATGTTATAAACCAGGAAAAGGACTCTTCACACAGCAGGGATGATAGAAATATCAAGTTGAAGTTGCCTTTGTCCTCATGCACAAATGACCCAGCACTACAACACAGAAAGTATAATAATTTAATCTGAGATTCAAGACAGCATTAAGAGAACACCCAACAGGCCCGTTAAATGTTTCCCCTCTGATTCCCAAATTAGTTTTCTTTGATTTTCCCTCCCTTTTCTCAGTCTTGGTAAGACATGAAAGTTTAAGTTATTTTTAGACTCAAAGAGCTATGTGAAAGTGGGCATTGGCCAATACTTTGTGAAACGTGTGTGTGTGTGTGTGTGTGTGTGTGTGTGTGTGTGTAGCTACTGAGATATCTGCGGAATAACCACAGGTACTTTATTTATTTGGGCTCTGGAATGGGATGATAATTAAGAATCAGAACTATGGCCTTACCACATACCAGGCTAGTAAGCTAGGAATATCTTGCTTAGAGTACTTTTCTTACTGGAGGGAGAAGGTCTGATTTTCTGCTACCCTTCAGTTGGTAAGCTGCTGAGGCTGTTTGGGGGATAGTAACAATCATAGTAATATATACATCCGAATAGATTTCTGCTCTCTGATTTTTCTAAGGTTTGAAACTTAAAAACAGCAATTTCTGGAAAGGAGCAAAACTAGCTTCATGCCACAAGCTGCTTTTTGTGCCTAGCAATGAGTATTATTTTTTAGATAAGTAAGAATTAAATCCACTTATCCTGCAGTGATACAGTTAGTCTGGGAAGGGCTAGTGGGTTGATAATGAACTTGGGGTATTTGTAAAAACCCTCTAAGCGATAGCTACCTGTTTGGGAGCAAGCTATGAAGAAGGCTGTTATTTAGGTACCTGGTGTGCAGTCTTGAAGACAGTAGATTAAGATGAATAATACTTTTTCCTCTTGACATTTTGTGTCTACCCTACTAATAAACACTTAGGGACAGATGGGTGGGGGAAATGACTTATTGTTGGATTCTACTGAGAAAATCAGTTAAGCTGTAACTTAAGCTGTGCCAGATTCTCCCAAAATATAAACTATAATTCTGTGAGAAGAGAAGCATTTTTGAGAAACTGTATTAACTCTTTCAATAACAAGAGAAATCCTTGGAACATTACAGTTTCAAAGAACTAAGTAGAAAACTAGTGGTGTGAGAGCATGAGGTAGTTACTAAAAGCTCTTACCTTACTTTTAAGAGAGAATTTATGCCTCAGCGACATCTGGCCAATTTGTTGCACACTTCCAACAATTTGTTCTGCAAGAAAGGCTATCTTTGAAAGATTTCAATGCTAAGGAAGATTTATCTCCAAAAGTAGTAAAATGAAGATTAGGCATGGAATGTATCCTTGAACGTAAATCCTCGTTTATCAACTGATAAATTTTCAGGAAGTTCAAATTTGATTCAGTTGCACTTGGATGGGATAATTTGCTTCCTTTTTTATGAGAAGAGAAACATCAGGGCTTCTTTTGAACTGACTTCATCTACCATCATCCCATTCTCTTTCCCAGGGGGCAGGGAAATATATCTTTAAACTCGAATTTTAGTCCTTTTCTCATACTCCCTACTAGTTGGCCAGGAGGCACACAGGCTGGCAAACTGGCGAAACTGCCAATTCTATCTTTCTTTCTCCACTTTTCATTAACACCTCCAAATGTGTTATCCTCTTTGTTTGATGGTAACCAACACCACTTCAACGATGTGCTGACCTTCTATGCAAATCGATACCTCTTTCTCCATTGGACATAATTGCCACTGTATCCTTTGCTGCTAGTTGATTATTTTCCATCTTCAGCTTATAAGACTATTGAAATTTGACTGTATTTTGTTAAATTTTAACTTATTTTGTCAGGTGAGCATTATCTCCCCTTACTGATTTCAAATTATAATGATGCTGGCCTGTTATATTTTGGCAGCCAAAGTGAATACAGCACCAGTGAGTGAGATTGGTAGCTATGTAAGGACATCAGTGATGGTGATGCTATTATCTTTACCTGGCACCATTTTTAAAAATTTATTTTATTGACATATAGTTGATTTATAATGTTGTGTTAATTTCTGCTGTAAAGCAAAGTGATTCGGTTATACATATACCGTATGTACATTCTTTTTCATATTCTTTTCCTACGGGGCACCATTTATGATCAGTATTCAGAAGTCCTCTTGGTGCACCTTACTGTCCCCCTCCTTTTCATTTAATTCAATGAATTGTAGATCCAGTGCTACAGCACTAAAATTTAAAGCTGGCAGACAGCAACAATAAAGTCCAAAGAAAGACTCATGGTTTTCAGATCCAAGAGTTAACCTTGCATCCCACATGCTCCAAAATGTAACTCTGAAAGCAACAAAGCCTGTGTACGTGAAAGACAGAGTTTACCTTAAGGGGCAAGTGAGCTGAAAGAAACTCAGGCAGATAGTGAGAAGTGAAATTTTTACAAATCGAGTTTGATGTCATCCTAAGTCTTCTAACACTAGCATATTTTATTAGACCTGCTCAATATTAGGAGAGAAGAGAGAAGAAACTGAACAGCTCTCCTGTCAGGTGCCATGTGAGGTTCTGTGCCTCCATTTTCCCATTTTATGTAGAATCTCTCTTTTCTGTTGTCACCACTAAAGAAAGAGCTGCTATATGAAATAGAAATCTTTTTTTTTAAAGTTATATTTGCAATTTTTAGTTGAAGTATAGTTGATTAACAATGTTTCAGGTGTACAGCAAGTATATATCTCTTTTCCAGATTATTTTCCATTACAGGTTATATAAGGTTATTATAGGGCATTACAAGATATTGAATATAGATAGTTCCCTGTGCTATACAGCAGGTCCTTATTGCTTATTTATTTTATATATAGTAGTGTGTATCTGTTAATTCCAAATTCCCAATTCATCCCTCCCCACCCTTTCCCCTTTGGTAACCATAAGTTTGATTTCTATGTCTGTGAGTCTATGAAATGGAAATCCTAGTAGAATGTGTGCCAGAGGCTTTCCACCCGTAACAATGAAGTTTTAGAAAAACTTGCTTGAGTGATGACTTTTCTGTATCTTAGTGTAAAGCCTGAGCAAAACCTCCCAAGTTTTCCTAAAAATAATAAATTTTATGGATTATTTGAAAGATGCCTATAAAGCATTTTATGTTAAATATGGCTTATTGATGGCAATAAAACAAAGAGGCCAACTTACTGTCAGGCCCCTTCCTATCAGGTTAGGATAAGATGGGCAAAAAATAAAATCACAACTTCTTTCTGGTGATGATCTGCTTGTAATTACGTCCTTGTGGCAGGTGCTTTTAGCCTCAAGGAGCCAAAAATCATGAGTCATGGAGTTTAGATCCTGGGACCATCAAGAAAGTACTTAGGATGTGACTCCTGACCTCATGAGCATAAAATATGTCCAGGTAATGTAGTATTTTAAAATAGAGCTCCAAAGTGATAGACTCTTAGAATTGGAAGGGGCTGAGAATCAAGAAGGCCCCTAAGTGGTCAAGAATTCTGTGCAGGCTCACATAAGTGGTCAGCTACAGTATTGCCACTTGAACCTGTGTCCTGATTTGCCTAGTAATGCTCCTTCCACTAAGCTAGATTGCTTTGAATTGCTTTTCCTGTTTGAATAATAATAAGAAATGGGTGAGACAACTTATATTCTATCATCCCCTATTTAGTAACAAGAATCTGTAGCAACTGAACCCTGAACTATCCAAAATGAGACAAACTCGAGCCATCCTGGGGTATAATGATTTGAACTCTGTCTAAGGGGTTAAAGTAATGTAAGTTCCAAAGTGGCCTTGTTAAAATAAATCTCATTTCTACCATGGGGACCTGATGGGCAGCCCAAGGGCCACTCATTCAATGAACACATCCTCAAATCTGCCCTCTCCTCTCCATCTCCCCTGCTAAACACTGGTTCAAGTCACCAAAGTCTTTTACTAAGATGACTACAAAAGTCTTCTAAATGCTCTTCCTGCTTCCATTCTTGCCTTTCTAAAATCGTCTTCCAACAGAGTGATCCAAGCCATTCCCCTTCTTAAAATCCCTCAAAGCTTTCTATTGTGTTTAATACAAAATCCAAATTCCTTATCATGGCTTACATGATTCTGTTTGGCTCACCACCCTCCAATCACACTGGCCATGTCTGTATCTCTCAAAAACACTGTATCATTGCCACCCCAGGATCTTTGTCCTCGCTCCTCTCTCTGTTTGGAGGCTCCTCTCCGGCTCTCTGCGTGGTGGAGTCCTTATTTTTCAGGTCTAAGTTCAAGGGTCATCTTCTAGGTAAGAACTTCCTGAGCATCCACTATGAATATTTCTGTCCCATCATCCTATTTTATTTATTGATCATAAATAATAATAGCCAACACTTACTAAATGTTTACCACAAACCAGGCACTGTTGTAAGCACTTTCCAGATTGACTCACTTAGTTCTAGTAGCAACCTTATGAGATAGGAACCTTGGAGGTGAGAAAGTGGAGGCACAGAGAGAGTAAGAAATGTGCTTAATTCATGAAGCTGGTGATCCAGTTGGCTCCTGCTGTGTTATAACCCAAATTGGTGGCTTAAGTTAGTGTCATTTCTCTTGGTTCTGTGGTTGCTTGGGCTCAGCTGGCTGGTTCTCACTTGGGGTCTCTCATGCTGTTGCAGTCAGAAGGCAGCCGAGTCAGCTGAAGGCTTGATTAGGCTGAACATCGAAGATGACTTCTTCATTCACACACCGCCATGGGCAGAACAGCTAGGGTTGGTCTGGCCGGGCATCCCTCTCTGTACAGCCTCTCCACATGGCTTCCTCAGCCTGGCAGTCTCAGGCAGTTGATCTTGTTACATGACAGCTGACCCCTTTCTGGGTGAGCACTCCATAAGATCCAGGTGGAAGCTGAAAGTCTTCTATGTCCTAACCTTGGAAGACACACAGCATCACTTTGGCCTCATTCTATTGGTCAAAAGTGAGTCATGGAGCCTGCTCAGATTCAAGGGGAGGGGTCTATAAAGGAGGAGGTGTGGTTCAGTGTGCATGTTTCTGTTTGGGGGGGTCATTCTTGGAGGCTGGCCACTACAGGGGATAAATGGCAAAATCTGGGTTTAAACATGGGCCAATCTGAGTGTAGAGCCTTCACTTTAAACTACTGTTACTGTTTTGAAATTATTGTGTTTATTTGTATTTACTTTGTTATTGTCTCTGCCCCATTTCCTCCCCCATCACTGTAATGAAAGTTTTTCTGAGTTTAGGGACTTTGTGTGCTTGGCTTAGTTGTGTGCTCAGAGCCTAGAGTAGAGCTAACACATAAGATGTACTTAAAAAGTAGTTGTTGAATGAATGGATGGATGTTCTAGAACATAGCATATGGAAGGCACACTGTAAACTGTAAGATATGCACATTATTTAGAGGACTAAACACAACTCCAACGTACAGTGGCTCAGACAAGTCACAGATTTACTTCTCCCTTTCTTATAGTGTAGACCTTGGCAGGTGGTCCAGAGTGGATGGGTGACTCTACTTCACAAAGATACCCAGGCACCCAGGTTCCTTCTGTCTTGTTACTCTGTAATCCTTTGGGAGCTGGATGACTTCATATACATAGGTAAAGTCAGCTTACCCTCACCAGCCCTCAGGAGGGAGGAAAAAGAGGGTAGAGGGCGAGCAGGTTCTTTATAATAATGGGATCTAGAAGTTATACATATCACTTCTGCTTCCGTTCTATTAGCCTCTTTAGTACAAGGAAATTTTGGAAATATAGTCTCTGAATATAAGGGGATCCATTAGTAGAAAGAAGGGGAGCCAATTTATTTTCTGCCAGTGTATTTGTAGCATAAAGGATCAAGTTAACCACAGCTAGAGTAGAATATTTTGTTTGATTCTGATAGAAAAGGCAGATCACAAGTTCTCTATGAAGTTTATAATTTGTTCAAAGTACCAGTGGGCTTCACTTCTTATTTGGAGCTCACAATTAGTTGAAAAATATTTAGCAATCTACCTCTGACTACTCATCTGAGAAAACTCATCAATATGAGCCGTTCCAGCAAATGTTGTCGTTAACTTACTCTCAGTAAAATAACTTTTTAAAGTTACTGCTTTTGAGAAATGGCCAGAAAAAATGTGCAGGTTGTTAAGGCTGTTACTACCTACTATTGGCCCTAACTGAAACCCTGTAAATTGCTTGTTTAATTTCTATCAATCTGATCATGCAGCAGGTAAATTTATAAGCGTTTAGAGCAAGTGGAAAGCTTTTTAAAATTTTTTTTACTTTTCTGACATATTTTTAAGGTTTGCTAATAGTTTTATCATCTTAGTCAGCAAAATACCATAGACTGGGTGGCTTAAACAACAAACATTTATTTTCTCACTGTTCTGGACGCTGGAAGTCAGCGATCCTGGTACCAGCCTGGTTGGTTTTTGGCGAGAACTCTCTTCCTGGCTTGCAGGTGGCCACCTTCTTGCCGTGTCCTCACATGGTTTTCCTTCTGAGTACTTTTGAGGAGGGAGAGAAAGAGAGTGGTCTCTCTGTCTTCCTCTTCTTATAAGTCCACCAATGCTATTGGACCCCACCTTTACGACCTCACCTAACCTTAATTAACTCCTAAAAGCCCTATCTCCAAATACAGTTACAGTTACAAATTTGACATGAATTTGGGGGCAGGGAGGACACAAATCAGCCCATAGCAGTTATCTTTGGAAATAACAACTGGAAAATGGTTTTTCTTATTTATTATTATTTCCAACTTTCAATCTACTCAGGATATGCCTAGGACTCTTGTCATTCGAGGGTTTACTGCATCCAATGTTGTTATACCAACCACAATTACAACAATAAGAACAACAAACCTCAGGCTTTGTTTGTCTTTGTTTTCTTTTTCTGAGGAATCATTAGGATGAAGAGCTTTAAATCCATGGTCTATGACAAGAAGGGTCATCTGATACTTATTCTTAAAATTTGCAAAGGGCAATCCTCCTAGAGAAAGGAGGACCATTCTTTAGTTAGAAGCTCTAAATCAATTCTAAAGAACCCATTAGTAGAAGAATTTAGGAATTCTTCATCCATTGCATTTGAGTATACCACATAGCTCCCACACAGAAACAGACATGGGTTAGATCAATTCAGTACTGAAATTTGCTAAATGTGTTTTTGGGGGTTACTCAATAGACAAAACAAACAGTTGATTGACTGTACTGGGTTTTTTTTAACTGGTCACTGTGACATATTTTAGATAAAGCCAGTATTATTTTCAGCCAGAATTTTAGGCGAATACTAAACTGCCCCTCACATGAATAAGTTCTTTTTTCTTTTAACTCAATTCCAGAACTGACCACAGTGAGACAATCTACCCAGGAAGGGTAGGGTGTAACACTTCTCAAATGAATTTGGGCAGAAGAGTGAACTAAATGTTGGATGTATAGTGTAATGCTCACATCCTGTTAAATTATAAAATGTGAATGTTCTTAATAGAATTATGATTTTTGTTCATGTTTTTCTCTTAAGTTATTGTGGCAAGTACGACACTAAGGGACTGGGTCTAAGTTCTGCTTATATAACCAGTTAGTTGTGTGAACTTGGACAAGTCCCTTAATTTAACTTCACTGGGTCTCAGAGTCCTCCTATTTAACCTGATGACAGCAGGGATGGGTCCCATAGCGTTTAGGGTGTATTAACTGAGATGATACATGTAAAATGACTTAGTTTAGTGCTTAACATATGATAAACACTTATAAATAATGGTTGTTGTTGTGGTGGTGGTTGTTGCTATGACAGTTATTTCTATGGCCCTTTTCAATAGTTGCATTCCATTTTTCCCCCCCCATTTTCACTTTAGGCTAGGGGTAAGATTATAAAAGATACGACTTCCAACAGTCATAGAACAACAACAAAGAAATCCTTTTTTAACAACTAAGCCCTAAAAACTTGTGGGGAGGACAGGAGTAATTTCAATAAAATCTAGAATTCTATTATTTTGGATGAAAAGCAGTTTATGATGGCAATCACAAAATTAAAACTCTATTCAGTATTAAGCTATAACTACTTTAGTCTTTCCCTTCACTTTCTGGTGATTTACATGATTGCTTTATTAGCAATCATTCTTTTTTCCCCCAAATTAAATTTAGGAAGTCTAGACCATGGTGGAATAATGATATAGCATGTTTTGCAAAGGCCTCATAGTAGGTCACAGAAATCACCAAGTGTTTGACTCTATAGGTAAAAATCACAACTTTCTTTATCATGAAGGTAACTACACTTTTGATATAAAAGTTGTTGCCAAAGATTAACAGACACAACTATATTTATATATAATAGTTGCAGACACAACTATATTTATCTGGGATACTTATTTTAAAATTGATGCTGTGTTATCATCTGTTTTGACTTTTTTGTGATGGAATTCTATTAATAAATGATTTCCTCTTTGCCTTGGTATAGATCTAATTTTAAATAATTGCTTGAGTTTCTTAGAAAAGAAAACGGACTATTCACAGTGAAGATGATCTGCTGCTTATTCTTTGGCAATTCTATTACAAACTTTGAAAATTAGATCTCAGTAAAAAAAAATTATTCTAACTGAAAGCCAACATGGCCACATCCTATAATCCTGGCCTCAAATTTCATTCTTATCAAGAAAGGCCAACACCTTGAATAGCCCCTGTCTTTTGAATTCATAACTAAAGAATGAACTTAGAGATTTTAAAGCACAAGACTTGTATTAATTTCCTAGGGCTGCTGTAACAAATTACCACAAATTGGGTGGCTTAAAACAATGAAAGTTTACTCTCTCATAGTTCTCAAGACCAGAAGTCCAAAATCAAGGTGTTCACACGATCATGCTTTGTCTGAAGGCTCTAGAGAAGGGTCCTTCATTGCCTCTTCCAGCTTCTGGTGACCCTAGATGTTCCTTGGCTTTCAGTCACATTATTGCAATCTCCATCTTTATCTTTACATGGACTTCTCTCTGTGTCTCTTTCTGTATTGTTTCCCATCCTTTTTTTTTTTTTTTTTTTTTTTTTTTTTTTTTTAATCAGCGGCCATGGCTCACAGGCCTAGCCGCTCTGCGGCATGTGGGATCTTCCCGGACTGGGGCACGAACCCGTGTCCCCTGCATCGGCAGGCAGACTCCCAACCACTGCGCCACCAGGGAAGCCCGTTTCCCATCTTTTATAAGCATAGTTTCATAGGATTTAGGGCCCACCCTTATCCAGTATGATCTCATTTCCATCCTTACCTTAATTAACATCTGTAAAGATCTTATATCCAAATAAGGTCACATTCTGAGATTCTGAGTGGCACATGAATTTTGCGGGGGACACTATCCAACATGTCTCCATTTTTACTTTGTGACTTACACTACATACGACCATGAACAAAAGTCTCAGGTTGGGTTTCCATGGAGTGAGAGAATTAAAATGGGTTAAAGCACATAGTCACCAGTTTGCATCATGAAGACATTTCAACTTACATTGGATTGTTATACAGATGGAAAATGGTGCCAACCTTTACTTCTGGTGATGGTGAGGAAACCCCCAATCAACAAACCAACCAAACGCAAACACAAATGCTTTTTAAAAGGACACTGTGGAATAAAGGTTTTAAACTTTTAGAACAGGAGGAAAAAATCATCATGCCTCTCCAATAATATGTTTACATATGATTTCTCATTAAATGGAGACCAGTAATGGAATCATGAAACCTCTATTTTAGTGTTACTCAAACACATACTTTTAAATTTTTATTTTCATATATGTATTCATATTTATATACATTTTAAGTCTTACAGAAGATCGAGTCTTAAAAACTCATCTAAGAACTGAACCAATTATTGAATGTATTGGTCATCATTTTGCCTTTAAAAGGAGAAATTTTTAAAAATTATCGTCTATTGTAATGTTAAGAAAAGCATGAAAGGCTTAAGTGTTTCACTTTCAAATTTTATTTCTACCAAGTAACTCTACTTGATTCCAATTATTTTGCATTCTTAGATCCCCCTTTAATTGCCTTTCTTTAAAATGTGTTCGAAGTCAATATCTGATGCTGGATAATCTCATAATAAATGTAATGTCACTTCCCATTCCTTGTGGACTTCTATCTATCGGACCAAATGCCTCATAGACTTCCCAAACAGTAAAGAGTTAGCCTTAGAACATTACTTAAATTATGCAAATTAGGGGCTATTTCTTTTTTTTTTTTTTCTTATTTATGATAATATTTCTCACTGTGGAAGACAGAGATGCTTGATCAAACAGATGTCTTTTCTCCTTTGGGTTGTTTTGATTTGTGTTGTTACTTCTACACATACCCTGAAAGGTCAGATATATACGCTCCTTTAAGGATTTTAAAATAAATCTTCAATTTAAAAGACGACATGAATCTGATACAACTAATGAGAATTTGTTCTGGGCACAGGGAAGTGTCCCTATTGTTGGGTTGTTTGGTGGAGGTGAGAGTCAGTGAGGGCCTGTGTCCTCTCCAGCCAGCTGCTTTGCCCACTCAAGGACTATTCTGTCCCGTCTCTGGCCTCACACTCAATTCACCACTCAACGGCAGAGAGTTAACCCTGAATTTCCCTTCTTTGTCATGATGTAGCAAACTTTTGGAGTACACAACATTTTCTTCTTAACATTGACAAATACACATTAAGAAAAGAAAGAGCATCTGTTCTTTAAAAAGCACCATTTATTGTAAAACTGAAAATAAGTAAATCAAATAGTTACAATTACAAATGAGAGAAGGGTGTTTTTGAGTCCAGGTTTCCATTGCTAAAATAAAAGTTTTCAAAACATTAATTTAAGGATTGTCTGAAAGTAAGGGAGCAGATATTTCTTCTGGTATTTACCTTTAATTATGACATTTATGATAATCTGTTAAAATTATTATTTAGTAATGATTTTGATCAGATTCTAGTGGCAGTAACCTTTGTGACTGCTTTCTACAATTTTAATATGGAAATAAAAGTGTGTTTCTATTCTTTCCTTGTGGAGGTATTATTGGACAAATGTCCTTTGTTTGCACTGCAGGTTTGTAAGAATTATGGAAAGCCTTGAGAGGTCTAGATAGGGCATGGGACCATCATACAATGAGCTGTCTGGCTTCTTTGAATGTATATTTTAATGCTTTGCACTCTTTTGGAAAAATATAATTTCAGCACATGACCTAGATGGGTTGAATATAGGGTATGGATGGCAAGCAAATCCTTTTCTTCCACAGTTCTCTCTTTATTATGGGTTCATTGGTGAGATATGAGAACTGATTTAGATCTTAAACAGCAACTTATACTAACATAGAAATCCACTGAATCAGTGGGAGTAATGTTTAAGAGTGACCTTCCTGAGGAATTTTCTAGGTGCGCTATCATCTCTAAATTATTTAGTAATGTGGTTCAGATGTACGTGTGTGTGTTTTAAAATAAAACATTGGCATATAAAAACAACTCACATTGTATTAGACTTCCATCTTTGATACTAGCAGTGGTATTGACACATACCAAGTGAAACTAGTTAAAAGAATAATATTATCTTAAAGACCCTGTAGATATTATTATATCTTTCACTATGGAAAATAAATGACATGTAAGAATAAAACATTCTTTCTCAAATCCTAGAGAGCTCATGAATTTTTAAATCAAGTAACTGATGTCTATTTAAAAAGTATTCGGTGCCATAGAAACTCAAACCTGTTGAGATTAGATTCTTTTTTTTTAATAACGTAAAAGAAAAATGTCATGCAAACTAGGCTGATGGCTATTTGTCAGATGGCTACGTGCTCTGTAATCTCACAATTTTCTCTACAAGGAAAATGTTGAGAGTGATAATGTCTTTTTTTGACTGCTTGCTCCTAGAATGTTAAACTCTACACTAATATACTTCACCTACATTGTTTGTACATATGCAAAACAATTAGAAGAATTTTCATCTTTAGCACAATCCATGCCGATATTTTTCTCCTGAAATATCAAGATAACTGAGACAAAACTGGTATTTCGGGAAGACGCTTAAATTATCTAACCAATTGCTTTCCTTCTCTGCTTCACAAACATAATTATAAATTTTTTTAAAATCTTGAATATTTTAGCTTTCTTTTCTTATATTTTAGCGCTAGGTCTGTCCATTTTGTGATAAGAATGCTGTTTCATTTAAAATTATATCCAAAAGAGTGGGATCGATTTGGCCAACTCAGCCTTTTATTCCTGGCTTTCTACAGTTGTTTTCCTTTCAAGGCATGTTTGGTGTGATGTCCTATTTCAATGAACAACTACCAGGTCACAAACCAAACTCAACTGAGAGTTGCAAACTTGTGGAAACACAAAACTTAAATGCCTCTGACAAAAAGAAAGAGGGTTTTTAAAGGAGTAGGCAAGGCATAAGTTATCATGAGGGCTGTGGGTAACTCTATAGTGTAAGTAGCCATTGACCTGTCCACCGAGTTACTGAAACCTCTCCGGGCGCTCCAGGAAGGAAAATAAAGTGTTAGTAGAAGTTTCCTGTAATCCCTCCTCATCATGACATAGGATCCCTTGGGAAACTGCTGCTGTTTTAAGATTTCTCTACTTGTATGTGGAGTGGTAATTATCTTCCCAATGTCATATTTTAAGCCCCTTAGCAAGTAATCCAACTCATTCTTACTCAGTTGCCATCTTCAATAGCAGGTCTTTTCAAGTTGCTGGACCTCTCCAATTCTAGCTTTACTTTAAAATGGGCTAGTTAAGGGACTTCCCTGGCGATCTAGTGGTTAAGACTTCACCTTCCAATGCAGAGGGTGTGGGTTCAATCCCTGTTCGGGGAGCTAAGATCCCACATGCCTCGTGGCCAAAAAACCAAAACATAAAACGGAAGCAATTTGTAACAAATTCAATAAAGACTTTAAAAATGGTCCACATCAAAAAGATCTTAAAAATAAATAAAATAAAATGGGCTAGTTAAACAGTCCATGTAAATGTTAAAATTTAACAGACTGAAGCTGCTTCTTCAAAAGCCCAAATAATTTATAGATTGCATTAATTAAGTGAAATCAAACAACATCAACAAAGAATTAGATTTAGTACTTTAGAGATATTATGACAGCACTTGAATTTTCAGCAGCTTTATTGAAGTATAATTTATATACCACAAACTTCACCCTTGTGATTCAGTGATTTTAGTAAATTTATAGAGGTGTACAGCCATCACTACTGTCACAATCTAACTTTAGCCCATTTCTGTCACTCCAAGAAGCTCCCTCTTGCCCATTTGCAGTTACTCCTCACTCCTGCCCCCAGCCCCAGCCACTCACTGACCTGCATTCTATGTCTATAAATTTGCCTTTTCTAGACATGTTTTATAAACCATAAGTGATATAAATCAAGCATTATGTGATCTTTTGCATCTTCCTTATTTCACTTAACATAATGTTTTTGAGGTTCATCCAAAATATAGCATGTATTAGCATTTTATTCCTTTTAATTGGTGAATGATATTCTTGCATTTTAATTTTTAACTGGGTAGTCGGCATAGCATGGAAACACAGACCCAACCAAGGGGCATAACTTTGACTTCAGTATTAACAAATATATTTTCAGTGTTTTAAAGAGAAGCAACAAGGTAAGTACTTTCCTTTCACTTTTGAAAACCATAATGGAGTATGATGACTAGTTCCTCATAGTTTTTACTCAGGTTTCTTATGAAGATAACACTCAGTTTGTTCTAGGAAGGCTGTAATGGAGAGAGTCAGCAGCTTTTTCTCTATATAAATAACTCCTGAGAGAGAAACTATGTTCCTATTTACACAGACACTGGCTGGGATATATTCCACTCCCAGGCTCCCAGGTTACATTAGTTTGAACAAAGAGGAAAAAACTGAATAACAATACGGAAAACAAATGCTTACTATTATACAGCAGGGAAAATTACATGAACTACAGTTACACTCAACATTATGGATGAAACAATGTTGAATGAAAAATCAAACCACAGAAGACTACATACACTGTGATTGTATAGGGATATAGATACATTATGTAAAATATTATATAATATATACATATTTAATAAATTATATAGAAACATAAAGGGAGGTTGAACACAAAATTCAGAATACTGATTTTATCTAGGGTTAGTAAAGGGATGTGACTGACGGAACGCAAAAGTAAATTCACTGGTGTTGGCAGTGTTCTAGTTTTTATGTTGAATAATGGTACTAGGTGTTTGTTGTAGTCCATTTGGTCAGCTATAACACAATACTATAGAATTTGTGGCTTATAAACAAGAGAAATTTACTTCTCACAGTTCTGGAGTTTGGGAAGTCCAAGATAAGGCACTGGCAGATTCTGAGGCTGGTGAGAGCCTGCTTCCTGGTGCCATGTTTGCACTGTGTCCTCACATGGTAGAAGGGGCTAAGAAACTCTGTAGGGTCTTTTTTATAAGACCACTAATCCCATTCATGAGAGTTCTGCCCTCATGACCAAATCATCTCCCAAAACCTCACTGCCAAATACCATCACACTGGGGATTAGCTTTCAACATATGAATTTTTGGGGGGGGGGGGACAAGCATTCATTACTATAGTAATGTTTTTTATTACTATGTTTCATAACTTACATATGTACTGCACAAATTTTTTTGCATGGATCAAATATTGTACAATTATATCATTGTATGATATAACCATGAAATAAACTGGATACAACCCCCTAAGTTTTATGAAGTTCATTAACTTATTATGTCTTCTCAAATAACACAGAAACAGATTTATATTTCTAAGAAAGCCATTCTTTGATAGCATTAAATATTTCAAATATTACACTCAAAAGAAAATCTACTAGCCACTCTCCATCAGTATGCCAGGAAGAACTAGCTGTTGAAGGTGATAACTTCAGTGAGGCCAAACAATTTTTTACCGACTGAATATCTTTGGAGTTCACTGCCTTTGGGATTGATTATCCTCTTCTCTTTCGCATTCACCTTTTGGGACTTTTCACTACTCATTAAGCAGCTCCATTAGAGAGGAGGGAAAGGAAAGGAGAGGAGGTGAAATCCAAACCACCCAATGTTATTACAGTGTTGGTTAGCAAGCTGTTCTGGTAAGAGCTATAGGACAGACGCTGAAATTAATGGCCATACTAAATTCTTTTGGTTATTTGTGAAATTCAATTTAGGATGTTCTTTCATAACTTATTTAGATAGAGTCCCAAATAAAAATAAGCCTTTATGTGGGTTCTGTGTCAAGTGACAGAAAACCCATCATGATTTAAAAAGCAAAGGGAAATTTATTGGTTCTTACAGGTGAAAAGTCCAAGGATATAGATGGTTCAGCATATTGAGGATTAGTGCCTAATTTCATCATTAGAATTCAGCCCATGTTTCTCTGCTGCCTTCTGCTAGGTTGATTTCTTTATCAGACTCCAGATGGAATCAGAATTGCTGGCTGAAGGTCTAGTTACACCTCCTCCCATGTATAACCTCAGTGGGGAAAAAAAAAAAAAAAAAAAAGAGGGAACGATCTTCTCCCAAGCTCCAACAAAAGGTCTCATGGCAACTCAACAGCTCTGACGGGCTCACTGAATATCTCCCAAATTTAATCCTGAGAAAGTCTCTGGTTACCAGTTTTCTTTAGTCTTTCCCCAAGGCAGAGATAAAAATCTTGAGTAGGTCGTATCTGTAACTCCCCCTCCAACCCCTTTCACCTCTTTTCACCCTTGTAATCAGGATTCTTTCCTTACCAGTATTCTGAACTTGCTCTTTTTAGGCCACCATCAAATTGCTAGTCATAAAACAATGACCTTTCCCTTCGTTTTCATTCTCTTTGGTTTCTTCCTGCAGCATTGGTTGCTGGCTTATTGTTGGTTTATTATAAAAAGTATATATAGTTTATTACCATTTACCCAAGTAGTGCATAAGTATAGTTTTATTGCAAAGCTTCAAACAAAGTAGAAGTATCTTAATCAAAATAAGAAGGTCCTACTTCAGACTTTTCTCAAGTCCTCTTTTTCAGTGTGGTGATCAACCTGAAAATCCTACAAGTACTATATTCTATGTATATCTATCAATCAATCGATCGATAGATAGCTCCAGATTTATAGACATGTGCAAGAATATATATATAGATCCTACATCTGTATTATGCAATGCTTTTCATTTTTCTCTTACATTATTTGGAATCATAATATACATAAATCATAATATATATATATATATATTTCTGTGATTTACTTGTAAATTTAACAATATGACTTGGGAATCTTTCCATGGTAGCAAGCATAGATTTACCTCATTCCGATGGTTGTGTAATAGTCTATGGTATTACTGAACCATAATTTAATTATTTGCTGACTGATCCATTTAGGTTATTAACATTTTGTTGTTGTTATTTCAAACAAGACTACGTCACTTTCTCTGTATATATTAAAATTATTTTCCCTTTGTTTGGATCCTGTGACACTATGTACTTTATGTTTATGTTTGATCATTTGTTTTATTTTCACTGTCTTCTTATACAAATCACCTAAATATGGGCATTTCTCAAATTTCTGTTGCTGGTTTTCTCATTCCTTTTACATTGAATGATCACATCCATTTTCCACTCTTTATTACCATTTCCCTACGCAGTTCTCCAATTAAGTCTTTACTCTGGATTTAATTCCTGAAGGCTAGGAATGAATTTTCATATGCCTCCTGGTCATTTCCATATGAATATATCTTGCAGGCAGCACGTCCAAAACTAAACTCTTTACTTTCTCCTTCAAACTAACTTCTCGTGTCACACTGATTACTGATAAGAAGGAATAATTGGGATTACAGTGAACCAGATTTTTCAGAGGCTTCCAGCCTTATCAAACCAGCCCAGGCACAAGTTATGCAAGATGAAAATACGTTTTTACAATGATGATAAAGAAAACCTTTAAAAAAGCATCAAATAGAGAAAATAACTAAGGTTGTGAGATGTCAAAAATTATTTGTCAGAGCCTTGTATTCTTTGAAAAATTATGGTGGTTAAAATCCAGCCATCAAAAGGGGCCCAATCAGATAACTCTGGTTAGGGTTCAAGTCATTGTAGATGGTGTGATCAGACACTGTGCCCCATTCAATTGGTCAGTTGGTCAACAATCCAGATTAACCTTGGCTGGTCTGAAAAAATAGCCTTTCTTTTCTGAGTCTTGTAATATTATTGTAAGAAGTGTTGACATTCAGTTGGTAAGTACAAAGATGGCCATGCCATTGGTTAAAATTCAATACTTCCTTTCAGGTCAGTAAATACTCCAGTCTTGTCACCTGCCTCCTCAATCCTGCGTTGTACTTCCACAGATCTCCCCGGCTTTATCTAAAAGGGTTTATGCCTGGGACAACTGAAAGGCCAGGAAAGTTGGGGCACTTAGGAGCTTGCTTTAGTACTACAGGCACCCAATTCTCCTTAGTTAACAGTACAGGTTGTTAAATATTTTGAATATCATCTGTCTAGAACTTGGAAAATTATTTTTAAAATGTGAGTAAGTATAGGGAAGATGAAGGAGCAAATTTAAATTCAAGGTATTAATACATTTTAATCCACTTAAGTATAATAGGAAGTTTTATAATCATTGTGGTCATCTGTGTGAGTTCTTCGAAGTGTTTAAATATATCTAATGTATTAGCTTTGTGATTTCAATTAAATGAGAATTTTGATTAAGTAAATTTGAAATCATTACTGAAATGGTTGAATTACTTTGTTAAGTTATAGCTTTTGAGTTATTAGTTGTATAGCAGTGTTTGCTTTTAATAAAATTGTAAAATCAATAAACTGAGCAAATACAGCATACAAACAACAGGGATTATCCCTGTTTCAGAAGGACTCTTCTTAAATAAGTAAAATAATGCTATCAACAGCTGTAACAACCCATTCTTGTTGTCCAACCCTCAGGCTCCTTCTTCTAGTCTGCAAATATATATTAGAACTTTCCATGTGTCAAGTAACATACAAGGCCCTGTGGACTTTATCTTGTTCATCTTTATCGCCATCTTATTCATCAGGTTGGAAGGCAAGGTGCTTCGTTAGCCACAGCACACTGCTTAGGGCAGCAGGCTGTAGCTGCAAACTGCAATCAGCAGGTGCAATGTTGGATTTCTTTTTTCTTCCTTTCATTTCACACATGTTTTGAACTAAGGCATTTTTCTACTAAAGCTGTTTTTTAGATTTAGGTCTGTGCTCCAAATATAAGAGTTTGGTTTGTTGACCACAAAATAGGTCTGAAGCAGAAAGGGGTCCTTAGTGTATTGTGACCCTTGTCTTCTTTCCATGAACTGGCTGCTCGAGAGAAATGGGTACCTATGAGAGACAGACTAGCACAGCCAGGTTTGGAGCCAGATGGACGGGTCGTTCCCAGTTGTGCTTCTCTCTGGCTGTATGAGCTGGGGCATAATTAACCTCTTTTAGTTTCATAGAGTGGTTAAGAGGACTAAGTGGGATTACACACACACATACACACACAGAAATTAGCACCTCCTAAATTCTCTATGAGCACGACCTCTTGCTGTTACATATTCTATCTTGTGTTTCTTATATGCTCCAGGTTACGGTTCTTTTTCTTCCCCTTTCTCTAAGTAAAATATGCTACTTCTCTGATCATTTAGGTGTATATCTTAACCTAAAGTTTCTAGAGAAATTAATCATTATAGTCAGCAATGTGAACTTTTAGTAAATTGTAAGCTGCGTGTTTGAACAAACCCACGTACCATGAAAATCTTTGTATAACAAAATGACTATAAAGCCATGGCTTTAATTTATGCATTTTGATAAGCATTGACTAACACAACAATTTCAAGGCAGTTAAAATATTTGAGCTCTTAAGATCTTTATAACACAATTAGAACTGTATCCTTGTTATAGTTTTTTTTTAAATTTTATTTATTTATTTATTTTTGGCTGTGTTGGCTCTTCGTTTCTGTGCGAGGGCTTTCTCTAGTTGCGGCAAGTGGGGGCCACTCCTCATCGCGGTGCGCGGGCCTCTCACTATCGCGGCCTCTCCCGTTGCGGAGCACAGGCTCCAGACGCGCAGGCTCAGTAATTGTGACTCACGGGGCTAGTTGCTCCGCGGCATGTGGGATCTTCCCAGACCAGGGCTCGAACCCGTGCCCTCTGCATTGGCAGGCGGATTCTTAACTACTGCGCCGCCAGGGAAGCCCTCATTGTTATAATTTCGATGAAACTTTTAAGCTGTGTTGTACAGTTATAAGAGTACCTTTCTCCCATATGACATTTAAAGAAGTTCAAAGCAAAGAAATATATTAGAAAAATCAATGTCCTGTGCCTTTTAAAAGACCAGATTTCACTGTGACAGTATTGTGTTTTACATTCCTTCAATGCATTTGGTAGTTTTATAGAAATACAGGTTTATATACCCTTTGTAATAATTCTTTCTGCATTCATTATTAAGAATTTACAAGATTACAAACTCATTTCATCAATATTAGCCTCCAAAAGTGATATTTTTATTTAAAAGGCAGTAAATAATTTGCACTGAAGTGTGAGGGACTGGCTGATTTACTCTTAAGAATTACCTGTTTATTAAAAGCAAATGTGATAATAATTTGAGAGACTTCTGATTCGAAGGGAAATAACTACTGTGTACCAGGAGGGTTCAGTGCTTGACGTGTGTCATCATGTTAAATCCTCATAATAACATTTTTAAGTGGATGTCATCATCTCCCTTTACAGACATAAAACTAATTCTTAGAGTGATTATCCACCCAAGTTCACTCACTCAGCAGCAGGGAGAAGCTGATGGAATCCAGGTTTTCCTGACTGGTATTTCTCCACTGTTTCACACTGCTTCCTAATTACCCCTTTCTGATAGAAATCCTTCTCAGTGGAGTAATTGCCAGGTGGCTTTCCTTGTCAGATGAAATGGTATTCTCTCAGACGTGGATTCTTGGGGATCCATCTTTTTATAATTGTTTGAACTATTTCAGGGACATGGTTTGGTGTCTTTGTAATATCTGCAGATGCCTGTATTAGTTTCTTAGGTATGTATACTAACTTCTTAATTATGCTCACCTTTTCATGAGTCTTGAAACTGAGATACTCCTGTTCCCATGGTCATCTCTGTTCCCAAGCCATGGACACAGATCATGTGAGCCTCATTCCTCTGGAAAAGCATCAACTACAGAAGCCAGAAACTCAGGACTGATTCTCAACATTTCTTTCTCTCTCACCTTCCATAGAGGATAGTCTATCACCAAGTTCTGTTGATTCTACCTCCTAAAAAGCTATGGAATCTATTCACTTCTTTCATCTTCCCAACCAACATTATTGTTCAAGCTACCACCACCCCTCACCTTAATAGCTGCAACTGGATTTGTTCAAAGTGGTCCTACCACATCCTTTCTTGCCCCCCTCTATCCATTCTTCATGATGCAGCTGGAGTGATCTTTGAAAACATGAATCTAATGAATTCAGTTCTCTGTTTAAAATCCTTTTTTTCTCATTCCTTTTTTTTTTTTGGTGGGGACAGGATATCATGCTTATCATTGCTTTTAAGCTAAAGACAAAGAGTAGTTTTTGGTGAGAGGTAGATCTGAATATGGCATCTTCACTGATGTGGTGATATAGAAAGGAATAGTATCTTCCATGCCTTTTCTCATAGCTTGACATTATGAAAATTTACTGTGTCCGGCTGTGGAGATAAAAATGCATAATTTTGAAGAAAAATATGATATAGTAAAACTCAAACCAGATGAGGCAGATGAGGACTAATAGTCCTTAGAAAAAATGAAAAGTTGTCAAGACTTTCCACCACACTCCTCACCAAAAAAGCAACAGAACTAGATGATTTTATCATTCTATAGTTTCTAAAGAACAGATAACTGCATTTACTTAAGCAGTTTCAGAGAGTAGAGAGAAAATTTTTCTAAGTTATTTTTATGAAGCGAGTATAATATTGACACCAAATTTTAAAAATGCTATTATACTTGAACTTGTAATAGCCATTCACCATGCCCAAGAACTCTAGTCTATTTTTGTGGAAATCGTCTCAAAGATCCTAAACAAAATGTGAGTAAATAGAACTAAGCAGCATATGAACAGACTAATATGATACATATAAGTGTACTTATACACTTTTATATGTATGAACACAATGATATTTAATATTAGGAAATATTAATCCATTAATATTTATAATTATATTTATAAATATAATTATATTATATTTATAATTAATCCATTTATAATTAATAATTATATTTATAAATATAATTATATTATATTTATAATTAATCCATTTATAATTAATAATTATATTTATAAATATAATTATATTATATTTATAATTAATCCATTTATAATTAATAATTATATTTATAAATATAATTATATTATATTTATAATTAATATATTCATTACGTTAATTGGTCTCAGGAAAAAACCCCACAGAGTCACGTCTGTATGTGCTAAAGTCATCTGATAAAAGTTAACATTGACTCATTAAAAAAAAACTTCTGACTAAATAGAAACTTCTGTAATGTGACAAGGAACTAGACACATTCTCATTGAAGCCAAGGACAAAAAAATTCTATTATCTCTACTATTATTCTTTATTGTTCTAGTAGTCTTAGCCAAGGCAATTATACAAGAGGAAGAAATGGGTTAGTAAAACTTCATCGGAGAAAGACAATTTACAATTCTTTTCAGGAGGACAATGCATAATTGTTTATAAATGTTTTCAGATGATAAAATTACATACTTGGGTAATTGAAGGGAACCTACTGAAAAGCTACAGAAAGAATAAGAGAATTAATAAAGATGGCAGTTTGTAAATTGATACATAAAATCAACAATTTTCTTAATACAAGTAACAATCTGCTAGAAGAGAAAAAAGAGGAAAAGTTTCCATTTACAATAATAACAACAACAAAGAATTAAACACTTAGGAAAAAATTCAAAAAGCAATGTTCAGTATCTAGTAATAGGAAATATGTATTGAGCACTTACTACTGCTGCACACACTTTGTGCTTTGAGGAGCTTCTCACTGAATTCTCATTACAACTCTCTGAAGTAGGTGTTATTATTATTTCTATTTTACTCATGAGAAAAAGGAGGTACAGCGTGTTCGTGTAACTTGCTCAAGATCTTATAAGTTTAAGAACATATACTTTTTTTTTTTTTTTTTTTTTTTTTTTTTGCGGTACGTGGGCCTCTCACTGTTGTGGCCTCTCCCGTTGCGGAGCAACAGGCTCCGGACGCGCAGGCTCAGCGGCCATGGCTCACGGGCCCAGCCGCTCCGCGGCATGTGGGATCCTCCCGGACCGGGGCACGAACCCGCGTCCCCTGCATCGGCAGGCGGACTCTCAACTACTGCGCCACCAGGGAAGCCCAAGAACATATACTTTTAATTCACAGAATACAGTTCCTTCTGGGCAGTGTAATACTCACTGAGGAACATTTTTTTAAAAAACTGGAAAAGAAAACCCACCACGAAAACTTATATTGCTCTTGGTCTGAAGACTCAATATTTTGAAGACATCAAGTCTCCCTATTTAATTAATAAATATAATGTACTATCAATACAAATACAAAGAAAAAAATTTAAGTTAGATAAACTGGATTTTATATTGCCAGATATATTCCAAAAAAGAATATAAAAAGTAATAAGGTAATAAGGGAGGAATGGTGCCGAGTAAACAGACACATTGTTGGAACAATATGAGGAATCTGGAAATCCAAATATAAGTGAAAATTTGATTTTCGAAAATGGTGTTATTTCAGATCAATGGAAAAATACATTCCTTAATAAACTGTGTTAGGACAAATAGGCTGTATCCTTACTTAACTGCTTGAACTCAAATAAATTCTAAATGGACTAAAGATTTAAAAGTAAAAAATTAAAACTATGAAACTAGTAGAAGAAAAGTGAGAAGCTTTTTAAAAATTTAATTTTAGTGTGTGTGGGGGGAGGCAGGGGGGCGGTGGCTTTCCAAGCAAACTTGAAACCTGAAAGCCGTGAAAGAAAAGGCTGATAAATGTGCTTCCATACATATTTTAAATATAAACAAAATCAAAGCACAGATTTCAAATAGGAGAAATACTTGGAAGCACATACTAGAAAGAGGGCTTATTTCCTTAATCTATTAAGAACTTTGTGAACCAATATGGAAAAAGCCAACAACTCCAGTAGCAACATGGATAAAAGCATGAAAAGGGAAGACTTGCTTTCTAGCACATAATCTTTCTGTAGTTTAAAATTTCACATATATAATATAAAATTCTTGAACAAAAAAGTAGAATATCATTACCCTGTGATAAACCACCTGCATATATATCTTCTGAGATATTTTCTATAAATATGTTTTTTACAAAACATTGAATTGTATATTTTATAATCATTCATTTTGTTATCTTACATGTTATCGATATCTTTGGATGTCACGAAATGTTCTATGACGCAATTGAATGGCAAAATCATTTTTCCTGTTGTACACATTTGTTTCCAGTTTTTTGTTATTATGAGCATTCCTTAAATAAGAATCCTTATCCACATCCCGTATGATATTAATTAATTCTTTATGTCGAACAACTTCCCCGAAATAGAATTGCTAGGTTAAAGTGCATATGTATTTTTTAATCTTTAAATAATAATTTTGAACATTTTTAGATTGTTCTAATTTATACATTCTCAGACAGTATTTGGGAGTAGTTGTTTCACTGATTTCTTGTCAAAATTGTTTATTACCATTTTAAGAAATCCTGACTAATAAGATCACTGGAAAATGTATCTTATTATTGTTTTAATATTATATAAATGATTACAATGAGATTGAATCTTATATATACATACAGACTTTTTTTTTTTTTTTTCCTCTTGTGATGTTAGGTATCTACTTAGAGAAAATAAATGCTGTGCCTATTTGGCTAAAATAATTATCTGGGCTAGAAACAAATGATCTGGTCATTTCAATTTCCATAGTCGCTGTAGTAGGTATTCTTGCAATCCGTTTAAGGATAGTGTCACAAACAGTATCTTAACTCTTAAGTAGTTACTATTAGTCAGGGAACCTACATATGCAGATTCACCAAGCAGTCATACAAGAAGAAAAACCTGATGAGTCATCACAAGATTTGGATGGTTCGCCAGTGTTTTTGCTGATGGTAGAGTTTTTCAACCACTTCCTATACGTTTTTCTTATGATATCTTTCCATAACAAACCTGATAATTTAAAACTCTCCCTTCAACGGAGCTGGTTTCATTTCCAACAGTCAAGGGGAGACACAAACAGCTCGGTGTTACATAGTCAATTAAACCAAGGTGGAAGAGGGGGAGGGTGGGCACAGTGATAAATGAGCAGTCATTTCAATGTTTTCTTTCTAGAAGAAATCAGAGCCAGATTACACATTATCTCCTCGCCCTGACTTTTAGCAAGATAGATAGCCACGCAAAATTTTCAGGTTCAAATAGTCTCCATCAAAAGGGCGAAAACCCTCATCTTCTGGCCACACTGAACTTTCATCTTTTTAACTGAAGGGATCCGATTTCTCTTACTGAATAAGAAAGAATTTATTCAAATGACTCTCTCAGTGTTAGGTCTTTAACCAAAATAAAGGCAAACGATGAAAGGAATTAACATCACCGCTTGATGCAGAGCTTTTCAGAGATTGTCCAAAAAGTGCTGTTTCAGATTCTAAAAGCAAAGTGATCGTGTTTACTTGTCATCAGTACTCCGAGTTCCTGTTCAGAATTCCGCATTTTAGGTGTCTGGTCTTACATCGTTGCGTTACTATAATACATCGTTGGCCTTAAAGCTGAAGCAACAATAAATTACATTAAAAGCATACACTGTTAGGAAAATAAATCCTTTTGATTGTATTTCAAGTTACAAAATTACCTATTTATCTTTGCCGGGCGATATTTAGTACAAACTTCTTTGTTTTGAGAAGGTTTTAATGTAGCACTTCATATATTAGTGACAGAAATAAATTCTAAGAAATAAATTAAGATTAGAAATAGAGAATGAATGAATTGGTTTGTTTTTTCTCGTTAGGTGTATTAACTGTAAAAGCAAACGCTGTAGGCTTTTGGAGCGGATCGACTGCAGAATCGGCGACACCAGGGTCTAAGTTATCTTCAATTAGGGACCAGTGAGTACATTAGGTTGCATTCCATATTAGGTGGAATTAAATTTCGGGTTCAAATCGTTTGTCAGCGCTCTAAAAACCCCAAACGACCTCTCTGATATATGACCCGGATGCTGCCAGACCAAACAATTTTTACCAAAGTGGGCCCTCCAGTGTGGGCTTAGAACTGGGTCACCTGCAGGGCAGATCTCAGCTTTGGTGACCTTCCCGGAACCTGGGGAGAAGGTTCCGCCGCAGAGGGAGCGGAAATCTCCCTTGAAAGGGCCTGACGGCTGCAGCCCAAACCCCTCCAACCGGGAGAGGGTATCCGGGCGGGCTGGGGCGGGTAGCTGGCCGCGGCACATCCGCAGGTGGAGATGCGCATCTCCGCGGAGGTGCGCGCAGCTCTGGGTAGGGAGCAGGTGGGAGGATTCCGCTTTCCGCCCCAGCACCGCCCGGGGTCAGAGGGATTGTCCTCTCTAGCACTGCCCAGTCAATTTGTCAAGGACCCGCATCGGATAAATAGCTGTCTCCCCGAGACCTGTATAGTGACTAATCCAAATAAATCGCAGTCACTTTTCCTGAGCGCTTCAAGCGGGCAGCTGGGCTTTAAAGGCTCTGCCTCCCAGACCTCCAGGGAAGACTGGCCGCGGCCACTGCGCACACCTCAGCGCCCCTGGACCGCCCGGGAGCCGCAGCCTCCTCTCCCGCGACTTGGGACCAATGAGAGCGGTGGCAGCCCAGCCCCAGCGCGCTGGCATGATCTGCCGGCTGGAGTTGCCCTTTGGGGTCCCCGGGGTGAAAAGCGAGAGTGAAGCCTCTCATCCTCCTGTGGACTTGTCTGGAATTTTATCCCCCTGGCCTGGTTTGAAGATCTCTCCTCTGGGATCTTCTTTACTCCCCACCTTTCTACCTCTTCCGCTGCTGCTCTAAGCCTCAGAAATTCGAAATATCTTCCGCATCTCGTTTGAAGCTTTTGGGCCAGTCAATCAGGATCTTTACCGGTTTCCTCCGAGATTTTTAAAGCTTTGATCCCCAAACTTACAGCTCCATCTCCCCCACTTCCATCCTTTTTCCTCTGGGATCCCTCTGGATGCCTGCTCAAAGTACCTGCTGGCGCCAGAGGAAATTCACTTGTAACAGATACTCAGCGGGTGTAAAACCAACACTCTGCTTCCGGGGTCATTTTCCTCCCCACCTTCTGCCCCATCAACTTGTCGTTTAGCCAGCGCCAACACCGGGAATTATTGTGAATCCTGAGTGCAGGGCTGGACAATTTGGAACCACTTTAATAGACCCGATGATTGCTATTTAACACGTTGTCTCCGGGACTCTGCTTTGTGCAGCCCTAGATTCTTGGCATCTGTGAAATGAACATGAGGCCCAGGATTGGTCCACAGGTAGCTGTTATAAAGGGATCCAGCGAGTCTTAAAGCTTCAAAATATGTAAAGTAAAAGTGAACTATTCCATTTGCTTCCAAAACGCTTACTGGAAAAAAAAAAATGCTGGGGAAAGCAGAAAATCTCACTCATTTTATTTTGGTGTTAAACTAGAAAGATTTAGGCAACATAATTTTACAATGGATTTATTCCCAGATATTATTTACATTTCATGTATAAGGTGAATCATTGATGAAGATATCGATGTTTTATGAATGTTTACCACCAGGAGGTTGAAAGACAGACTTTCCTTTCCTAAACATTTGTAAGAGCATCAGGTGTGTTTTATTTGAGCAAATAAAATGATTATTATATCATTTCTTTTCACAAAAGCAAAACCTAATAGTCCGATAATGTTTTGTGACTGTTATAACATTTTGCTTTTCAGTTCTACCTAATATCTCATTTATTTTTCAAATTTTACTCTTTATGAGTCATTTGTCATGCCCATGATTATTATGTAAAGCTCTTGAGCTTTATAAAACACTGGAAAACTATGTGCTGTGTTTATATTTCTAAACATTTAAGTTTGTTGGAGAAATAGCAGATACTTTTAGGTAATTTAATTTGAAAATTCATCTGAAAATTGTTGTCTTTCAAAGATCTTTGTCTGGGTTTGTTTCCTGCTTGGCCCTGCCTCTGCGCTGCTGAGCAGAGCTTCAGGTCTTCAGTAAATGTTCACAGAACTCATTTTGGTTGATAGCTAAAGAGGAAAGCCTGTCCAAAGGCCCTCACTTCAATTTCCCTGTCACCTAAAACACCTTGAGATTAGCTCAGCTGTCGTGGGGTGCAATTTTCAGTCAAGATCTGTGACGCTTCATAGTTTACTTTCTACTGTGGCATCACTCCCATGGTCATGAACTTCTGGAATGCTGTGGAGCAGAGATTTTCCCGTTTCATAAATCATTTTTGGAGATCTCGCCTGATTTGTTAGTCAGAGACAGAGTTTAAACAGTGGTCAAAGATAAGGTACAGATCTACACTGGGAGTTCATTAAGATCTTCCTGTGGGAAAAGATCTGCCATATTTCAGAGATTTGGAGTTTTTCATGGAGCCAAAAGTGACATACGATTTTTGTTACTTGAGGTATTTCTCATTTACAAGGTTTTCCAGTTTGTGTCTCGGCCACAAAGAAATGGCAGAATATATCAGTGTATGAAATTTGTAATTTAAAGACAACATCTTCTAGGTTCTAGAAAAGCTAGGTTAATTTTACGAATACCAAGGCAGACATATGAAATACTCCACAAATTAGAGCTAGACGTCAATGTTATAATTGCTGTTTCTTGAACCTTTTAGAGAGCATGAGGGAGGGACAAGGAGTAGGAGGGAGTTTCTCAGGATTTTACCAAATTAGATTTTTGAGTTGTCCATTATGGAATTTATTTGACAATTAAACTGTGCAAGGTCAGTTAACCAACTGAATTTTCTTTTCTCACTCCAGAGTATGTCGGTGGGTGACAGAGCATAACAGTGTTATTTCAGATATTATTAACTTATCCTGAAAATAAGTCATTTTTGGACACCAGTCAAGGTAAATGATTAGCTTCAGGTTAACGCTGACAAATATGAGAACAAAGCCTCATTTGGGTTAAGTTGAAGCAAATTATTCTCCTAGTAGAACAGAAAAATGACAACAAAAAAGGAATGAATAAAAGATTAAGACAAAAAAAATAATGCCAGTTTGATCATTGTATCACTTGTGATTTTTATCTTCTGACACAATTTTTTTTTTTTTTTTTTTTTTTCCGGGACGCGGGCCTCCCACTGTTGTGGCCCCTCCCAGCCAGGGAAGCCCTTGACACAATTTTTTTTAAAGTCTGTCATACTTTATAACTTTCTCAGATTTTTTTAAGAAGGGAGATTTTAAAAACTCCTTAAAATAGTTTTGAAATACAATAATTATCTTTTCAAAAAAATAGAGTTGACAGTAATTTTCTAGTGAATTTGATAGAATTTGTTTAGAAAAGCAAGTAGACGATTGTGCCTCCAAATAACAAATCTAAGCCCAGATAATTACCCAAACCTCCCATCTGCTTAAAAAAAAAAAAAAAACTTTATTGAGATATAATTCACACACCATACAGCACAAAGTGTACCATTCAAGGTTTTTCAGTATAGTCACAGGATCGTGCAAACATTACTACAATCTAATTCAAAATATTCCCCTCCTCACTACAGACAAACCCCCAACGATTGGCAGTCACTTCCATTCCCTCCTTCTCACCCCAGCTCTAGGCAGTCACTAAGCTACTTTTCTTTACGGATTTGCCTATTCTGGACATTCCATATAAATGGAATCATATGATATGTGGTCTTTTGTGACTAGATTCTTTCACTTAGCATAATGTTTTTGACCTTCATCCACATTGTAGCATGTATCAGTACTTCATCCCCTTTTATGGTTGAATAATATGCCACTGAATGGATATACTACATTTTATCCACTTATCAGTTAATGAGCATTAGAGTTTACATTTTTTGACTATGGTGAATAATGCTGCTATGGACACTTGTGTATAAGATTTTTATTTTATTTTATTATTATTTATTTTTTCAATGTATTTTTGGCTACGTTGGGTCTTTGCTGCTGTGCGCGGGCTTTCCCTAGTTGCAGTGAGCGGGGGCTACTCTTCATTGCAGTGCGCTGGCTTCTCATTGCGGTGGCTTTGTCTTTTGCAGAGCATGGGCTCCAGGCGCCCGGGCTTCAGGAGTTGTGGCTTGCGGGCTCTGGAGCGCAGGCTCAGTAGTTGTGGTGCACGGGCTTAGTTGCTCTGCTGCATGTGGGATCTTCCTGGACCAGAGCTCGAACCCATGTCCCCTGAATTGGCAGATGGATTCTTAATCACTGCGCCACCAGGGAAGCCCTGTGTATAAGTTTTTGTGCCCCACTCTGCTTTGATTGTATATAGTGTCAAGCACTGCTTGATCTGTATGTTCACGTGATAGACAGATGGAAATTTGCTTTCTATCTTGAAAGAAATAGAAATCTAACCCCATTTTTTACTGCCCATTTACCAGATTGTGAATTGTTTTCCATGACATATTCATACAATTTATCTCTAAGAAGCACTATAGGAGTAAAGAGTTATTTAATTTGTCTTTTCATTTGAACCAGGTAGAAAAAAGGGCACTGGAAAACAGAAAAAAATTGTTTTTTGTTTTCAGATAGTCAAATTAATAAAGTTATCCAAATGAAACTATATGCAAGTATTAGGATCTAGCTATATTTGCTTATGGATTTTCCATCTGGTGCAATGTAGTTGATTTTGTTGTCGTTGATTGTGCTAACCCTAAAGTCTTGTATGCTTGCTTACTTACTACTGTAATTCTCATATTCCCACAGAATATTCATTTTACACTTTAGTTTTCTTCTTCCATTGGGTAAACAGAGCCTCTTTAGCCTTTTTTGGTTTGGTTTTATCAGTGAGCACTTGATTTCTATGACAGCAGGCTCATTTGCATTTTTAAGGGGCTGGGTAGAATACTTACGGTGTTCTGCCTTGCAACTGTGATGAATCTGGCTCCAACGTGTATTTTAAAATATTCATTGTTTGCAAAGTAGAACGCCAAGAAGAACAGATGGCATGATATTAGATTGAATGGACAGCAGTTAGCACTTGTACATGTTCTCTGTAAAAAAGTGTCGTCCAACAGATATTTATTGATTGCCTGTCAACACAGTGCTGGTATGGTTGATGTGGATGAGTTTCTTCTATTTGCTTTTTATGTAACTAAGGGTTTACATTCTTCCCACTAAAATAGATAAAGTACTGCTCAAGACTGGGCCACTCTTTGATTGTGGCCTCAGTTGCGAGAGACTAACTTGCATAATATGTTTAATTATAACATCCAAACATGAGTATTAAAATCTTTTTGTTTTAGGATATTATTTATTACATAGATTTATTACATAGATCCACGTAGCACCTGCTGGAATACCTGAAACCTTTTTGGAACCAAACATTTCATGGAACCAAATTTGTAACACACAACAGTTTACTAGCTTTGAAATTCAGCTGATTCTGTTAAGAAACCATGTAACTAACCTAATTCCAACTGAATTAAGGTTTACATTGTGTAGAGTCAGTTACAGTATAGAGCTGGTGGTTGTTACTATGTAGTTAATAATAGTTAATCATTGTAGATAACTCTGAAAAAGAAAATCCCCTTTGGTAGCATCTGCAACACTTTTGCAAAAATCTCAATGTATATGAGGTTTCAAAGGAAATAAAGTAGATCTCATTCAATTTGCAAGAAGGCTTTTAAAGAGGTAGATTCTAGTTATTGAGACTCAGCAGTGGCAGTAGGGTTAAAATCATAATTCCCCCCAAAATGTCATTAACTCTTTTATAACCTAAAACACGGGCTTTCCTGAGCTATGTGAGGTTTAGAGTTAATGCAATGCAATGAGATTCAACAGGACTTCGGTGCTTTCCAATTCCCTTTCTCTCCTGTGTCATTTTGATTAAACGCATTTATGTTTTAAATCCAGACACAAGCTATATCCTTTATTTTAAGGTCTCTTTTTAAAAATATGTATAGGCAAGAAGTGGCTTTGGAATTGGGTGAGATTAGTGGCCTGAGAATGGGGTTTTAGACGTGGCAGCATGAACTCCTGGGGTATGAAGTTCAGATGAAGACACTCCATTCCGTTAACTTCTAATTGGTCAAAACTTTTGACTCCCTTTTCCTGCTCTAGCATTTCAAAAGAGGTCCTGCACAGTCAACATCCCCCTGAGCTTTGGAAAGTTTGTTTCCAAGTGTACTGCCCAGGACAAAACATGTTTGGGTGCTAAATAGTGTAGGAAGGTGATTCAGTGCAATGAAAAATGTTAATTTGATGAGCCTGGGTATCCCAGGCCTAGGAATCTTCATTACAGAATGATTCTCCGATAATCTTCTTTGCAAGAAAAGAAATGAGACCTGACTTCCTTTCATGGATATGCACAAACTTAGTCTTTCTTGTAGCTTTATATGTTTATCTTCTTAAGTGTACAGAGATTTATAACTCCATGGTATTTACTTATTGCCGGACAGGTGGCCTCCTGACAAGTTGTCTTCAGAATAGGATACAGTAATTAATCTTATTATAGATATATTGATATTAGTACCATACAAATCACTCTCTAACACCATTGTATAGACTGTCTACTGGCTTCCAATTAAACTTAAAAGGCACAAAGATAAGTGAATAAATAAGAGAATGAATGATGTAGTGAATACAGGGTAAAATATAGGCATCTGTTGTCTATATAAGAGGGAAGGAGATAGTTAGCATGGTCTTTGGCAATCTAGTTAAGTAATTTGCATTTTATTCTAAGGATACTTATCATCTTCTCTCTCTCTCTCTCTCTCTCTCTCTCTCTTCTTGTACTATGTTAGTTACTATTATTATCTGGATAGTTAAAAAGCTTGGCTACTATACTGTATAGGTCAGCAAGAGAATGAGAAATTGGAAAATTAGCATGTATCTCATTGGGAATTTCAAAATGCTTATATAAGTCTTTTAAAGATACTCTATTGATGGACGGGGACTAGATCTTGAAGAAAATATAGAGAAAATGACAAAGCAACTGGAGTAAACACTGATTTTCCCGCTGTAGGAACCCGGGCTCTGAGTGTTTATAAACTATAAAAAGTATCCTTTTTCTAACTTCATTAGTTGAATCTTCTATGGTAGCGTGTCATTGCCTAACTAACATCATGACTATCCAGTAGGTGTCAAATATTGCTTAAATAATTGCCGTGTGGCCAGACATAAAACACTGTGCTTGGTGTGTGTGTGTGTGTGTGTGTGTGTGTGTGTTTTCACGTGCACACGCACGTGTGGTGGAGGAGAAGAAGGAAGAGGAGGTGGGAGGAGGAGGGGAAGGAGAAGAAATAAAAGATCTTGAACTTGCTACGCTCTAGTAACTAACAATACAAGGTGTACAAGTGCTCAAAAGGAAGTTTCTTGTTCAGGATTATAAAATTAAAAAAAAAGAAATTTATTAAGGTATTAATTTTGTAATGGGAGAGAGAATAAACTCAGTTTTCACTATAAATATGGTGTTCTTTTAGCAGCAATCGTCACAGAATGTCAGCTGAGTACCACTTAATTTTTTTTTCCTCTGAGGGGAGGGAGATATCATACCTTTTGTTTTTATTACTGTCTCCATATGTTCAAGAGCTGGGCCAGGAAACTGATGGTGTTTAATCTGCACAAGTTTTTGGGAAACCATGATTCAAATTTTCTTCTTTTTTTAAAATAGCTGCATTTTATTCACTTTGGAAAATTTTGAAAATGCAGAAAACGCAAAGCAAATGATAACTACAGCCATGTTTTGATTCTGAATTAATCTTACAATAAGATTAGCTTTTTTATCGATGACCTTTCAGTGTCTGGTTGAGCACTTATCACTTCCTGTGTATTCACATATGGTGGGAAGACTACACATCTCACTGGGCAAAATAGGCATGAAAATAAATCCTCTAAAGCTTCCATTACTTTGCAAGGATAAACAGAGTTGGCATTAGAACAAATAGACAAACATTTGTGTCTTTTATTCTCTAATTTTGAAACTAAGGGGAATATGTCCAGTCAGTGATAAGAGATACATGTTGTTTTATTTTAGAGGAAAGAAGCCTTTAAAGAACTATCTGTGTTCCTCTTAGTTGTAAAAATTTCAAAATATGTACTAAAACAAGACATAATAAATTATTGTTGCTTATAGTTCCTTCTTACCAGTGCAAAGAACAGTGGAAAGCTGAGGAATTTATTTATTAGATCCAACTGAATCTTTGTTGTGAAATAAAAAATACTGCCCTCTAAAACTGTGATTTTTTTAAAAAGAATTTCAAATAACCCAAACCTGCCAGGGTAAACGTGGTCTACATTATCACCTAAAGCTTAGGGGGAAAAACATACACTATGACTATTAATTTAAAATAAATACTCACCATTGTGCATGCTTTTATAAGTCATTTAAGTCAGAATTTCAAAAATTTAACTATGTACCACTGAATATTAACTGAGCAATTCAGATTAGCATGACTCTTGCGGTTAATATTTGCAGAAACTTCTAATAATTATCAAGATGGCCTTTATTTGTTTTTTCTTGCCACTGACCCATAGGATATACGAAAAGAAAACAGATCAGCCTCTTTCCTGATAAGAAGAGTAACCAAGAAGGCCATCTGCAAGAACTAAGTGGTGAGTAATTTCTTTTTTTAACATGAATCGAAATATTTTAATATACATTACCTCGGGCAGATGAGATGTATGATTTATTTAAATAAGTTCAAAGATGTTTATATAAAAACAGTGAACAGAGGCACGTTACTTTATCTTTTGAAGAGAGAACTAGTGAAAATGGAAATTCCAGAAATGTCTGTTTCTTAGAATGAGATCAGTTTAAAATTTTCCAGTGCATAACAAAACACTTAAAAAATTTTTAAGCATTAAACTTAACATACCATGTTTTAGAAAATACATAAGAGCAACCTGGATTTAGGGGGTTTAGACCAAGTCTTTGAAGTCTTAAATCTCCTTGAGACCTAAAAGATTGTTTATAACTAACGGTTGCTTTGTAAAAACAATGTTGACGAGATGTTTTAAAATTTTCCTGTTAAATTTTTATGAGAATATGTGGGGTTGAGAAAAGGGAGCATCTGTATTGCAAGATGATTTCATAAAATTGATTTATGTAATCTCAGAAATGGGGAACAGAATGCTTAGCAGGAAAGAAATTTATCAGTGGGTTGTATATGTGAAGCAAATGAAAATATGGAAAGCTATATCAGCTTAGATGGGCCTAATAATTTCTGAATATTAGTATAAGATTAGTGATACAGCATCTTTAATAGATTTTTTGTGGGTCTTTTTTGTTAGGACAGTGGAACCCAATACTGGGGTGCACATGACTGAGAGGGAACTGTCAGACTATTGGATATATCAATTCCACTAATATATATTTTTCTGCAAAGTTTTGCTTTTAGAGTGATCAGATTTTATTTAAAACAGATCTAAGAAGGAAAGTTTTTTTTGGAAATCAAGACTGTATTAGTATTTGGAGCTGCTGACAGGGAGAAAATTCTATTCTTAAAAAAGCATTTCTCTGTCTGGCTGTATTATATGAGGTTTTTTTTTTTTTTTTTCTTGTTTGCTTTTAACTCATTCATTCTTGGCTATGTGCTCTTGTAACATAGTTTTTCTCAAGAGAAGGCCAAATAATGGAGGGATACTCAACACAGAAACAACCTTACAAAATGTTGATTTTTCATTTCTCAGCTATCAATTAATCTGCTGGTCATTTATTTCACTAATTAGCCTCCTCTTGGAAAAGGCGAACAGAAATTTTTACCACTGATAAATTCCAAATTAATAAAAAAAATTTACCTTAGTTTTAATTAGCAAGAGATTTAGTAAAGAAGAGAGTTAAAAATACTTGGCATTTTACTTATATATTATTAACATACACTTGACTCTATTAATATATAATTCATAAATACATTTATTATATATTACTATATATGAATTGTATTTGTTTTTTCTTATCCTAATTACATCTGCACTACAGTATAGAATTTTCAGAGTTAATTGCAGTGACTCTCCTGTGTTTCCCTCCCATTCTCTCTAGATTCATTATTTAAACTATTAACACCTTATATTTTCCAAGATTTTGTTCCTATACCAAAATAATATTCCTCATGATATAATGAATGTATTTTGATCTATTTTCACTTTAGATTTATAAGGCTTTATCATTACAGAGTAATAATCCTAGATTTCTTAACAATTGGAGAATTCTTTTATTAAATTAGTGGGTGATTTGAGGAAAGCTCTTTTTGCGAGGGAGGGTTGCTTTGCATTTTGTTTCTTATTTTGGGTTTTTTTTTTTTTTTTGATCATCAACACTATACTCTTAACAAATGGACATATTTGTGCTTATGTTAAATAAAGTGAATTGAAATTAATCTTATAAGAATTGCATTTATACTCCTTTAAAAATCAGTATTTCTTGGATACATATATATGCACTACAAAAAAGTGCACTTGATTTGCTGTCATTTTTCTAAAAAAGGTATACACTTAGAGACTTAAAAAGATCTATATCAAGGTACTGAGTGGGAATATGAATGTTTTAAAGAGATTTCCCTTTGTTTACCTGTATTTACTAACTTTTCTAGAGTGAACTTTAATTGATTTTGTACTCAGAAGTACAAAAATATATTTTACATTAAATTAAAAAAAAATCAGTATAGTGGAATTGATCCAGAAAGCTAGTCTCACTGGGTCTTGACAGATGGTGGTACACCTGATCCTTTGTTCAGTGGTTAAGTCAGAAGCCACACCCTTGTCTGAGAGCTGGTACTGGATGTGGGGAGGATGATTATGACCCAGAATCAATGAATTCACACCTTGAAGGGGACCCCAGTGGCTGCTGCTGGGGCAGCCTTCTCATCCATCCTACAGACGTGGTCACTTTCCAGTTCACATGGCCACATAGCCAATGCTGGTTTCGGGAAGTCTTTTTCCAGAGGTCACAGACTCATGAAATATTGGCTGCCATATCAGGTCTGCAGGTCTTCACTATTTCTTAACAATAGTTAAGAAATTTGGAATTAGTAAGTGCATTTAGCAATCAGGAGTATTCACGTAAAAATTCAGATATCTAGGCTGTCTTGAAAATAACCTTGAAAAGGCCAACTTAGAGATCTTTTCATAGGTGACAGGTGAGTTGGAAGAGCAATTGCCCATCTTATGAGGGCCACACACTTTTGTTCTCAGCTGACTTCCTATGGACCACCTGGCCCTACAGGCCTTTGAGTTTGCAACTTCGATACATTAGTCAAAAGTAATATAAAACTGTGAGAAAGTGATTCCTTCCTGATAATAATTAGGTTTGCCAAACACCAGTTCTCAGGATGCCTTAGATTTCCTGCTTGTACTTCTGTGTTATTTGGGAATCACCAAATGGGAAATGAAAAAAAGCAAATGGACCTAACTCACAGCTTGAAGTACTTAAGAGTCAGACTAAGTTAGGAAACATGGCTTGAGAATATGGGTTTATTATCTCTATGACACATGGATGGTGGGGAAGAGAAAGCATCAGAGGCAATGACACTGTCCATTGGATTTTCCTGAGACCAATTTTAGACAGCAGGAGAAGATGACTCTGCCTTCTAAGTGTCTTTTGTCCTGGACTCATAATTCTTCCACGTATATTCATTTATACAGTTCTTAATTTTAACTACATCTCTGATGGCACCCTGAAGCAAAGCACATAGTGGGAAAAATGCATTTGCTAAATCTTGACCTTTGGATTCAAAGAGGATGTTTTAGTTGTGATGTCATTTCCAGACTATCCTTCTGCAAGCAAATTATTAACATTTGTTAGTGGGAATTCCCCAGTGGTCTAGTGGTTAGGATTCCACGCTCTCACTGCAGAGAGCCCAGGTTCAATCCCTGGTTGGGGAACTAAAATCCCACAAGCCTCACAGCGTGGCCAAAAAAAAAAAAAATTTGTTAGATGGAGATACTTACTTGTGTACATCTTACTAAACCTTTCCAAGATGGAAGTGGATTCTAAGGTTGACATTAGCATAATTAAGGGTGAGCGACAAAAACATTTCACTCAGAGATAGAGGAGAGTCATATATATTTAAATAGGATGTCAAGTAAGGTATGTGTTTCTTTCATGCTCTACAATAATGACACATACCTTGAGGACATTGAAAATTTGGATTTGTTTTGAGGTTTCAGTATCTGTTGTCACATAGGTTAGACCTTTATGTGCTGTAGTTAGAGATTTGCTGTAGTTATATATGCTGTAGTTAGAGATTGCAAAGTGTTTTTGTTCATTTAATATTTTTCTAGAATAGCTCTCATCTCTTGGCTCTGAATGACCAAATACCTTGCTTATTGTAGATTCATCTTCATAGCTACATTATTTGACCTGAACTAGATGATAACCAGTTTTATTTGCAGGAAAACATTAATCTAAGCAGAAGCATTCAAACACATGTGTAGAATCATTTCTCCTAGTACACATCTATTTCATTAATTTTATTTCCCAACATCTCACCAAACTACCTCTGGCACAGTTTTCTTGTTAGTCTAAATAAGAGAGTCCTCCTCAGTCCTACATGACTGTTTACATAGGCCGTTGATCAATTTTGTTTGGATTTTAAAAAGTTGTCATGGCTATTAAACAGAAAGGCAATACTTAAAGCACATCCCTTTAGATATATTTTTTTCCTGATTTTATTCCTAATTTAATAATTAGGAAGTGAAGAACTGATTCCTAAATAGTTTTGGGCTGAAAAACAAAATAGTATTTTTTAACACAATGCTTAGCTGTGGCTTTTGGCCAACGTTTATGCCTTGCATGTCATTTGTGAATGCTTTCAAATAAAAAATGTGCAGAGTTGCATTTATTTTTTGGCCTCATAGACCACATAAGAGCAGTTTCCATGCTTATTCTAAGCCAGCTCTGTAAAGAGATGTAATGCTACTTAAATTTTTAAACAAGTCAAGAATTTCAAACAGGGCTGTGTTATGTTATCACATCTGGTCATTCTTTGCATTAAAAGGATTATTCTCCCTGTTTTGCATTGTTCACTACTTGGACATCCAAAATGTCAATAACAGACCAAGACTGCAATAGGTCACTAGAGGGAAGAGAATATGGAGAGTAAAGAATAGCATTGAAATACGCTTTAATCTCTAAAAACTGCTTTTTAAAGTTTTGGGTCCATAGATTTTGTTAAGAATCTAATGAAAGTTGTAGAACCCTCTCTAGAGAAATGCACATAAACTTGCAAAATCTGAATATTCAGTGAGGCTCATCATGACTTTGGGCTTGGAGATCACAG
Source organism: Neophocaena asiaeorientalis asiaeorientalis (assembly GCF_003031525.2). Taxonomy (NCBI): domain Eukaryota; kingdom Metazoa; phylum Chordata; class Mammalia; order Artiodactyla; family Phocoenidae; genus Neophocaena; species Neophocaena asiaeorientalis. Next base: position 3,496,450 of record NW_020174698.1, read on the forward strand.
GTTAGAAACCCTTACAACAAATTGATATGTTATATTTTACACACAACATAGACTATGTATGTATGCACATATGTGCTAGGATGTACATAGTCAAATTTTTTTTTAAATTCCTTTAAGTAATTATGAAGTTAACTCCCCAAGTAGTTGAAAGCTTGGAAATCTTGGTTGTTTCTGTCTAAAGGGTTGTTTAATTCCATAAGACACAGGTAGTGATGCTAACTTTTAAAAATCAATATTTTAATGAAATAAAAGAGTATGCTGAAAACAAGTGATATAAAGGTAATTTATCTAACTGCAATTGGGTAATACCTTCTTACCCTCATCCCTTTAACAGTTTTTGATTTCAAATGTTGACAAGATGCCCATTTTCTATGTAAGTCTGTAAAAATTGGATGTCAGATTCCTTATGTCTTCAGTAACATTCAGTTCAAAATATTTCTAACTTTCCTTGTAATTCCTTCTTTGGACACAGAAAAAATTTAGAAGCCTGTTGTATAATTCCAAAATTACTTAGAAATGTGTTATTTAGAGTGTGTTCATTATTTTCAGGTATTTGGGGGTTTTATATGTCTTTTGTTATTGATTTCTATTTTAATTCCATTTTCATGAGAAAACACTGTGTATGAATTAAATCCTTTGGAATTGATAGTCACTTGTTTTTTTATTTTTATTTTTTAGTCACTTGGTTTTTATATGACCCATTTTGTTGAAAGTTTTAGGTGCACTTGAAAAGACTGGGCGTTCTGCCATTGTTGGTTACAGTGTTCTATTTATGTCAATTAGGTCAAGTTGGTCGATAACATCCTTACTGATTTTCATCTACTCATTCTCTCAATTACTGAGACTGGAATGTTAAAATCCCCAAACATAATTGGTGTACTGGGTTGAATGGTGTTCCCCCCACCCCAAATCCATGTCTATCTAGAATCTGTGAATGTGACCTTATTCAAAAATAGGGTCTTTGCAGGTGTAATCAAGTTAAGATAAGGTCCATCCTACTGGAGAAGAGTGGGCCCTTATCCATTGACTGATGTCCCTATAAGACTAAGGAAATTTGGACACAGACACAAAAGGAAGGCGGCCATGTGAAGATGGAGGCAGAGATTGGAGGTATGAAGCCAGAAGCTGAGGAATATCGGCTGGCAATCACCAAATGCTTTAAATGGCAAGAAACACTCCTTCCCTAAGCCCTTCCTAGAGAGCATGGCCCTGCTAACACGCTGATTTCAGACTTCTAGCCTTTAGAACTCTAAGACAATGAATTTCTGCCGTATTAAGCTCCCCCGGCCTGCACCCAAAAGGATGTTAGGACACTGTAATAATTACTTTGACAGATTTCTCTGGAATGTTTTAAAGTTTTTAGAAAGCAAAAATGCTCCACCATGTTATTGATAACAAACAAGAAATAGATGCTTTCGCTAGCATGGTCTTAACTAATATTTTTGGGTATATGAATAGGGTTATGAAATAGAGATTTTCAATAAAATCGTAAATATTTGTCTTCCGCACTTTCAATTATAGGGTTAAACTCAAACAAAAATCAGAACACAAAGATGAAAACTTTCACCCAAATCTCGACCTAGATCATTACTTATCAATCATTCCACTCTGTGCCAAGTACTGGGCTATGTGCTGTACCTTTTGAGGATTGAAAAATAGAATAGAAGCAGCCCTGTTCTCAAGGTGCTCCCAGCATAGTGCCAGAATAAGACCTATAAGCGGCGACCTCATTACAGAGGCTATCAGTACTCTATTATGCTAACAAGTGTGATGTTTTGGACATATTTCCCAATTAATGTTTCCTTATCAGCTAGCCAAGTTTTCCCTCCCTGCTCCTTCCCCGTCTTATTGGATCCAGGAAAGAGGCTGACTGAAGCTACCGGGAAGGAAGGAAAGTCGGCCCCTTCCATCCTCGGAGGGTAACAGGAGGAGGAAAAAGGTGCAAGGGACTGGGGGCATCTATGTCCCAGCTTCTCTCCTGGAATAGAAGTTCCAGGTCCGGGCCTCTTAGACTCTCGGGAGAGAGCTGATGAGGAGAGGGCGATGCGGGTTGCGGGTTCGGCCGGGGAGAGGCGCCCTCGTGGAGCACCCCGCGTCTCAACACAGCGGGAGCGAGAGGACCGTGCACTCCCATCCAGCCCCGACTCGGCAGAGGATGCGCGCGTGGTGCCCAGGGAACAAAGGACCAGAGAGAGCACAAAGGCGCTAGGCACAGATGCAAGACAGCTTCTTCCCCACCCAAAACAAACCCCAAACCCAGAAACTCACAGCGAGGTCCCTGTGGAAATGGCGCCCTCTGGAGGAGACGGGGAGAGGGGTAGAACTAGAAGAGACCCGCCTTGCCCGGAAGAGGCAAAGCAAAAGCAACGCTTGGATGTTTATGCAAAAGAGATGACTTAAACTTGCAGACGAGGAGGAGCTGTGAATTGTCAAGTTTAAATTGCTACCCTCTCCCTCCACACCACACCTCACTCCCAGGGTGGGAGTGTATTAGGAAAAATGGACTGCAGGGATCCTTACCCGAGATCTAAAGAGGTCACATTTTCTTCTCAAGTGAAGATCAAGACGACTGAGCCTCTTGCCTTATATGTTCTCATCCTCCGCCCCTACTTGTCCCTGCAGACAAGGTCAAGCCTTTGCATAAACAAAATAGAATATATCTAGGAGTGAACTACCCCGAAATTAACATTCCTAACTGTGCCCTTTCTAAGGCTGTATTTAAAAAACAGCACCCAATTTCTTGACGTTTTGCAATTTATTATTCTAATCATGCATCTCTGTCTTTTAGAAGTCTAAATGTCACTTCTCCCTGCTCTTATCTACCTCGTTTGATGGTTTGATGGTTCCCATTAAAATAAAGCGATGGAGTATAACTGGCTTTTAGTGCAATTGATCACTGCTGGGGGAAGAGTCAGCAAGGGAGCATTCTAGAGCACAAACTTTGGTTCTCCAGAATCAGGGCCGGATTCCTCAACAGATAAAGACAGGCCTCTCAGGGCACCGGCTAAGCTGGGCACCAAAGTAAGTAGGTGCTTAAATCCTCTGAAAGCGTTACCTGGCCCTGTGCAGAACAGCTTACTAGAAAAAAGCAGCAATAAGACAAGGATATTTTCCCACCTGATTTTAAGAGGTTTTTTTCCCTAGATAAAATGAGAATAAAAACATGAAATTTTGTCTGTCCATTGAGAAGGTGATATATGAAGGGGAGGAAAGAACCAGAACTCACTCTATCGCATGCTTCTGCCTTGATCTTTGTTTCTTCTCATGACGGGCTGTTAAAACCACATTAGGGTATATAGTTGAGTTTCCAAAGAGACCTCTGCTTTGGGGATGTGTGTTTGCTGTGTGTGTGTGTGTGTGTGTGTGTGTGTGTGTGTGTGTGTGTAGTGGGCGAGGGAGAGGGAGACCAGATACACTCCCTCAGACTAAGGTGGCCCAAGTCCTAGGAAAGAAGTGAGGTGTGAACCCCATAACTTTGGGATAATAAAGCAGGGCTGTGAAGACTCGCTAGGCCTCCAGTACCCCCAACTGCAGCCAAAGGCAGGAATCTCTGCGATGGACAAGAGTAGGTTCTAGATCCGGTATATGACCAGGGAGTTGATAACTCACATTTCTTACTTTCATTTCTTATTCTTCCACATGATAGAGGTCAGCAAACATAGCAACTTGTCTCAATTAACTCTTGCTCCTCCTTTCAAAATTATGTACATTTTAAGAGCTATATAAATGTAAGATATCTATTTATCTATCTACCTACCTGTATCTTTCTATCTATCTCTAACTCTATCTATATATATTCCTTTTCACCTGAGTACATATGACTTGCCAGTGCCTAGAAGAGAAGTTTGCACAGAAGCACTCAATTAATGCTATAGCAATCCTCTGAGGGATCTGAACATTATCCGTGAACTTTTGCTACTCTCTTTTTAAGGATGGTATTATAAAATTTTAAAATATACAGGGTCATTTCAAAACAGCCAATGACTTAGTAATTGACGATGCTAGGATGACGGATAAGTGCTCATTATGCCAGACAACATACCAAGTACTCCACACATATCACTTCACCTGATCCTCACCAGCCTGAGGATAGTAGCAAGTGCTGGGTCTTCCCATGTGCTTGGCCCTGTGCTCAGCACCTTGACGACATGCACTATTAAATTTATTTTTCATAACAACCTTAGAAAATAGGAAGTACTATCAATTCTACCTTAAACTAAGAAAGCTGAGGCTTAGAATGGTCAAATGATTAGTTTACAGGTCACACTGCTAGTAAGTGGTGGCACTGGGATTTGAGCAGGCACTCTGCTCTTAACCACACATTATTTTTCCCGTTTTATAGAGGAATTAGTTGAGGTTTTCTTAGAGGTAAGTCAAATCATGTTACTCTTCTAATCAATACCCTTTAGTGACTTCCCATTTCAATCAAAGTAAAAACCAAAGCCCTTATCGTCACATCCACAGCCCTCCGTGTTCTAGTCCCCTGTTATTCTGACATCACCTCCTACTGCTTGCTGGCTCTCCACCAGGTATAGCTGTCTCTCTGCTGCTCCTTCAACACTCCAGACAAGGCCGTCCTATCTCAGGGCCTTTGCACTTTGCACAGACAAGGCTGTCCTATCTCAGGGCCTTTGCACTTTGCACAGACAAGGCTGTCCTATCTCAGGGCCTTTGCACTATCTCAGACCTTTCCTCTGTTGGGCATGCGTTTTCCCCAGATATCCACATGGCTCACTCCCTAACTTTCTTAGATGTAGTCAAATGCCACATCAGGTAATTCTTGACTATTCCATTGCAAGTTGCCTCTTTTCCTCCTACCCCGAATCTTGACACCCTCTGTTCGTCTTCCCTTATTCTTTGTATTTTTTCTTGAATGTCTGTTTATATTATAAAACTCATTAGAGAGGGGTCATCTCCCCTCTCTCAAATATAAGCTTCACCAAGGACAGGTATTTTTATTTTTGTTATTTTTTAAAAATGCAGCACCAGCATTTAGAACAGAACCCAGTACAGTAATGGGTGCCCGATAAGTATTTGAGTGAGTGACAGGAGGTTAAGGCGCTCACAAAAGGTCACACGTTTAGTACTAGGCAAAGTGAGGCTTCATTACAAATCCAGTATTGGAGTTTATCCACATATCAAATGCATAAAGTATCTTCTTGAGCTCTTCTTCTAAGTCTCTTGGTCTTTAATTATAGTAGGTCGGGTGAACGTGAATAAACAAACCAAACAGGAAAAAGGCAGCCTTTGTTACTGTCTCTTAAAGTGGGATACTTTAAAGTGAGATCAAATCAGAGGCCAGGTCAGGGAAAGGGGACACTGGTCTTTAACAGAAAGGGAGTTGACAAGTGATGAAGTAAGGAATGTGCTGATGTTTCTGGGCTGCACGAAGGGGCAAAGTGTGGGAAGGTCCTGGATGAAGTTGGTGTTGGGTTAATTAATTAGGGTGGGATGCCTGCACGTTAAGGGGAGGAAGGAACCGAGGGAATTGATTTGGAGTGGACTGAAGTCTCAAGTAGCAGTTACAAAGGATCCTGGAGGCACAGGAAGGATGGGAGAAGTGCTGGGTACAGCTCAATTTGGCGAGTGGCCAAAGAAACATGTCAGATATTAGTGAAAACAGGCCACAGCTGCTGCAATTTACAAGCTACATGTCAGGCCTTTCCTTAGCCACCCTTCCACCCCGCCCCATCTCATGTCCTGGAATAGCCATTTTCTTCCGAAGACAACCAGTCATAACTCAGTTCTCACTTGAGGGCATAAGAGAAGGCAGGGGATGCTCAGGATTCATTGCTAATGGAGAAGGGCTCACAGCATTCATGAAAACTCAATTTCCCCCGAGACTGAGAATTATAATGTTAGCGTACTGAACTCCCACCTCTTTTGTTCCTAGGACAGTTTTAAAAATTGTGGTTATTTTTCTTTAATCTCATGATATCTAAACTTGTAATATCTAAGACTTCTAGAATATTTAAGTGTCTTCTTACTCCCTTCCTCTTCAAAATGTATTGATATGTTTTGTATATTTCTCCATCCTAGGAAAAAGATTCTAGATAATTCAGAGTAAAACATATATATGTATGTATATACACATATACTTATATACCAGACAGTTTAAAAGTGGAAAGAACAAAAACATTTAAAGGTATACATGTTGTTACTGAATAATGTAATTTGGCAGAACTACTTGGTAGCATTTCTCCACTCCCCCTGCTCAGATGGTGATTAAGTGCATAGACTCTGGATCCACACATGCTGGGTTGGATTCCAGGCTCTGCCACTTCCTAGCACTTTCAAATTATTGACCTTTATGTTCCTCATCTGTAAAGTGCAGCTAAAACTAATTCTTCACTAAAAGGGCTTTAGTAATGTTTGAGTAAATACATATCACATTTATAATAGTATTAAATATTAAATATTGCTACTATTTATAGATGCTATACATATTTAAAAGATTTTTTGTGGTTTCTTAACCTGTTATGTACAGTATTTAGAAAAGGATCCATAGAGAGGTACTTAAATATTTCCTATCACGTTGAGGAAAAGAAAATATCATTATAGTTCTAGCCAACCAGTATTTCTTGTTCTGATGAAACATGTAAATGGCATATGGGAAGCTCTTCTATGTAGGGAAATAAATTCAATGTAAAATAAGAGCAGGTTTAACATACAGGAAGTGAATTCTATTAATTTTTTCTATCATCAGCTTTCTTTGTGACGCTGCTTCAATGCTGAGTGAAGTTGTTTCATGGAATAGCTCTCATTTGCATTCTGAGATAACATAAGGCATAAGGTAACACGATGCCCCAGAACTGCACACTTTTTAGGATGGAGGAGCTCTGATGTTTTATCAAGCACACCTACTAAGAATGAAGATTTCACTCGAAGTCACTTTCTTCCTTGATCCCTAGCTTACACAGGTATTGTAAAACATGGATAAAGATTGTGAGAAGCACTGAAACCAAACTAAATCCTAAATAAGTTATCAATGAATACATTTACCTCAAGTTGCTACTCTTCATACTTTGTTGTTTAACCAGCTGTTCTGTGGTCACTTGGTTATTTAAACTAAAATAAATTATGGACCACTAATCAGATGTTGGACACTGTTACGGGGGTTGGATACAGAAAATTGAATAAGTCCTGTTCTCAGTAAAAAGCATTGTCTAATGAGAGAAATACAAATTATCTTCATCTAAGTCTAATGCACGTGGTAATACTATGGTATCAATATGAATATATTACTAGGGAGACGCTAAAAAGAGAGGGACTGATTCTTCTGCAAGTATGGGGTGCAGGGGGCCTTGAAGGATGCATAGAGGTAACTAAGCTTCAAGTGGAGGAGCAGGATAGTGTTTCTAGTCCATGTGCATAGTCTGTTGAAGCAAGAGTATGAGTTGAAATGTAGAGACTGTCATGATACATGTGGCTGAAAAAGGGGTAAAACCTTAAGCAAGGCAGTGACAATGAAAATGGTGAGGAGAGGATTCATTTGACATTTTGAGGCATAATCAACAAGACTTGATGACTGATGCTCACGTTTAGTGGGGTTAAAATTGGAGATGATATGGCTTGGGTTTTTGACATTACTGAGATGGGGATGCAGCACAAATTTTTGTTTTCTTCTGTTGGTTTTGCTTTTGTTTGACAAGAATGTATGTACTGATAATTCCAAGTGAGATAGTTTTAGTTCGAATATTTTGTCACTGTGCAGTCGAAAACCACATTTACCCTATTATCTCTGTGTTCAACTCATCACCGTGTCCTAACTTCCAGTTGCACTTGTGTCATGCAACTCATGGTTTCTCTGGCTCATTTTTTTCCTGTCCTACAGGCTGTCTTCAGAGCTCTTGGTTTTGAACTCTAGTGACAAACAATAGAATTGACCAGTGCTAACCCAAATAAAACAAAAACAGCTCTTTCTAGGATTCGAATAGGACATGCATGTAGAAGATGTAACCCACTCCCCTGGGAACAGTATTCCAGGTGACTGTTTTGGGCCTCCCAAACCTCCAGATCCCTAACTAGGCATGAGAATTAGCAAAGGAAAGTAAACAAGCCATTTTAGCACACCAGGAAGCTTCTCTCAAGTCACAAATACATTCCTATTCCTGAGAATTATACACAAGTCAATAAAGATTAACTAAACAGTTGGAAATACAGCTAAATAAAAGCTGAGACTTTAAAAATCACTCAAGAATATGCACATTGCAAGCAGTTTGGCAAGAAGCTCTTGCACGTTTCTTTTTGCTGTATTTCTTAACACAGTTTCTTTAAAAATCAACTTTGGCAGACAAACGGAGATCCTCTATTAACGGATACTTGAGCACTTGGGCTGTATTCACAGTTTACTTCTGCAACTCAAAGCCTCAATTCAAACTACTGATGGAGGAGCTTTTTCTTTTTTTTTGTTTAAAAATTATTTTTTTAAATCATCGTATAAAATGTAAACATGTAAAAATGACATATTAAACAAAAGCGTATTTCAAGAGTTTTTGAAACAAATGAAGGCACATCTTCTTTTGGTTGTCAATATATATTTAAATGTCAGCCTAAGAGGATTTTAAAGTACACGTAATTGTGACTGAGGCAAAATTTTAGAGAATTGTTATCCAATTTGTAGACCCAAGAGATCAACGAAGTTTGTTTGTTTGGGTATGTGGGGCTCTCACTGTCGTGGCCTCTCCCGTTGCGGAGCACAGGCTCTGGACGCGCAGGCCCAACGGTCATAGCTCACGGGCCCAGCTGCTCTGCAGCATGTGGGATCTCCCCGGACCGGGGCACGAACCCGTGTCCCCTGCTTCGGCAGGCGGACTCCCAACCACTGCGCCACCAGGGAAGCCCTCAACGAAGTTTTAAAACTATCCATTAACTTCTGCCTTTTTCTTATTGTAATTTATCTGTGTATTTTTTTCAGGGTGAAGATAGAAAATGAAACTCAGATGAATCGGTTTTGCTCCTTGAATGTAGCTTCACTACAAAAGTAGATGAAGTTGAGGAGGTTTAAATTACTCCACAAACTGGAATAAAATTTCTAATGATATGTGCATTTAGATTGTTTTATTCCAGTCCCCCAATTACTATTTATAACTAAAAAATAGATTTAAATCATAGAAACCATATGTATTTCAATGCCGGAATGCTTTTCTTTGGAAAGAAATATAAAGTGTAATAAGTTGATAATTTTTTTTTTTTTTTTTTCGGTACGCGGGCCTCTCACTGTTGCAGCCTCTCCCGTTGCGGAGCACAGGCTCCGGACGCGCAGGCTCAGTGGCCATGGCTCACGGGCCCAGCCGCTCCGCGGCATATGGCATCTTACCTTACCGGCACACAAACCCGTGTCCCCTGCATCGGCAGGCGGACTCTTAACCACTGCGTCACCAGGGAAGCCCTAAGTTGATAATTTTTATAAGTAGTTAAAAGACTATTTATTGAAAATCACCAAATGCTTTAAAATGTCTGCCTAAAAACTCTTGTGTTTGATTTCCAAAGAAGTGAGCCAGCATTGCTGGTTGTTCTGTTTACATAGTAAGAGCTTCTCTCTGGCATAATCAGTTATCTTACTACTTTTTAAGGAAAACATTAAACCTGAGAATTGAACAATTGCCAGAAAAAAAGAAAACAAACAAAAAAAACTTTCATCATAAAAGGCTTAAGAAGGTTTTTTTTTTTTTAAAGTTTTGAGACCTGAGGAGTTCATTTAAAAGTAGATTTAAAAAGTATTTCAGGGCGCCTTCAAGAGGACAGAGGAGTAAGACATAGAGATCACCTTCCTGCCCACAAATACATCAAAACTACATCTACATGTGGAACAACTCCTACAGAACACCTACTGAACACTGGCGGAAGACCTCAGACTTCACAAAAGGCAACAAACTCCCCACGTACTTGGCCGTGTGGCTGACAGGGTCTTGGTGCTCTGGCCAGGTGTCAGGCCTGAGCCTCTGAGATGGGAGAGCCGACTTCAGGACATTGGTCCACCAGAGACCTCCCAGCCCCACGTAATATCAAATGGTGAAAGCTCTCCCAGAGATCTCCATCTCAACGCTAAGACCCAGCTCCACTCAATGACCAGCAAGATACAGAACTGGACATCATATGCCAAAGAGCTAGTAAGACAGGAACACAAACCCACCCGTTAGCAGAGAGGATGCCTAAAATCATAATAAGCTCACAGACACCCCAAAACACACCACTGGATGTGGTCCTGCCCACCAGAAATACAAGATCCAGCCTCATCCACCAGAATGCAGGCACCAGTCCCCTCCACCAGGAAGCCCACATAACCTACTGAACCAACCTTACCCACTGGGAGCAGACACCAAAAACAATGGGAACTATGAACCTGCAGCCTGAGAAAAGGAGACCCCAAACACAGTAAGTTAAGCAAAATGAGAAGACAGAGAAATACACAGCAGATGAAGGAGCAAGATAAAAACCCACCAGACCAAACAAATGGAGAGGAAAAAGGCAGTCTACCTGAAAAGGAATTCAGAGTAATGATAGTAAAGATGACCCAAAATCTTGGAAATAGAATGGAGAAAATACAAGAAATGTTTAGCAAGGGTCTAGAAGAACTAAAGAGCAAACAAACAATGGTGTACAACACAATAAATGAAATTAAAAATTCTCCAGAAGGAATCAATAGCATAATAACTGAGGCAGAAGAATGAATAAGTGATCTGGAAGATAAAATAGTGGAAATAACTACAACAGAGCAGAATAAAGAAAAAAGAATGAAAAGAATTGAGGACAGTCACAGAGACCTCTGGGACAACATTAAATGCACCAACATTCGAATTATAGGGTCCCAGAAGAAGAAGAGAAAAAAAAAAAGGACAGAGAAAATATTTGAAGAGATTATAGTTGAAAACTTCCCTAATATGGGTAAGGAAATAGTCAATTAAGCCCAGGAAGCACAGAGAGTCACATACAGGATAAATCCAAGGAGAAACACGCCAAGACACATATTCATCAAACTATCAAAAATTAAATACAAAGAACAAGTATTAAAAGCAGCAAGGGAAAAGCAACAATTAGCATAAAAGGGAATCCCCATAAGGTTAACAGCTAATCTTTCAGCAGAAATTCTGCAAGCCAGAAGGGAGTGGCAGGACATCTTTAAAGTGATGAAAGGGAAAAACCTACAACCAAGATTACTCTACTCAGCAAGGATCTCATTCAGATTCAATGGAGAAATTAAAACCTTTAAAGGTAAGCAAAAGCTAAGAGAATTCAGGACCACCAAAGCAGCTCTACAGCAAATGCTAAAGGAAATTCTCTAGACAGGAAATACAAGAGAAGGAAAAGACTTACAATAACAAACCCAAAACAATTAAGAAAATAGTAATAGGAACATACATATCGATAACTACCTTAAATGTAAATGGATTAAATGCTCCAACCAAAAGACATAGACTGGCTGAATGGATACAAAAACAAGACCCATACATATGCTGTCTACAAGACACCCGCTTCAGACCTAGGGACATATACAGACTGAAAGTGAAGGGCCGGAAAAAGATATTCCATGCAAATGGAAATCAAAAAAAAGCTGCAGTAGCAATTCTCATATCAGACAAAATAGACTTTAATATAAAGACTATTACAAGAGACAAAGAAGGACACAACATAATGATCAAGGGATCAATCCAAGAAGAAGCTATAACAATTGTAAATATTTAGGCATCCAACATAGGAGCACCTCAATACATAAGGCAAATGCTAACAGCCATAAAAGGGGAAATCGACAGTAGCACAATCTTAGTAGGGGACTTTAACACCCCACTTTCACCAATGGACAGCTCATCCAAAATGAAAATAAATAAGGAAACACAAGCTTTAAATGATACATTAAACAAGATGGACTTAATTGATATTTATAGGACATTCCATCCAAAAGGAGCAGATTACGCTTTCTTCTCAAGTGCTCATGGAACATTCTCCAGGACAGATCATATCTTGGGTCACAAATCAAGCCTTGCTAAATTTAAGAAAACTGAAATCGTATCAAGTATCTTTTCCGGCCACAACGCTATGAGACTACATATCAATTACAGGAAAATATCTGTAAAAAATAAAAACACATGGAAGCTAAACAATACACTACTTAATAACCAAGAGATCACTGAAGAAATCAAAGAGGAAATAAAAGAATACCTAGAAACAAGTGACAATGACAACACACCCACCCAAAACCTATGGGATGCAGCAAAAGCAGTTCTAAGAGGGAAGATTATAGCAATACAGTCCTACCTCAAGAAGCAAGAAAAACCTCAAATAAACAAACTAACCTTACACCTAAAGCAATTAGAGAAGGAAGAACAAAACTACGCCAAAGTTAACAGAAGGAAAGAAATCATAAAGATCAGATCAGAAATAAATGAAAAAAATTGAAGGAAATGATAACAAAGATCACTAAAAGCTGTTTTTTTGAGAAGATAAACAAAATTGATAAACCATTAGCCAGACTTATCCAGAAAAAAAGGGAGGAGACTCAGATCAATAGAATTAGAAATGAAAAAGGAGAAGTGACAACTGACACTGAAAAAATAGAAAAGATCATGAGAGATTACTACAAGCAACTCTATGCCAATAAAATGGACAACCTGGAAGAAATGGAAAAATTCTTAGAAAAGCACAACCTTCTGAGACTGAACCAGGAAGAAATAGAAAATATAAACAGACCAATCACAAGCACTGAAATTGAAACTGTGATTAAAAATCTTCCAACAAACAAAAGCGAGGACCAGATGACTTCACAGGCGAATTCTATCAAACATTTAGAGAGGAGCTAACACCTATCCTTCTCAAACTCTTCCAAAATATAGCAGACGGAAGAACACTCCCAAACTCATTCTATGCGGCCACCATCACCCTGATACCAAAGCCAGACAAAGATGTCACAAAGAAAGAAAACTAGAGGCCAATAACACTGATAAACATAGATGCAAAAATCCTGAACAAAATACTAGCAAACAGAATCCAACAGCACATTAAAAGGATCATACACCATGATCAAGTGGTGTTTATCCCAGCAATGCAAGGATTCTTCAATATATACAGATCAATCAATGTGATAAGCCATACTAACAAATTGAAGGAGAAAAACCATATGATCATCTCTGCATCTTAGATGCAGAAGAACTTTTGACAAAATTCAATACCCATTTATGATAAACACCCTCCAGAAAGTAGGCATAGAGGGAACTTACCTGAGCATAATAAAGGCCATCTATGACAAACCCACAGCCAACATCGTTGTCAATGGTGAAAAACTGAAACCATTTCCACTAAGATCAGGAACAAGACAAGGTTGCCCACTCTCACCACTCTTATTCAACGTAGTTTGGAAGCATTAGCCACATCAATCAGAGAAGAAAAAGAAATAAAAGGAATCCAAATCGGAAAAGAGGAAGTAAAGCTGTCACTGTTTGCAGATGACATGATACTATACATAGAGAATCCTAAAGATGCTAACAGAAAACTACTAGAACTAATCAATGAATTTGGTAAAGTAGTAGGATAAAAAATTAATGCACAGAAATCTCTTGCATTCCTATACACAAATGATGAAATATCTGAAAGAGAAATTAAGGAAACACTCCCATTTACCATTGCAACATAAAGAATAAAATACCTAGGAATAAACCTACCAAAGGAGACAAAAGACCTCTATGCAGAAAACTATAAGACACTGATGAAGGAAATTAAAGATGATACAAACAGATGGAGAGAGATACCATGTTCTTGGGCTGGAAGAAACATTGTGAAAATGACTGTACTACACAAAGCAATCTACAGATTCAATGCAATCCCTATCAAACTACCAATGGCACTTTTTACAGAACTAGAACAAAAAATTTCACAATTTGTATGGAAACACAAAAGACCCTGAATAGCCAAAGCAATCTTGAGAAAGAAAAATGGAGCTAGAGGAATCATGCTCCCTGACTTCAGACTATACTGCAAAACTACAGTAATCAAGACCATATGGTACTGGCACAAAAACAGAATTAAAGATAAATGGAAGAGGATAGAAAGCCCAGAGATAAACCCACGCACATACAGTCACGTTATGTTTGATAAAGGAGGCAAGAATATACAATGGAGGGCTTCCCTGATTCATTGCAGCACTATTTACAATAACCAGGGCATGGAAGCAACTGAAGTGTCCATTGACAGATGAATGGATAAAGAAGATGTGGCACATATATACAATGGAGTATTATTCAGCCATAAAAAGAAACGAAATTGAGTTATTTGTAGTGAGGTGGATGGGCATAGAGACTTTCATACAGAAGGAAGTAAGTCAGAAAGAGAAAAAAAATACCATATGCTAAGACACATATATGGAATCTAAAAAAAAAATGGTTCTGAAGAACCTAGGGACAGGGCAGGAATAAAGACGCAGACATAGAGAATGGACTTGAGGACATGGGGAGGGGGAAGGGTAAGCTGGGATGAAGTGAGAGAGTGGCATGGACATATATACACTACCAAATGTAAAATACATAGCTAGTGGGAAACAGCCGCATAGCACAGGGAGACGAGCTCGGTGCTTTGTGTCCACCTAGAGGGGTGGGATCGGGTGGGTGGGAGGGAGACACCAGATGGAGGAGACATGAGAATATGTGTATATGTATAGCTGATTCACTTTGTTATACAGCAGAAAGTAACACACCATTGTAAAGCAATTATACTCCAATAAAGATGTTTTAAAAAAAAAACTACCACAAGAAAATGCTTTTATGTCTGAGTTCCAGTTACTTTTTAATAATTTCATTTTCAGTTATTAAACTTGAAGTATTAGCACAGACCATAATAATGGTAAAATTTGTTATTTAATATTGTTCAAAACTGTCATACTATTTTAAATTGATTATTTCAGTTTTACTCTTTCCTAAGTAGATGCCACTGCACAGAACCATTCTAAATATTGTCAACAAATAGAATTTTCCCTCCAAGGTTCATCCTCTATTTCTCACCATTAACAAGGACCTTGTGTATTTCCTTAAATAAATAAGATTCCCTACTGCAGAGACTCCTTCTTCTCATGTTGTGGACTTTCCTTTCTCCCTGTTAAAGCTTTTTTTTTTTTTTTTTTTTGTCTTTTTCTTGGTCCTGAGCTCTGTTCCCAGACTGTCATTAAAGCGTTATGACCAAAATGGCTTAATAATAACTTTTACTTTCCAGGTAACTTCTTTCTAAAATGCCAAAGCAAAGTAATGCTACGGAAAAAAAAAATCAGGGATGCTTTTTTTCAAGGGAAGACTTTTCAGTATTTCCTTAAATCATACAGGTAAGATCGGCTCTCTTGCTTTGGTATAATATTTCCATAATAATCCCACAATGCATTTCATGGGTTACAGCTTGAGTTCATACAGGAGTGCTAACTTTATAGTCTTGTCACAGCTCTATGGCAATGATTCCTAACTGGGACTGATATGAACACCCTCCTTTCCCCAGGGATATTTGGCAATGTCTGGAGACATTTTTTTGGTCACAACTGGGGATGTGCTACTGGCATCTAGTGGGTAGAGGCCAGGGATACCACTCAACACCCTATGATACAAAGGTTAGCCTCCTACACCAAAGAATTACTCATCCCCAAATGTGAATAGTGGCAAGGTTGAGAAACCCTACTAGAGGGCAAAATCAGACTAGAAAGCAGGTAAGTAATCTGGCTGAAAGGCTTTCCTTTTAATCTGGAGTCAGAGGTAAAATGAGTTTTGATTTCTACCAAGAATGGTACAGCTATTTATGAAATGGTATACTACCTTTTTGCTTTGGTAGAGATAAAGGATTAAAATATATACACTTTCAAATTTGGATTTAAATTAAGCAGGCTTTATTAAATCAAATAGACAAGTTTACTCTTTTGCCTTGATCATTAATAAAATAGTTTTAGAAATAACACTTTTGGTATTTTTTATTTTATTTTTACACTTAGATTATTTTTATTTTCTCTAACTCAAGACAAATAACTTGGCAAGCCACTTGAGTTTGTGTGACTGCACAATATTTATTAATGTCTACCATAGTTTTCGTTACATCTTTAAATTACGTCAAACCCTGCTGGAGCTCTTCAACTTTCCCTGGTTTGTGTCACTCGTTAATTTATTCATTAAATAAATGTTTATTGAGTATTAACTAATTCAGTCATTGTTCTCTCTCTATTTTTTTCTGTTGTGTATTTTATTTATTTACTTATTTATATTTTTGGTTGCATCGGGTCTTTTTTGCTGTGCGTGCATAGGCTTTCTCTAGTTGTGGCGAGCGGGGGCTACTCTTCGTTGTGGTGCGTGGGCTTCTTATTGCGGTGGCTTCTCTTGTTGCAGAGCACGGGCTCTAGGCACACAGGCTTCAGTAGTTGTGGCACATGGGCTCAGCAGTTGTGGCACATGGACTTCGTTGCTCCGCGGCATATGGGATCTTCCCGGACCAGGGCTCGAACGTGTGTCCCCTGAATTGGCAGGCAAATTTTTAACCACTGTGCCGCCAGGGAAGTCCCTGTTCTCTGTCTCTTACTGGTCTTACAGGGAAGACCAGTAAGGAATCGATAGATGGCGGTTTGAGCCAGGATGCTAGCACTAAGTGGTTTATAAATTTGTTGATTTATTGATGGATTGGATTTGAGAAAAAGAGAGTAGCCAAAGTTTCAGCTGGAGTAACTGGAGGACTGGTGGGATAGATTGTTTCACTGTTTACCAAATATTTCAGTTTCTTTAAATATAGAGTCTCTTCCTGTGGGAGAATAATACATCTCTGTCCTATTGAAATTGGGAGGCCATGTGACTTGCTTGACCCATAATAAGTAGGTAGATGGTTTAAGAGCCAGCACTTGGCTTGCCACATCATTTTTCCTTCTTTACAAAACCAGCAATGTTCCAGCTAAAGCACACTCTGTCGGTTTGGCTCCTAGAGCAAAGCCATTGTGCATTATAACTGCAGGATACACACAGAGGATATGTATCAAGAAATAAACCTTTGTTGTTGGAAGCCAGCAAAATGTTCAGGTTGCTTATTACTGCAGCATAAGCCAGCTTAGCCTGACTAATACAAATGTAGTTGGCAATAACTAAGATGGGGACACTTGCTGGAGTTGTAAGTTTTGGATGTGTTATGGAGTAACCCGGAGTTCAGTTTTGGTACGTAAGATTTTTGAGATTCATATTAGACATCCAAGTGGAACTCTCAAATTGCCAGTTGGATATAAGGGGCTAGACTTCAAGGAAGAGATATAGACTCAGGATACACATTTGGGAGTCATCAGTCTGGGACTGAACAAAATTACCAAGGGAGTGAAAAGATAAGAAGTCCAGGAACTGAGCTCTGGAGTAGTCCAACAACTAACAAATGAGACTGAGAGGGAGAAATCAGTAAAACAGGAGCCAGACCAAGAGGTGTGGCGTCCTGGAAGCAAAGCAAAAAAAGTCCTTCAAGGATGATCATCTGTGTCCCACAGTGCTTGCAAGTCAAGTGAGGGTGAGGACTGAGAACTGACCTCGGGATGCAGCAATGTGGAGGTCACTGATGACCCCGACAGGTGCAGTTTAAGTGGGGAGGAAAGCTCGGATGAGACGGGTTCAAGAGAGAATGGTAGGAGAAAAGTAAGATAGCAAGTATAGGTAATTCTTTCAAATAGCTTTCCTATAATGAGGAGAAGAGAAATGATAGCTGACAAGGGAAATAGGGTCAAAAATGTTTTCTAGTATGTTGGGTGAAATAACAGCTTACTGATATGCTGATGGGAATAATCCCAAATGGAGGGAAACAATTGATGAAGCAGAAGAGAGAAGGGAGAATTGCTGGAGAGACCACATTTAATAGTTGAGAAGGGATGGGATATGGTATACAAATGGGGGTGTTGAGTTTTGATAGGACCTCACACAGTTCATTTACAGAAACAGGATAGAAAAATGTATGTGCATATATGATGGAAATACACAGTTGGAGTGACAGCTTGTGGAACTTCTGATTACTTCTATTTTTCTCATTAAAATAGTAACCAAGGTCACCCACTGAAAGTGAGGATGGGTAAAGAGCTGTTGGAGATTTGACATAATTGTGTATTTTTCTCCATCTGTGTTCCGCTGGAGGTGGGCTGGTTTGAAATGTTGGAAAGATACACTTAACCATAGTTGGAAGTTGTCCCAGCAAATCTAACAAAGCATAGGAGGATGAAAAGTTTAAGAATATATTCAGGGGAACAATTGAAATGACCAGCCATGACATTTTAGCTGCCTTTTCATTTCATTTTAGGTTGCCTTTTCATTTTGTTGATGGCTTCTTTTCCTGTGCAAAAGTTTTTAGCTTGAGTAAGTCCTATTTACTTATTTTTGCTTTTGTTTCCCTTGCCTGAGGAGACATATCTGAAAGAGTATTGCTAAGAGTGATGTCAAAGAGCATACCACCTGTTTTCTTCTAGGAGTTTTATGGTTTCAGGTCTTGCATTTAAGTCTTTAATCCATTTTAAGTTAATTTTTGTATACAGTGTAAGAAAGTGGTCCAGTTTCATTCTTTTGCATGTAGCTATCCAGTTTTCTCAATACTTTTTATTAGAGAAACTGATTTTTCCCCATTGTATATTCTTGCACTTTGGCTTACTTTAGATTTATACAAATAAGCATTTACAAAGCCAAACTGAATAAGGAAGGAGTTTATTGGATATTATTTAATAATTGAGATGGGTTCCTACAAAGATGACCTAGTCATTCATTAAAACCTCTGTATATATTAGACAGTTAAAAATTGGTTATTAGTTCAGTATTTGGCTTAATGCCTCCTTCCATAATTTATTATCTTGGAATATCATTACTCTCAGCATCATCCATTGAATTAATGATATTCTTAAGACATTGGCTAATATCGTTGCAATCACTAATTTTTATGTTGTGGGTATCAGGCATAGAGACAAGTGGTACTTGACTATCAAAAAATGTGAGTCTGCTGTTTATCTTAAACTCTGGAGAGAGTCCTGCTTTTTACCTAAAAAAAATAATAGAAATATAAGTTAACTTTGAAACACCAGGGCAGCAAGTAGTTTTGAAGGCTTAGAAAAAGTTGGTAGTAATCAATGAACTTATGTTAAAAAATAATCACAAAAATTTAAAGTCAGTTCTGAAATTAAAAATGGGTTTTATTCCTAAGTAAAAAATATGGTTATTGATCCTATTACTACTCTCTTAACAACTTTTAAATATACAACAGAGCATTGTTAACTACGGTTACCAGACTGTACATTACATCCCCAGGACTTATTTATCTTATAACTGAGTTTGTACCTTTTGACCACCTTCACCCATTTCCCCCACCTTTCACCCTTCACCTCTGGCAACCACCAAACTGTTCTCTGTTTCTATGAGTTCAGGGTTTTTTTGTTTTTTGTTTTTTTTTTTTTAAGATTCCACATGTAAGTGAGATTATACAGTGTCTGTCTATCTCTGTCTGGCTTATTTCACTTAGTCTAATGCTCTCAAGGTCCATCCATGGTGTCCTAGATAGCAGGATTTCCTTCATTTTTATGGCTGCATTGTGTGTATATATATCTGTATATATACATATACAGATATATATACACACACATATATATCCATTTTCTTTATCCACTCAGTGTCAGTGAACACTTAGTTTTCGTGTCTTGACTATTGTAGTTAACACTGCAATGAACATGGGATGCAGAGATCTCTTGGAGATGGTGATTTGATTTCCTTTGGATATATAGAAGGTCCCCGATTTACAATGGTTTCACTTAAGACTTTTCAACTTTATGACGGTGTGAAAGTGATTCGCATTTGAATTTTGATCTTTTCAAAGAAGACACACAGCTAGCCGTGTGCAGAGTGACACTCTCTTGTGATACTGAGCATTGGTAGCAACCACAGAGTACAGTCAGTCACGCGATTATGAGGGCAATCATACTCACAACGATTCTCTACCCATACAACCATTCGGTTTTTCACTTTCAGTACAGTATCCACTAAATTACATGAGATATGCAACACTTCATTATAAAATGGGCTCTGTTGTAGATAACTCTTGCCCAACCGTCAGCTAATGTAATTCTTCTGAGCGTGTTTAAGGTATGATGTTTAGCAGGTTGGGTTTATTAAATTCATTTTCTACTTAGGATATTTTCAATTTACAATGGGTTTTTCAGGACATAACCCTGTTGTGAGTCAAGGAAGCTCTGTATACCCAAGAGTGGAGTTGCTGGATTATATGATAGTTCTATTTTTAATATTTTGAGGAACTTCTATTCTTAATATTTTTCATAGTGGCTGCACCGATTTACATTCCAAGGGCCATTGTTTTCATTCACAGCCATTTGTTTCAGTCTTCTACATCGATGACAGCAGTTCATTCTTAAATTATTAAGTAACAACTCAAATGGTAGCTCTGAATGAGGACGAGGGTGGAGGCGTTGTAGAGTCAGTTTGTGGAAGTTTTCCAAGCCATACATTCCTAGCTCCATTATCTTGCTGAGATGCTGATACTCTCCTACCAACTCCCATTTGAGAATCACTTATCTAGAGCACATCCGCAAGTTTTTATTTGCTTCCAATTGGCAAAATTTAAACCAATACTTAAAAACTAAGTAGGAATTTTGGTAAGTGAAAAACTAGTGTTAGGATGGAGTAGAAAAGAGGTATTATGTTTTAATATTTTGAAACTTAAGAGTTTCACAACCTTTTAATTTAAAAGTATTTTGAATCTTAGTTCAAAAAGCCCAGTCACATATCCATAAGCAACTGTATTTTTTTCTCCACTAGGTTCTTCCTAGAATTACTCCTTCAGGAATATGGGGAGGGAGTGTGGAGGAAGATACTGTGCCATACCTCCGTCTAACCACTATTTTTCTTTTCACTATCATGCTTTCAGGAATATTTGTTAAATATTATGGCCTATGGGTCGCTGTGCTAGGCACTATTTGCACTTGCCAATGACAAAACACAATTATCTCCTGTTTCCATCAAAAGCTCTTCCAGTTCTCTGTGGGAGGAACCAGTGTCTTCTTTTTCACTCTCGTGGTGGGTGGCCTGTTGATTTGGGCTGACACTGTTCAGTATGTACTCATTTGGCTAAGCTGTAATTAGACCAAGACTGTGGCACTTCTTGCTTTGTCTACAATGAGAACTGGTGATAGGGGAGACAAAGAATGAATCACATATACCTGAAATATTTGATAGGAAACTCTTTAAGCATAAAAACCATCCAAAAGAAAACAAAACAAAAAACAATAAGAAAGACAGGCTTTATATATAATAACGTAGTGTCTTTAGCTTAGACGTGTAACAGCAGCACTGCAGATTTTAAAATTGAGAAAGAAATTATATACTGCCTTATATTTTTAGTTCTCTGACTACAGAGGGAACTCTTTAAGGTCAGGATGCAAATATTGTATTTGTTTATATTCACAGCATGGCTGAAGATGGGACCCTGAGCAAAGTCTGTGTTCAGGGCATGTGTTTTAACTTACTGACTGATTAATTTGAAAAAATAAGTAGAAGTTTTGTGCTTGGGTAATATTGAAAGTTAATTTCAGTTTAACTTTGAGTATGTCTTTGATTTTTTAAATCTTATTTGTGCAGCTTATATTTAATTGTACACTGCCTTGTGTTCTTTGTTAGTGGATATACGCTCTGAGAAGTTAGGGATTTATTATTATGGTATTTAGCTCAGATTGGACCCTCAATATATTATAGACAAATTGAAGAAATCTGAGGAATAAAATGCAGCTGTAGATTTGATTCCTTCTCCCCCATTACTTAACACTTAAGCCCTAAGTGATGGATTTGAGAGAGTGACTGTGGCAAAGATTGTCAGCTAGCTACCAACGGCCAGTCCCTCCTCTGCTTCAGTGAAAGGACAGTAGGCAAGCAAGCACCCAGAATTCACTTCTCTTTCTCCCTTGGCTTGGAGTGGAAGTGACTTGTGCACATCTGGGCTGGGACTTTTCAGAAGTGTGTGTGTGGGTCCTTTAGGCTCTCCTTCGGCTTCTGCCAGCTAGGTGAAGATGATGCTGCATCCATAGAGAATAGAAAAGCCACACAATAGGTTGAGGAGAGAGACCCACCACCATGGTTACCAGCCCAGAACTGTTGAATGAATGAGAAATACATTTCAATTGCTTTTAATTCACTAAAAATTCCCTATATGTTACAGCAGTTTAGCTTATCCAAACCAATATAGTCTTTAATTTACTTATATATTTAGGAATAAAAAATTAATGATTCAACCAATAAAATGCTAATAAATCCTTAAAAGTAGAAACAGATATATACAAAGTACTATACAAACATGAGAAAATAGAGGATATTATGATCACTTTCAAAGAAGGAAAACATTATAGAAGAATGGGATTTGAGGGGCCAACATACAGGACAGAGGCTGTATCTTAAATGAAGATCTGGATTTTTCATGCCTTAAAATGGCCTGAGTCCTGATTTTGCCACTCATGTAGCTGTGTGATCTCAGGAACCTGTGCTTTGGTTTTCTCATGATTGAAGATATTAGACTATTCCTACTTCCAAAAGAGCTAAATTTAGGAAAGAGACACTGCTTCTGAAGTAAGAGCTGCTGTAGTTTCTTGACTAATTTGAGAATGTAATTAGTTTTTAATTAGCTTTGTCCTATCATAGCTGGCCTCTCCTGCTGTATACAATATTCATTCTTTGTGAATTGTAAGTAGAACTTCATTAGATTTCCTCAAAAAACATCACTTACTCAGCTTTCTTTCAGCCTCTCAGTTCAACATATTATTATTATTATTATTTTATTTTTTTGCGGTACGCGGGCCTCTCACTGCTGTGGCCTCTCCCATTGTGGAGCACAGGCTCCGGATGCACAGACTCAGCGGCCATGGCTCACAGGCCCAGCCGCTTCAAGGCATGTGGGATCTTCCCGGACCAGGGCACGAACCTGCGTCCCCTGCATCGGCAGGCGGACTCTCAACCACTGCGCCACCAGGGAAGCCCCTAACATATTATTTTTCAATTTACAAAATTATTAGTGCATGGAATAAATGTATTTATTTCTATATTTAATAGCATACTGAATAAATAGATTTATTTGTATTTAGTAGCATAGTGAATACATGTAATAATATTTAATAGCATACTGAATAAATGTATTTTCCCCATGTCTAGTTCTAGGTTATAATGTTTTACCTGTAAAATGAATGACCTGGATTGTATACTCTGTAAGGTTCTTTTCTAAAAACTGAGATGTATTCTTCTAGGAGGAAGTTTGCCCAAGTACATTAATGGGGAAGCCTTGGCAAAGAGCCGGACAGGGTTTTCAGCTCCAAGACCGCCACAGGCGGTGAGTGTTTTCACAGGAGAATTCCTTTTTACCCAGTGAAAACATTTTTAGAAAAAAAATTCGGTTTTGTCTTTACTGTCAGTTCTTCTCTCTGCAACTGCCCTGCTCCACTGCACCGTGCTGGCCCCGTCTTTCTAGGAAATACCCTGACTTTAGTGCCCAGTTCCTGGCAAATGTACTTAATGTAGGCGGGCATTGGAGTGTGCAGTGCCTCACCTCGCCAGTAGGGGCGCTGGCCCCACCATGTTGGGTTTAACCTGAAATTCCCTTCGAGTCTTAGGTTCAGTCTGTAAAGTAAGTTATTTCTGCATGCGATCACTCCCTAAAAACACTTGAATTTTATTTAAAATCTTTCTTTTATTTATATAATACACTTATTTTATGTATAATACCCTTACAGTAGTTAGTAGTTTTCATATAAACAAAATAGTCCTTGGGGCTCTGAAGTTCTTTATTATAGAGCAAAACATTTGATTCAAGACATAGACCCTTCAGAATAAGGTTCCTAGCTCTTAAGAGCTGTAGTCATCCCTGTCTAAGAATTTTCTGTTGCCTTGAGTAACTATTTGGCCTGACTCTGCCAGCACCCATCTCTCTTTGCCTGTTTTTAGAAAAGGCATTTTTTTTCTCCTTCAGCTGGCAGCCAGGAGGGAAGCCCTGACATAACAGCATTGCTACCCATTATACACACAGCATCTGGCTGCCTGCTTTTCTCTCCCAGTGCCAACTCACTTCATATGTATACAGTGGGATGCCCAGGTAGCCAAGGGTCATTAAATACACAGTAAGAAGTTGGGAAGGAGAAAAAGAGATCAAAATCTATATGAGTCTTTCCCAGAGAAGCTAAAAGGCAAAAGGTCAAAGTTTCCCTGTGTGTTTAAAAATTTTTTTAAATGAAAGAAGACACCGTTTTTATGTTCTGTGTGTCTGAGTGTTAACAGGATGAGAAACACTTTTTGTTCACATTTCCTTGTAACCTTGAACTGAGAATGTTGAAGTTCTTGCCTTGCTTTTTCATTGCATCCCACAGAAAGGTTATTCCAAATTCACTTGGCAATATTCAGACAAGCTATTTCCTAATCCTGAAAATAGCTTTTGTTTTGAGTATTTCCCAAAAGTCTTAAAATATGTTCATGAGCTGTATATATACTTCATTTACGAAACTTTTGGATTGAAAATTCTTAAAGGAAAAGTAAAACTTGAAGAACAAAGACTTTTAAATATTGTAAATCTAGATGAGCAGAAAAGCACATTAAAGGATCACCTTTTTACTGATAAATGTTATATGAATAGTACAAATTTATACTCAGAAGAGAATGTCACCAATACTATGAAGTTTAATTTTTGTTGTTCCTGCTGTGATTCATACTAATTTATTGACTTTTCAACAACAGAATCTTTTTATTTAAAATAAAATTACTCCCTGAGTTACAAACAAGGAACAATACGACACAATGATTCAAATTTGAAAGTCCTCTTCCAAGGGTTTTACGTGGTGTAGACTGTTCCCCCAGAAAAACACATTCTGTTTTTTAAAATGACAAAATCATTCATTTCCTCGTTCAACAAATTCCTGTTAAGTGCCAACTGGTATTGTGCTAGTATTAGTGATACAATAGTTGAGGAAATAGACATTAACCCAATAATCACACACACACACACACACACACACACACACACCCACACACACCATTCTATTATTACAGATTGTGAACTATATTGTAAAGGAAAAAAATATGGTACCTGGAGAGACCTGATTTAACTAAGCAATAGGGAAGAACCTTGTGAAGAGGTAATTGTTGAACTGTGATACAAAGAATGAATAGGAGACAGCTAGGTAAGGAGCAAGGAGGGACAGCATGTGTGATGATCCTAAGATGGGAAGAAAGCACAGCATGTGTGAGAACCCAAAAAAAGGCCAGTGTGTCCAGGGCACAGAAGTTAAGAAAGGAATTGTCCCATGAGATAGGTCAGTCTGGATCTTGCAAGGTCTAAAACCTTGCTAAGGATTTTGATCTTTGTACTAAGGCCAAAGAAAGTTCTTAATGTATTTTAGCAAAAGTTCTTAAAGTGTTTTAGCAAAAAGGTGACAAGACCATATGAACATTAAAAAAAAATCACTCTTGCTGTATTGTGGAGGATAAATTACAGGGGAGATAAGAACAGATAAAGGAAGACCAGTTAGAAACCTATTAAAATGGTTCAGGGGAGAGCTGCTAGCAGAAGTTGTGAAGAGAAGGAAAGTGGAGAGGGTCAAGGAACTTCTAGAAGATAAAATCAATAGGAAATTTCCTAGAATTCTCACTTAGTGAAACTTAGAAGGATGGGTAAAAACCTTAGTTGATGAGGCACTCGTTTTCCTTATTGTTGAGGGGCAGGTGGCATTTATGTGACATCAGCAGAGGTGGCTGCTGAAGAAAGTAGACAAGTAATAAGCCATCACATGGTAAAAGTCTCAGAAACAGAAAAGCCAAAGTTACCGCAACATAGCGGCCAAGTTAAGGTCGGCAGCAACAGCTGGGAGTTCTCTTGGGAAGGCTTGCTGAATGAAGCAACAAAGCATGACATTCAATACTGGTTATATATGGAGTGGCTCATGATTTCCCAAGCAGCTCTGAAAATGTCCCAAAGTAACCCAAGAAAGCGAAATCTGCCAAGTCACCTGACTTACCTTTGCGATAGTTCCATGTTTTCCCAAAACATCTCTCTCCTTCTAGGGTGCAACACAAGAGTCAAAGTTTCACATCCTTCCCCCCACTAAATGGAACCTGGTGTTCTAGAAAGATTTTGGAATGAAGAATCAGAAGACCTGAGGGCTAAATGTTGGCTCTGAACTTTTCTAGTGGTGTATGTTTTCGAGGTACAATTTCCCTCATATTTAAAATGTGGTGAATAGAATCTACAATCTTGCAAGGTTGTTGTGAAGGGTAGGTATTAACAGGTCCTCCACAAATGGTAGCAACAGCAATAACTATACAAAATAATTTTTGCTATTAAAATATCCTCTATCTTTCTTCTTTCTTTTATATAATTTCTCTTTTTGAAATTTTTTCCACATCCATAGTTTCAGCTATACGTTTATTTGACAAAAGTTGCACACTTGTTAGGGGTGAGACAATGTATTATACAAGGTGATGGAGACCGAGTGGAGAAGACCAACATTGTCTCTGCCTTCATAGAACTTTTACTTAAAGAGAGGAGGGCTGGGTCTCCCCTGGGACAGAGGCTGCAGGCTGTTCACAAAATGCGTCCTCTTTTCCTGAACACATGATAGATTACACTTCCTAGCCCCCCTTGCAGTTAGATGTGGCCACGTGTGTCATTAACAGAATGTGAGCTGAAGTAATATATGTGTCACTTCTGGGCCAGGGTTCTTAAGAGGTGAGTGTGCCTCCCCTACCCTCTCCTTTTCCCTTTAGCGGGATGGATACAGATGATAGTGAAGGATCCCAGGAGAAAAACAAAGCCAAAGATGGAAGATACCCAGGTTCCTGATTTACCATGTGGAAGAGAGCTTTTTCCTGCCCAGGAATATTGACCTTGGACAGTTTTATGGACAATAATAACAAAAATAACTTCTACTGTGTTTGAGTCACTAGAAATTTGTGTGCTCATTTGTTATAGCAGTTAACCTCTCTATTGCAGTCCTCTTCAGTCCCAATCTTCTTGCTCTGTTGCAGTCAGTGGCCTTAACACATTTCTTTTTTGTTGTCCAGAAGGCACCTTCATCTCAAAATGTCTAAAACTAAATTTATAATCTCACCTCCCAAACATTTTCTGACCTACATCTTTCTAATGATGGCATCACCATTGTAAATTTCTCCAGGCTTCACAGAGGAGTCAGCTCTGGCTCTTTCTCTTTTCTTTTCCCCAGTTGCAATCAGTTACCCATTTCTGTACCTCTTCCTTTGTGATCCTTCCGGAATTTGACCCTTCCTTTTCATCCCTTCTTGTACCATGAGCACCACTGAAAAAGGTGACTTTCTCAAGAGATAAAGGGGCTAAAATTCAAGTCATGTATCCCGGCACAGGGCAGTGTCCACCTGGAGGAAGGGGAGCCTTTTTGTAATTTGCATAAAGGTGTTAAAAGAAGTGCTTCCTTTCTAATCTGCCACAAGCTTCTTGGGGGTTTGAGAAGACCCTATGACACACTTATCAAGCCTCTAGTGCTTCATGCTGAGGCATTGGTGGACACCTGCCAATTTATAACATTCTCAGCAGTCTCCCCTACTTCTGGTTTATCCTGTGACTCCCTCCTGTGATAATCTTCCGAAAGCATTGATGTTGTTAATTCCTGCTTAAGAAGTTCATGGGCTCATCCTTGTCTATCATAGTGAACTATGTATTCAAAGCTTACAGTGATATAAAATCATCTTACTTCAACCTTTTCTTTTATTATTCTTTCCCATATTTCTCCATGCAAACAATATTGGCCCAAAGGAAGGAACTTTCTTTGTTATATCATAATGTCCCAAGAATTACAGAATATTTAGCCACATTGAGCCCATCCACTAAATGCCAGGAGAATCTTCCAGGCATTGTGGCAACAACATACATGTCCACAAATTTCAGAGCTGGGGACAGGACTGGCTGCAGTTGAGAAATTCTAGGTCTACACTGCCAACAAAAAAAATATGTATTTATTGTGTTTGTACCACTCTTGTTCCTTTATTCAACCAGAACAACAAACAGTGAGCTCAGTGTTATTTTTATGGTTTTATAAATGAGAAAACGTTAGCTCCAGAAAGTGAAAAGATGTAACCAAGTGTATATAACTATTGAGAGAGAGAGAGCTGATTCAAAATATACACTGTGTACTTTATACAAACTGGTCTACTTGGTATGCCCTAATATGCTTTGTTCTACCCTGATTTTCTTCATTGTGTTTTTCCTGCCTGGAATACCCCAAATTTATTTCTATAAAACCTGCTTCTTCAAGCACAAGTTTAGATGCTGCCCCCTTCAGGAACTCTTCTCTGGCCACACTAACCAGGGATCATTTCTGGATCACTGTGGTCAACCTGCTTCATTGTCTGCTTTGGACCATCCTACGTGCACGCTCCTTCTCTCCTATGTTGGATCATATGCTCCTTACTGACTGGACCTTATTTATTTTATTGTTGCTCATAATTTCTAGCTGTTTCTTGCATGTGGCTAAATGTGCTAAACACTCACAAAAAGGAAGAGGCCAAATGATATGGTATAGTAGAACTAACATGAACTTTAGAGTTATTTTCACAGTGAGGCTGTATCGCTTGCAGTTGTTGGCCTGGCACATGTAATATAATCTCCCCAAGCTTCAGTTTATTCATCTGTAAAATGGTGCTAATAATATTGAACCCAGTGGGTAGAAATGAGGGGTAAATAAGAAGCTATAGAATATTAAGCACATTGTAGGACAATTAATAGAAGGTATTAGTAGAAGTAACAATGAAAACAGCTAAATATCAGGTTTAAAAAATCAACACAAAACTTTTTTAATGCTGACCTAGACATTTGCCTGGAAGTCCAGGACTGCATTATCTCTTTGTGACCATGGCTGGGGCTGGTGTTCATTGAATGGTTTTGGTTTGAACTCTTCCTTTTCTCACACTATTCTGGTTGGTTCTGAGCCTGGGAAAATTTAGAGATATAGGGAAGCCTTTCCCTAATACTCCCTACTAAACTTCTGTATAGACCTTGCTATCTAGACACAGGTAAGGTTGGGGGTGGGTGGAACAGGAATGTGCTAATTCTGATCCTCACTCACAGGAATTTCACTAGGCAATTGCACATCTCACTGTAACTGAAAAACTGTAATATTAACCGAACCAACCAACCAACCATCCATCCATATATCCACCTCTCCATCCTTCTATCCACCTATTCACCCATACACCCATCCATTTGCCATTCGACATTTCTAAGTGCCACCTATATATCTGTATTATGCTAGGAACTGGAAATATAATGAGGAAGAAGACACAGTTTCTCATCTCAACAATATCATGGTCAAAGAAGCCAAAGAGAAATGTAATAAATAAAGTGAACACAGTTATGTCAATTTAAACAGCATGTATAAGATTCAAACCATTTGTGGATCTGGATCCCTCTGATTGAGTTGAAAACTATTTGTAATCTTTAAAATAACTGTTAGAAAAGGGCTTGCTTTCTCTAATAAAATATAAGCAAAACAAGACCATTCATCTTGAAAGCTAAGTCAACTGTGAAGTTAGAGGGAAGAGTACACACAAGGCCACCATCATTTATGTCACCAATTGCAGTTTTAAGGGGTTCCCAAAACTACCCTCAGGTTTGATAATTCACTAGAAGGGCTCACAGAACTCACTAAAAGCTGTTATGCTCATGGTTATGGTTTATTACAGGGAAAAGATACACATTAAAATCAGCCAAAGGGAGAGACACATGGGACAGAGTTCAGGAGTGTACCAAACGTGGAACTTCCAGTTGTCCTTTCCCCATGGAAGCAGGACAGCATTACTTGCCTGGTATCAATGTATGACAATCAGCATTGAATATTGCCAACCAGTGCTGCTCCCCTGATATTGATGTCCAACGTTTATATTGTAATGTAAGCATGACTGATTGCCCAGCTGGCTGATCTCTGTCTTCAGTCTCTCCAAAGGTCAACTGATACCACATGACCTAAAGCGCCCATTCTAAATACATTGTTACTAACTGGTGCAGCCAGCCCCCACTCTAAGTCACATTGTTAGACTACCCAGAGTGACTCAGGGCCCCAAGGCAAACAAAGACGCTGTATCAGGCATGACATTCCAAGGGCCTAGAGATTTCTTCTGAGGAACCAAGGGCAAACGCCAGATTCTCTTTTGGGCGAGGTTAAATTCTTTTCTACAAATATATTTATTGAAAAATATATTTTTAATGAAAAAAATCTCACAATTTATAGTAACTTTTAATTTTTATTGCCTACCCTTAATCATGTATCTAAATGAGTTTTGGAAGTCTGCTCAAAAGTTGGGGATGGGGCTTCCCTGGTGGCGCAGTGGTTGAGAGTCCGCCTGCCGATGCAGGGGACACGGGCTCGTGCCACGGTCCGGGAGGATCCCACGTGCTGCGGAGCGGCTGGGCCCGTGAGCCATGGCCGCTGAGCCTGCGTGTCCGGAGCCTGTGCTCCGCAACGGGAGAGGCCACGACTGTGAGAGGCCCGCATACCGCAAAAAAAAAAAAAAAAAAGGGGGGGGAAAGTGATTAAGATGAGTTTAGTAGATTATCTGATACATTATTTGGGATGTTGGTTGTAAATAGTAAAAAAAAAAAACCTACTGACTCTAGCTCAAGTGAAAAAAGGGATTTATTTTGAGGATAAGGGGTAGTTTATGAAATTCAAGGTCAAGAATTTAATCCTTTCTCTTTCTCTTCACATATGTGCTTCTTTCTTCCTCAAGTTCAGAAAGAGGGAATTGGTCACTCTATGGTTCAGAATATACATGAATTAAGTTGAGTAAAGCAGACACTGATTATTTCTTTCATGGTCCTCATTCCAAATTTCTGTCAGAAGAAATCTGAGCTGCTCAACTTGGAGAAGCTATTTATCTCTGACCAATCAGCTATCACCAGTGGGGTAGAGATACAATGTGTAAACATGTGGCTAGGAGCCCAGAGGAATATGGCAGGGGAGATATCCTACCAGCTATCAACTATAGAGATCCTTATCAACTGCAAAGTAAGATCAATCATTAAGAGGAATGTAAAGAAAGGATATATTCTAGCTTAAAATCAAATTGGGTAGACTAACAGATAAATCCTGGGATTTCAAGAAGGAGACTTATGTTCTATTTTGTGACACATTTGCAGCCTTATGTTATGTCAGACTATGCATTATGGTGAGAAAGACATGGAATTTGGATACACAGGACTCGCATCTTAGCCTCTTACTGATGTTGAAGTTAATTATCTTCTTGGAGCCTTTGTTAACTTATTTATCAAATAGGGAAATTCTCAACTCATGAGGTTGTAATGAATAACAAATGAGATCATGTATGTGAAAACACTTCCTAAAATGCTGAACCCACATTAATTATTATCTTTTGGAAATAATCCAAAGATTTTCTAATTTGTGTATTTCAATTCTATAATTGAGAAAATATATGCATTTAATGAATCTATTAAGTATTTTGAACTCAGGATTATATATAAATTTAAGTGTACAGATTAACTTTAACACCAAAAAAAAAGTGTTTTCTTAGGGAATTACAAGACTTAGCCAAGAAGATCCTCATCAAACCAGACGACTGATTTTTTTTTAACACTGAAGAGATGATTAATTAGGAATAATGCAACATATTTCAACAATTTCTTTAAAAACTCAGCACTATTTAATTCAGTTCAAAAAGGTTGAGTGGTCGTGATGTGCAAAGAATTATGTTTTTCCTTAAGAGGAAAGAGGGAAATCTGTTTAATACCATAATTCAGGAGGTTGGGCTACTTCTTTTCTGATGTATTACAAACTTTAGGCAGAATTTACTTATGAAACAGTTACTGATTCTTTAAGGAAGGAACTTATTTTCCCTGTGTTTCTAAGGTAACAAATGCAATTGATATATCTTATCTCACCTTGAAGTATATAGCATTTAAATTAAATGACTGTGAGCACCAAGGCTACCCTTACGAGAATATCCCACCTCTTTCCCAAGGTTCCTCTTCCAGTGCTAACTCCAAAATGCTCCTGCGGAGTTTTCCACAGTCCTATGGACCTGTCAACTTATTCTTGTCCCACTGAGAGAACAGGAGAGCTTGGAAGTTCCATTCCTATGACTGTCACTGAAACACAGATGTTTTGGTCTTTCTAGTGATATCCTCATTGCTTACTGAAGGAAAATTCTTCAGTGACTCATAGTCACCACTACCATGGCTGGCCCACTCATGGTTTCTCTAGGTGTAAGGAGAATAAAGGGAGTCTGGCTCTCCTGTGCTACTCTCACCTGTCCTAGCTGCTGTTCACATGGTCATTATTTCTCAGGCAGACCTGGGAGGGCAAGAGAATTGGGTCTGAAGGGCTTTTCAACCTCAGTGACTTGCTACACCTGTCATCTCTCAAACCTTCACATCCCAGCACTGGAATGTGTAACACTTAGTGCATAGGAAAAACTCTATCTTTTCACAGAGATGGAGAAGACACACTTCATTTCTTAAAGTCAACTCGGAAGACATATTTAGTATTACGCAGTGTGGTTTAAAGCTGAAATAACTGCCTCATCCCATTTACAATGAACAAAACCTTGTGTTATACAAGCTATTATTCTTTATTATTACTTATATCCTTAATTTCTCTTTGTCACTGTGGCCACACAGTACTTGGGACAGCTTGGTTACAAAAAGAAGATAACAAATTCAATGAAGAAGCTCAGAAACAGAAAACTGATGAATGGAATAAACAAGTTTATTGTATTTCCAAAGGGAGAACATGGAGAGTTTGCCAAGCAGACTGTAGGATTTACTAACTTCAGGGTCTATGAGTGTAAAATAACTTATAGGCATTCTGGCCATTTCCTCATGCAGCACTGCTAAGTTACAGAGGGATCAGACAAATAAAACATTTACAAGTAACTCAGCACACATTTATGGGCCTTTGATTTTACCCACCATCTTCGTGATTGCTCCTTACCTCAAGTTGTTCTTTATTTCCTAACAGAAGAATATCATATCTGTTTATTTTTTTTTAAATCAGGCAGTGTTCTTCTAAAGACTACATTCTCACATATCTCCATTGATATAATGGATA
This sequence comes from Neophocaena asiaeorientalis asiaeorientalis, assembly GCF_003031525.2. Lineage (NCBI taxonomy): Eukaryota > Metazoa > Chordata > Mammalia > Artiodactyla > Phocoenidae > Neophocaena > Neophocaena asiaeorientalis. Next base: position 3,529,520 of record NW_020174698.1, read on the forward strand.
CTGGTTTATTTCAACCCACCAAAACTAAACCCAAGTAAAAGAATGTAAAAGTATTAATCATGTTGCCCTCTGTACTTCAGACTTACTAGGTTGAATAGTCCTATGTGTTAAAAATGTATTTTGATTTGAACTAAACTTGATGTAGTCCTGCTGCATTACAACTCTTTGGGAGCCCCAAAAGGCTGACAAAACATAGTGCATGGGCTTAATTTGGTCTTTCTATAGTTCTTTAAATTGTTTCAGGTGCATCTTCTTTTTAACATTAATGTCACCATCTGGGAATCGAGTTGTGGCATGCCTCATTAGTGAAACTTCTCTAAGTGTGAAATTAAAAATATGAAAAATAAAAATTTAATGCACTAGTGTTAATATCAAAGGGATTGTTTTGTTCTGTCCACTTCACATCTCTAGTCACTTCCACTCAAAAAGAGAAGGATGTTCTCCCTGCAGATAGGGTATTTGGTTTGTCCCATCTCTGCCTTGGACACATAGAATACAATTTTCCTTTCAAAAGATTTCACATTTGTTATTCATATTCGCAGTCTACCTTTCCATAAGGTAGGAGGAAGCAAGTTTTCAATGCACATGGTACAAGTGAGTAAATTGAGGTCTCTGGTCACAAAAAACACATCTCAAGTTTTGAACAATAATTCAAAAAATTTTCTTTAACAGTCATGTTTTTAAAAGAAGTGGGTGGTGTGTGTCCAGGATTGTCCATGAGTAATGGAAGGAAGTAGAGAAAATGATCTTAATGAGACCTCCTGCATTTCCCTGGGGTATTTGCTTTCCTCCTCTCCAAGAGGGCAAATTTATATCATCTCCTCTGTCATCAAACTGTCAACTCCACCTTCCCGTTCTTCACTATCAGCTGGTGACTTCACTGACTATTTCAATGAGAAAATAGAAGCATTCAGAGGAGAATGACCTCATCTTCCCATCACCAAATTGACTAACCTTTACATATACTTGTACGTCAACTTCCTTCTGTTACAATGATGTGCTCTGTCCTCCTGTAAGGCCTCTGGTCCCATCCTTTCTCCAGCAACTGTTATCTCCTCTCTCCTGAATCATTATTTTATCATTCTCAGCGAGATTATTCCCACAGCCTTCAAGTTAATTCCCTCTGTCTTAAATAAACCAAACCCTCCCTTGATCCCACACCCAGTTCTAGCCCATTTCTTTGCTTTTCTTTAGTAAAATCCCTGGGATGACTTATGTATACACAATATATCCTTAATATTTTGAACCCACTTCAATACTAGGGATTTTCACCCCTCGTATTCCACAGAAACTGCTCTTGTTAAGGGAACCCACTGGCTTCCAACTTTTCAGACCAATGGTCAGTTCTCCACACTATCTCCCACCCACTTGCTTCTTGTGCTTTCAGCAGCATTTGGCACTGTTGATGATTCTGTTCCTGGAACACTTTTTTCTTTCAGTACCTGAGACACCACTCTCTTGGTATCTGTAATCTCATTGCTCCTTCCCCTCTACTAGCTACTCTTTCCGCATCCGACCTCTAGATGTTGGCCTGCTTTCTGTTTCAGGCCTTAGCCCTCTTTTTTCTTCTATTTACATACTTTTCCTAGCTAACCGTTTTCTGGGCCATAGTTTACAATACCTTCATTAGGCTCGAGTTTATATTCTTCAGCTACAACTTCCCTCCTGAGATTCAGACTTGTATATGTAACTAGTTATTTTAAGTTTCCATGTGGATATCTAATAGGCATCCCAAATTTAACATGTCCAAAAGAGAATTTTTTATATCCCTACCCCAAACAAGTCCTGCCCCAAGCTTCTCCAACTGAATAAGTAGCATAAGATTTTGCTCAGGTCTTCAAACTAAGAATCATAAAAGATTTCTCTCTTTCCCCCACCCTTCACACCCAATCCATTAGCAAGTGCTGTTGGGTCAGCCTTCCTAATATATCTTGAATTTGACCACTTCTCACTGTTGTCACTGCTTCTATCCTTTTTGGAACAAATGACTGTCATGCCATGTTTGGACTCCCATCCTAGCCTCTTAACCAGACTTCCGGCTTTGTACTATCCCTGTGGTCAATTTCTCTTTGGTTCCCATTCGGAATAAAATCCATGATTGTTCATTATCTGGCCCCTGCAAAACTCTCCTACCTCTTTCTCCCTGATTCCTTCCACTTGAGCCACACTTACCTTCTTGATGTTCCTCGAACTATCTGAGCCTTTACACAGCTATTCCCTCAGTGTAGAATGCTTTGCTCTCACTCCTTCACATAATCCAGGTTTCTACTCAGATATCACCCCTTCAAAGAGAGCCTTCCTGACTGCATGATTAAAAATATTACCATTCTTTTCTCCCATCATTCTTTTTCCCCAAACAGGTTTCATTTTCTTCATAGCCCTTATCACCATTTGACCGTATGTTATTTATTTAATTTTAGTTGTTTATTCTTTTTGTCTCTTTCAACAACATGTCCACTCATTGTTATGTTTGCAGGACTCTTTCCTTCTTAAAATACATCTTCTTTTGGCATCTGGGATACTACGTTCTTGGTATTTCTTACGTCTTCATCAACCTGACTTCAGGCTTCCCATTCCATAACTCCAACAGAATGACACTGGGCAAAGGGATAGGGAAATGCTAGACTGGAAAAATCTGAAGCACATTTAGGCGACTCAGAGGAAGTCATAGGGACTATCAGGAAACCTCAAGGTATAAACAACTAGCCTGGTGCCAACCACAGGTCAAAGTTGCAGGTGGGAGTTCTCAGGAGAGACAACAAAACTGGATGTTCAGTGCTGGTTTTAAAATGGAGTGGCTCATTCTCTTTCAGCTGTGTTCCAGAGCAATCTTTCCTGATCTTAATGGCAACATGCTCTAGGGGGTAGTTAAGGTTCTCACATGAAGCAATTGCTTTTATTTTCCTGTCTCTTTTGTTATCTTCTCCCCTTCTGTTGTTTGCCTTTTCATTTCATAAGATTCAATTTTAGCAAGTAGTAGCAGTAACACATCTTAGGGTAAAATAAGTGTGACAGATTTTTTTAATGCAAGAACCTCAGAATAAAGTGGTAAGCAAAACTAGACTTTCTTGGAGCTCATAGACTAGTGGGAGAGAGAATTTAATCACGTAAGTACACACACACACACAGGCACACATTTTATAAACTGAAATAAGAGTTATGGAAAGAAAAGATGACGATGCAGTGAAATCATCCAACAGCTGGGGAAGCCAGGAGTAGTTTCCCTAGAGCTTACACTGGAAGGTTGAGTAAGAGTTAATAAGTAATTTGGGAATTTGGGCCACATAACTCCCCTTTCATGAGCTAGTACTCCTATCTGTACAGAACTGGAAGTCAGGGTGTTTCTCCCTTTAAATTGTTTTTTAACACTTACCAATACAGTTGGCAACTGTGGGTCCAAGGTCAAGTCTGAAAAAGCAGCAGAGGAAGAAGTGGGAGGGGTGGAGTCTTTAGAGTTTATAGGTTATCAAATGGATAAAAATGGTTGAGTTGAAGTCTCCATTTCCATGGAGACAAAATAACCATGTTGGAAATTATATTTTGTGTGGTACAGGTGCAGGCTAGCTATTCTCCCCCAGAAAACTCAGGATAGGAGTCTCAAATACATAACACCTTCCTTGGGACCACGGCAGACATCATTAATTATTAATAGTCCTATTTCCTGCTGAACCAGCCTGGCTCAGAATCCTTCTCAAAAATGTCTCCTAGGCATCCTCCTCCAACTGGCTGCAGTTAACATGAGAGTTAGCAAAATTTATCTACTAATGCAACTGGAGTTTGTGCATATACTGGTAGTAGTATTTCTTAATTAATTCCGTAATTAATTCTGTGTCTGGGTGCATCACGTCCTGGTGAAGTTATGTTGTCCCAACCACCAGATCCTGAGAATCAGTGGTAAAAAAGGAGTTGTGACATCCTTGAGCAGTAACTTTCAAACTTCGAAAGAAAGCCTCATACCTTATTTTTCTCATAAAAATTTAAAAGTAGGATTCAATCATAACTGCAACATGTAACACAGGAATTAATGGGCTTGCAGCTAGATATGGAGCCCCACCTCTTGGTCACTTCCTACAGAAAATCCTGAGACATCCCATGGAATCCTAGCTACTGTGATACACATTCTGGAAACCACTCTTTCATATGATTGTCTTCTCATGGTTTTTGGTCACAAGTCATAGTCCTGGGGCTCGTGAATTAATATCTAACTTCAATTAGCAGGCTTTGGCCAGGATATTCTAAGACTGCAAGGATGAACTTGGTCTAAAATGTCCTCATGTCTCACATCTTTGTCAATAACACCACTTGGCCACAAATCAACTAAGATGAAGATTTAACATTTTGGATCATGAACACCATTAAAAAATCTAATGAAATCCATTGCACTTCCTTTAAAAAATGGACATACAAACAAAGACACAGACATACAAATCCAAGGAATTTATAGAATTTCAGAGGCCCAGGTCAAAAGCCTCTGACTTAAAGATTGAATCTGGAAGATGGAATTCAATCTACAAGTAAAGAAAGTGAGGTGCTTAGCTTGGATGGAATCAGAAGTATTAGGCAGGACCACAAGTGTTCTCCATACAACAATGCTAAGAATTTCTCCTCTTTTAAAGGACTACTGCTTCTCAGGGAAGGTCCTGGTGAATGTTCTTCTTGTCCAAACTATAAATAGGAATTCATGTTTGTCGCTTCCTCTCTTCTTGGCAGCCATCCCCATGTGCAACTATTAAAGGCTGTCATGAGGGGGAACATGGAAAATATACAATGAGATGGCTATGGGAAATTGGAATCCTGGTTTGGAATTCTGCTTGTCCTGGATCCAAAGGCAAGGGTAGATCAACAAGGACATAACCTTACCCAGCTGGTTCACCACCTGGGCTGGGGGTCCCTCAGGTGGGTTTTATCCCAGGGCAATGAGATGTCATCCTCTTTGGCTGAGCTGTGGCCCAATGAGGGTCACCAAATATGTTTCAAAGTATCCTTCTAGTTCAGTATTTTGAACACTTTTTTATGCTTTTATCAGGCTACAGGTGCACTAGTTCTGTAATCTAAGAGAAAGGTCATACATTTTGAAATCAAACAGAATTGAAAAGCTGTGCTTCTAAGCTCTAATTCACTTTGATGAGGGGAAGTCACGCCCATCTTATGGGGCCCAAGGAGTAGTCATTAATTACTCCATCCAATAATGCTAGTGTTGGGCAAGTGGCCTGCATTGGACAGTAATTGGCTGATGGGTGCTGCTGATGAAGGACACACAGGCATATATGCAGATGGCAGGAGGTTGGATTACGCACTTTAGCTGGGGTTTGGTGAACAAGGGACAAGATCAAGAAACCACTACTAGGGTAGGAGTGGTGGAAAGAGAAAGAGAGGCCATTCCTATGCAGAGCCAGTAATAGGAATAATGTTGCTCCTTCCCCAGATAAATAGGCTCTTGGAGATGAATGGCATGGCAGGTTGACAGGGAAAAGACTCCCAAAACATGGAACCCTGGTAGAATATTGGTGAAGTCACACAAGTTGTGAAGTGAGGGCTGGGGCACAGTCAAGAAAAATAGTTAGTGTTTCTGGTTGGTAGGCAAGGTTCTTCAGCACAGCCTGCTTTAGAATCAGATTTCTTTGTTTAACTCAGTGGTTCAGCATTTCCAGACAGCTTCTTGGCTATTGCTGTACCTGGTTTTAAATGGGCCATTTCTTGGAGGACTCAAAATTCTCCACTGACACTTCAGCACTTGAGACTCCTGTAAAGTGACTTGGAGGGAAGATTGGAGACCCCTAGAGAAAGAAAAAACCCTTGGACACATAGTTAAGGAATTGAACAACAGAGAGGTCAGAGAGCAAACTGGGAGCTACTGGAACTTTGTCTAAAGCAAGTGTTGGTAATGAAACCTCTAGGTTTTGAAGGAAGGGAAAAGAGGGGGAGAACATAAGTTTGAAGTAAGAAAACTAAAGAATAAAAATGGATACTATTAAGGGTTCATGAGTAAGTTGTTTACGTGCAATTCTTCAAGTATACAAAATGTATTTTTCAGTAAAAAGTAGTTAACTTTTTTTTAAGCTTAACTTTTTAGTGAAGTCATGTTTTCATCAAGAAAAAATAATTTAGGGGAAAAGAGGTCATTGTTTGTGTCAGTTATGGAAAATTCTATGTGTTCAGAGCAAAAGACACTGAGGCACCACCATCTACCAGGTGGCAATGTGCCTTAGTTTCATAGCAACCTGACTTTAAGGAAGTAAACCTGGGGATGGTGTCTCTCAGCTTTCAAATACACATGCTCCCTTTAGTTGCATAAATATATCCTGCCCTCAGGGCTGGCTATATAATTTGCAGGGCCCAGTGCAAAATGAAAATGCCAGGCTCCTTGTTCAAAAAGCAGGAAAATCATGTTTTCCATTTTTCCACGGTCTTTTTCAACCTGTCATGGTTTCTTTGTTATTTAACTTCAAACTTCCTGGGCAAAAGCAGACCCTCATAGACATCCCAGACCCTGCCCCTTCCTAACTCATGCCCAGCTTCTCGTGGGGCAAGGGTGGCCACAGTTGCTTGTCAAGGGCAGGGTGGAGGTGGGGGGCACAGGCAGCTGACAACCCCTCCTGGGGGGCAGAAGTGGGAGGAGGCAGGATTGCTAGGCTCCAAACTTCTGACTCACCCTCCATTGTCCCATTGGACCGCATTTACAAAACACACATTCAAAGAGAAAATGATTAAGACCTTTAAGACGGCAACTGCAGAGTCTCAAATGTGGGAAGGGAGAGAGGGAGGCCCTTCTGAGTTGGCCCTGTGAGAATGCATGAGTCAAATGCCCATGTAGCTGGCCCTACCCCCTTGCCGTCGACAATTCTGACATATCCTCCTTAGTTGAAAATCACTTTGTCATAAACCAGTGTAGTGTGTTCATCAATAAGCTGGTCAACGAAACCATTTCTGGAACTCTTTACAAATAAAGATTCCTATCACATTGCAGAGATTTCTTCTGGTTTATTTATTCATCCCTTCATTCCTTCACAGATTTATTGAACACCTACTAGTTTCTAGGCCTTAGAGTAACTGTTATGAACAGGATGGAGAAGATAACAGTCAACATCTCTGACTTCATGGGCCTCCCTGTCCACTGGGGGAGACTGAACTTAAAGAAGTAACAAATAAACAAATATCTAACTACAGATTGTGGAAAGGGTGGTGAAGGAAATAAACTAAGGTGAAAGAATAACTGGGGAGTGTTCCACCTGGGAAGGAGGAAAGATGATATTCATCCCAGGATATTTATTCTGAGAATTTTCTCAGATAATTCTGATTATTAATCAGCTTTGGATTTAACTAAAAGTCTAACTGCTGCCTACCTCACTGTGCTAGAGGAACTTGGCAAATTCACCTTTTGCAGTTTACATTATGAGAGCAATATGAAATCATAGAATGATATTATAATAATGAATATGTTTTTCTACATTATAAATTCCCCCCTAGTAAGTTTTCCATCTCATCTCTTAGTTGTGAATCTACAAATCTATTCATTTCCCAAATACAGTGATGGCACATTTCACTGGTGCCGAGAAAGTACATTACGGACCCAAGCAAAGTTGTAGTGTGTGACAGAAACATGACCTAAAAAAACCACATCTCTTAACTCCCCGTCTGTGACAGACCACAGATGTCATCACATGTCCCTAACACTTAATATCAAACAAGAAGTATCCTTGTTTCTTCATAGAATCACTTAAATCTGTCACAGTATAATTTATGGTGGCTGTGGCAGATCAGTCGGTTTGAGAGTAGTCATTTTTTTCTTTTAATACAAAAAAGCTGTGGAAGACATTTTAGTTCATCAAAATGCCTAACAAAACCTAAATACATGTTTCAGTTGATCATGTCTTCTGTTTTATGACTTCTTTCATTATAGCTCCATGACTATTTCAGAACATAGTGAAGGCCCAAAGCCTTCACTCAGGAAAGCTAGGGATGATGGACTTGCCCTTCCACAGTAAGAAACTAGAAAATTTCAGGATCTACAACAATGCCTTCCTTCTGGATTTGCATTTGCTTCTGGTTAGACCATACACTTGCAATCTAAAATTACCTCAGTCTGAGTACATGGATTCAGATAATTTGAAGCTGTAAGAGCAAGTCAACTTGTGGTTTACCTTTCCTCCTAGAGTATAGCCCTGAAGGGTTCCAGCACCAAACCTCAAGGTTTATCTGTGCTCTCTCCTCTCCCTCTTTGAGAGTCCTGAGCTTCAATTTTTGTCCCACACTCTGCAAATTTGTTAAGACCTCTGTTCTTCTTCTCAGACTTCTGGTTGTCTCACTTCAGAATTACCTGTTGTCCCTAGCAGAACGGTCACTTAAATGCTGGACTCCACTCTCTGAGTTTCTTATCTTCCTTTGGATATTGGAGAGAAAAAGTAAAATGGAAGAAGGACCTGAAGAAATCACCCAGAATACAATCAAGAGAAAAAAGTACTCCTAGGAAATACAAAAATTGATTAAGATTCTTGCTTGGTTGGTTAATATTCTTGAAGCATAGAAGAGAAAGTTCTAAAAGATATCTCATTAGAGTTCCAGAAACAGAATAATGGAAAGGCAGTATTCAAACAGAACATGATGAGTTAAGAACTTCCCAAGAATGAAATGGATCATCTTCAATGAAAGATGTGGATCATCAGGACATTCTCATCAGGATATACTAAAATAATTCAACATCTAAATGCACTGTGCTGAAGCACTGCGGTACAGAGACAAAAATTAATCAGACCAAAAGAAAGCCAGAAGAAGAAGAAAAAAGAAAACTTGCAAAATCAGATGTAGCACAAAATGAAGTTGAAGAAATAAACCTAAAATGAAGTTGAAGAAATAAATAAATCAGATGTAGCACAAAATGAAGTTGAAGTAGTAATATTAACTACTATAAATTCAATAGACTTAACAGTTAAAAGTCATATATTGTCAAATGGGATGAAAAACAACACCTAAAATAAGAGTATACAGAAAAGTCAAGATGTAGCACAAAATGAAGTTGAAGAAATAAACCCAGATTTGTAGTAATATTAACTACTATAAATTCAATAGACTTAACAGTTAAAAGTCATATATTGTCAAATGGGATGAAAAACAACACCTAAAATAAGAGTATACAGAAAAGTCAAAAGTAAAAAAAAAAAAAAAAAAGAAAAATAGGAAAAGATATACTAAGCCAATACCTACCAAGATACTGATAGACAGACAGATAGATAGATAGATAGATAGATAGATAGATAGATGTCAAAGTAATAGATGATATGTCAGTCAAATAGTCTTTGAGGCAAAAAAGTTATCAGGCATACAGGGGATTGCTACATGATGATAAAAATTTAATTCATCGGGTATAATCTGTGTAAACTTTGTAGCATAGCCTCAAAATGTATAAGGTCATGATGGAAAAACTGCTAATAGGAGTATAAGAATTTACAAACTTCTTTCAGTAACTGATAAATCAAGCAGCAAAAATTTTTACAAGTATGTGAAAAATTTGAATAACATAATTAACAAGCTTGATATGAAAGATAAATAACCCCAAATGAGAGATTACATCTTATTCTCAAACACACAAGGAACAGTTGTCAAAATTGACCCTACCCTAAGACACAAGTTCATAGAATTTTTATCACCTAGACCATTTTCTAATAAGTTAGAAATCAATAATAAACAGCGATGCAGAAAAATTCATACCTTTGAAAATTAATTTAAAAAAGCTTTCTGAATAACTCATAGTTCAACTTGAATAACAACAAATATATGTCCAAATCATGAGATACAACTGAAGCATACTTTATAGTGGATTTATAGCTCCAAATGCTTACACTAGAAAAGAAGAAAGCTGAAAATAAATGAGCCAAGTGACTTAAGAAGTCAGAAGAACAACAAAATAAACACAAAGAAAGTAGAAGGAAGGAAACTATAAAGATAAGAGTGGAAATTAATCAAATGGAAAACAAATATACAGTAGAGAGAATCAACTAAGGCAAAAGTTCACTTTTTGAAAAAACTAATAAAATAGACATTTTTGGCTCCAAGAAAAGATGAAACAGTACAAATAAACAATATTAGAAATAAAAAAGAAGACAACTATAGACATTGCTGAGACCAAAAAGATAAAACTATGAAATAAATGTTTCCAAAACACATGAGAACTTAGATAAAATGCAAATTTCTTAGAAAAACTGTAACTTAACAACAGATTCAAGAAGAAATAACATGATGAATTTTCCTCTATCCATTAAATTTAATCAAGTTTCAAAATTTACTCACAATAAAATCAGTTCCAGATTGTTTTAGAGGTAGTTTAATTCAGAGTCAAGAAACATAACTTCATCTTTACTCCAATTTTTCTGGAAAATCAAAGAGAACCCCCCAATAAACTGTATTTTTTTTTTAAAAAATGAAACTAATATAACCTTGTTACTTAAATCAGATAAGAAAATATTAGAAAAGAAGACTATGGGCTAATCTCACTTATGAGCATAGATGTAAAATACTAAACAAAATATTTACAAACTAAATGAAAAATTAGATCAAAATAATTGGATTTTTGCAGGAATAAAAGGATTATTAGACATTAAAGCATCTCAGTTTAATTCTTCATATTAAGAGGTGAAAGGAGAACACCTTCTCAAAATATGCAGAAGTATTAAAATATTAAACACCTCTTCATGAAAACAATGTAAAAAACTTTGAATACACTGCTGACCTAGTTTGGGTTTTCCTAGCAGCAGATATTGAGGTAGAGATTCCAGTAAAGTGTATCTGGGACGTGATTTCAGGAAACATGGATGCATCCCACAGACAAAGGTTGAGCAAAAAAGCATCTATCTACCTATCTCTATCTATCTATCTATTTTCTATCTATCTATCTGCTTGGTTATACATACATATATATTTACACTTATATAGTTATAATATAAATATATATTTATGCAAACTTTACAAGTAGGCAAGGTAGCACTATACATTACTTAGGGGTACCTGTGTATATAGTAAGAATATAAAGCAAAGCAAGGGAATGATGCATATGAAGTTCAGAATAGTATTTATCTCTGACATTGGGTGCAGAGGAGATATCCTTGAGGAGGAGGTTCTGAACTCTATTAGTGAAATTCACTTTCTTAAGCTGGGTAGTGTTAAAAATGTGTGCATATTATTACTCTTTATGCTTTCCTAAACAATGCCTTAAAGAAGTAAACAAGGAAGAAAAATACACTACAGACACATGTCAATGTCAAGAAAATAGAGAACAGGCTATCAATAAAAACAGAGTAATATGTCTAATATTACCAAAAGATTACTGAAAGAAGCCAAACCTTGGCATGAGTGATTGAAGAAAAAAAAGACAGAATATGCTATTAAATAAGGACAAATAACTATAGATAAAATAAACATGAAAATATAACAAGAACTTATAAAAATTATATGCTAATAAATTTGAAAAATTGTAGCAATATAAAACGTCAAAATTGACACTGGAAGAAATTTTTAAAGATTTGAGTACATAAATAACCATTAAAAAAATCAAAGTAGTAAAAAAATATCCAGCTCATCCACAATTATAAGCCCCAGACCCAGAAAGTTTCTAGGCGAGTTTTACTAAATTTCTCAAGTTGTTCCAGAAAACAGAAACACAATCGTTTGGCTTTTGAAATGAGATTATTATAAACTGACTTCAAAACTGGATTAGTAGGACAGTGTGGAAAAGGTAAATTATGGGCTTATAAATTTGTGAACATAGGTATAAAGCTGCTGATTAAAACATTAAGTAGCCAAATCCAAGGAAGTTTTAAAAATAATACACTGTAATCAAGTGGGGATTGTCACTGGAATACAAGAAGAATTTAATCTCAGCAAATCTATAATCTGCTCATCAGTCATTTGCATCAAAATTTAAAATTGCTTTATGTCAAAAGATAAAGAGCCACAGTAAGGGAAGATGTTTGTAATGTACATAGTAGACAAAGGATTATTATTCAGACTATTATAAAGATTCTAAGGAAAAAAAGTTAAAATAGAAAAACAGTAAATAATATGTACCAACAAACCACAAAATAGCATTTGTGAGTGGTTAATTAACATATAAAAAATTCAGCCTCACTTGTAATCAGGGAAATGCAAATTAAAACAACAACGAACTAATATTTTCCAGTCATTACATTGACAATTTTAGAATTCTGACAATATCAAGGGTGGGTGAAGATATAGAGAAAACAGTATTGTCATGTATGGTGGTATATGTGACATTTGTCATTTGTGAAGTATACATTTGTGAAGCCACTTTGCAGATCAATTTGGCAGTTTATGGTAAAATTGAAACTATTTGTACCATATGACCAGCGATTTTACTTGTAGGTTTATTCCCTAGAAAGCCATTCACATCTGTGTGCAAGGCAATATGTAGAAAGATGTACACTGCAGCCCTGGTTGTAATAGGAAAAAAACTGGACACATCAACTAGGGATGATGATAATTAAAATGTGTTGAATTCAGGCACAATTTATTCATCAATTAAGATAGATTGCATTGATTTCTATATATTAATATGACTGGAACTCAAAACATGATATTGAATAACAAAGCAATTAGTCAAACGATAGTAGGTATATTACCAGTATGATAAAATAAGTCACAAGCATAAAACTCATAAATGGGCTGGAAGAGTACACTTTTAACTCATGATCATGAACTTTGCTGGCAGGGGAGACTGGGAGATGGGATAGAGATGGTGGTCAAATGGTCTTTAATTTTATTTATAATTATTTAATATTCCCTCCTCCTTTTTTCCGTCTTTCTTTTCTTTTCTTTTCTTTTTCTTTTTTTTTTTTTTTTTTTTTTATGACTGGAACTCAAAACATGATATTGAATAACAAAGCAATTAGTCAAACGGTAGTAGGTATATTACCAGTATGATAAAATAAGTCACAAGCATAAAACTCATAAATGGGCTGGAAGAGTACACTTTTAACTCATGATCATGAACTTTGCTGGCAGGGGAGACTGGGAGATGGGATAGAGATGGTGGTCAAATGGTCTTTAATTTTATTTATAATTATTTAATATTTCCTCCTCCTTTTTTCCGTCTTTCTTTTCTTTTCTTTTTCTTTCTTTTTTTTTTTTTTTGCTCTACTTGGGCCTCTTACTGTTGTGGCCTCTCCCGTTGCGGAGCACAGGCTCCGGACGCGCAGGCTCAGCGGCCATGGCTCACGGGCCCAGCCGCTCCGCGGCATGTGGGATCTTCCCAGACCTGGGCACAAACCCGTGTACCCTGCATCGGCAGGCGGACTCAACCACGGTGCCACCAGGGAAGCCCCCGTCTTTCTTTTCTTTCTTCAGCTCAACCTCCCTTCTTCCCTCTCTCCCTTGGTCCTGCTTTCCTTTCCTTCCTTCTTCTAATATAGGCTAATATTACTTGTATAATTTTTTCAAAGAACATATATAAAAAATTTCTTACAGTAAATGTAACCAAATATTAGCAGCTTTTAATTCTAGGTTGTGGGAATACGGGTGTTAGTTATATTATTCTTTGTACTCTTTGGTTTTTTAAATGTTATTTTTCAAAATAAAAATAGAATGAAATAAAGCCTAGATTTCACTGTTAGAGGATATTTTTGGTGAACTACTTTAATTTCTAGAATGAGTCTGCTTTCAGCTATCACTGCTAATTAGGAAAGTGTTTTATTGTGATTATCTATAATTTTTCAATCGTATCATAAGAACACTGGATTACTCAGCATGAGATTCAGTTATTACAAAAGAAAAGAAAACTAGACAAGAAAATATCTAGTTTGACATGGAAAGTTTCACTTTTTTTCTGAATACCAAAAATGAGTTCATATTCTCAGGGATAGAAGGAATAAATCCAGAATCCTTAAAAGGAATCTTTAACTTGCCTTGAAATAAATGTGTATACATCAGTTCCTTCACAAAAATTAATATCCCCAGAACCGACAACCTTTCCCACGGTCATGGATAACCTTGGTTATATTCAAAGCCTGGAAGATTTCCTTGTGGCCTGTATCAGAAAACAATTCCACCAGGATAATTAATACCTTGAGGTAACAGTGACAACGTCATTTTCTTTTAAAGAAAGACAGCTGCTCTCGTATAGAGTTTTTTGCCTGTTACTGAAAAGAATATTCACGATGTGATGTGACTTGACAGGTGTCCAGTATTAGAACTGGTTTTATTTTTCCTAAGAGACATAAAATGCCCATCTGACTCTGATTTCCAAAATGCCTTGGCACTGTTTATTCCAGTGATTGTTGAAAAAAAAAAAAAAACTGCTTCCACTGGAGAGTTGTAGTGGTATCCCTGTCATAAAAGGAAAAGTACTGGTGAGATTCTGAACACCTGAAGGCCAGGTGAATCAGATAAAATGTTTAAGATCTGGTTGTGCAACAGCTTGATAACACTTAGAGGACTGAGTTTGGATCTAGAAGACCATCTATGTTGAGATTCTGGCAGTGCCACTTCATCACCTTCGAGCTTCTTTTATCTCATTTGTAGAGCATGGATAATGATAAGCTCTATCATGCTTGTGGCTCATGTGAAGATTAATGAAGTAATGAATGTAAAGTGCTAATTGTTATTATGGGGTGTTACTTGGCTCAATAGCTCAAAGGTATTCTGTCTGTCTCACTCTTCTTCTAGTGCTAATATCTGTTCTTTTCATTTGAAATGTATAACATTTTCCCTTGTGTGATTTCTTATCTATATTATAACAATTTGCTGTACTATTAACTTTTCCTTTCTTAAATCTTTTGGGGAAAATTAAATATAAATAAAATTTTTATTTTTATTTATTAATAGCTAAATCTTCCTGTCTTGGCTCTCCTGTGAACAAGAGTGAATATGGGCAAACTAAGTAGTTCAATTTATCATGAATATATGTGCTCCTTTCCCAACAGATGTAGAGTTTTTTGGAGGAAAGATTCATATCTTTCATGTCTTACAGTTTCCCACAGTGCACATAGTAGTGGTTTGAAAAATTACAAATTTTGACATTCAGCAAACCACAAATTCTATTTAATTGCTTTAGTGAAAAATCATATTTGTCTTAAATCTAGTACTTCCCTGTATAATACCTCATAAAAAAGTATGATCTCTTTGTAAATATTTCTACCAGGCATTACTTTACTATTTTTTTCTTCTAGGTTTTTTTTTTTTCCATCAGGAGAAAAAAATTTATATCAGCTTTATTCCAATATAATTTGCACATCAGAAAATTCACCCATTTAAAGTGTGAAGTTCAATAGTTTTTAGTATAGTCACAGAATTATGCACTCAGCACTACAATCAAATTTAGAACATTTTCTTTACAATAAGAAACTCCATACCCATTAACAGTCTCTTTCTATCACCTTCCTTCTCCCCTGCACTTATCTACTTTCTTTTTTCTTGTATTTCTTTTTTTTGTAATTTTTAATTTGAAGTATAGTTAATTTACAATGTTTTGTTAATTTCAAATGTATAGCAAAATGATTCAGTTATATATACATACATACACACATATATATATATATATATATATTCTTTTTCAGATTCTTTTCCATTACAGGGTATTACAAGATATTGAATACAGTTCCCTGTGCCACACAGTAGGTCCTTGTTGTTTACCTATTTTATATATAGTAGTGTGTATTTGTTCTAGGGTTTAAACTTGTTATCTTTATCCCCAACGAAGTCTTGCACTATTCTGGTCACAAGTTTCAGGACACTATACTACAGGTAAAAAGTACAGTAAAAATAAATGTTATAGTTATGTTATACTCTTTCCCTGTATTTGAGGTTGAGAAGCAGTGTCAAAAATCTAAACAACTTCTTTTATTACTCAGTTTAAGTGGCATTGTTTAAACACTTAACTGTATAAATACGTGGCTGATGTTACTGCAAACACCAGTCAGAGCTAATATAGATATTATTTTGAGACACTCCTCACTTGAATAATGTTCTTTATCTAGCTACATTTCACTCCATATTAGTAGAAAATGAATTATGAAGAAACTTGGGGTCAAATATACAACTCTATTTTAGCTTTAAAAAGGTGAAAATGTAACTTGCATATGATCCAATTTAATAGCTGAAAAAAGTAGTTTTATATTGGATATGGGCCCTAGAAATCTTCAGTATGCTTATATCTTTATTTTTTTAATTTAAAAATAATAATTTATTTATTTATTTTATTTTTGGTTGCAGTGGGTCTTCATTGCTGCAGGCGGGCTTTCTCTAGTTGCGGTAAGCTGGGTTACTCTTCATTACGATGCAGTGGCTTCTCTTGTTGAGGAGCCCGCCCTCTAGGCACGTAGGCTTCAGTAGTGGCACGTCGGCTTCAGTAGTTATGGCACGTGGGCTCAGTAGTTGTGGCTCATGGGCTCTAGAGTGCAGGCTCAGTAGTTATGATGCATGGGCTTAGCTACTCTGCAGCATGTGGGATGCTTCCCCGACCAGGGCTCAAACCTGTGTCCCCTGCATTGGCAGGCAGATTCTTAACCACTGTACCACCAGAGAAGCCCTATATTTTTAAATCAAATGTAAACCATTAGGATTTGCCAAGATCAAAAATTTAAGAGACCTGTAAGGCCCTGGACATTTTGGACATTTTTCTCACCCTATCTGAGTCATGCTAGTTCACATGTCCAAGTTTGAAAGGACTTTGAATTACTGATTTTTTCCCACTCTCTTTCAGACTTTAGTTTGGTCCAAATTGGCTTGGGATCTAACTTGGTGCAGTTGAAAAATAGGCTTAAGAATAAACTCTACAGTGGTAAAAAATATTTTTCACATTCAATAATATTTTAAGCATTTTGAATTTCAAGTCTAAGGTTTGACTTTATTTGAATTTTGAGTTTAGACACTCAAATTTTGACATGAACTTATGTACAGTTTTTATTTTTTCATTGAAAATCCATAATTAAAAAGGAAAGAGAACTCATAATAAATGTTAAAAAGAAATTTTCAATAGAAAAAAATTGACCTAAATTTTCCATTAGAAATGCTTCCTAAGAGAGTTTGAGAGTGAAGAGAATATTACCCTTAAATAATAAGACATGATAGGTGATTTCAACACATATTTAAAGTGTATATGTAGAGCTGTCATTTTGATAAATGGTTTGACTTGATAGCAAGACCTCTTATTCCAAAGTTGAAAATCAAGGTGTGGCAATGGATGTGTCATTGAATACTGTCTGGACAGTAAAAACTATTAATCTCTTATTAATACAATTTCACTGCAAAGAACTTTAAAATTTTTATTGTTTAAGAGAAAGCAGGGTACTTCAGTTAAACCATTGGGAATGTTATTCCTGCTATGATGGTTTTTATTTTTTTTAATTATTTTAAAAGTTTTATAGTTTACTAAAATAACAGAAATTTACTGTAAAAAACCCCAAATGATTCAGAATGAAATAAAGAACAAAAATTTGAGTTCCCTCACCTCTCATTAGTTTTCTAGGAGAGGCTTTATTAATTTACTGGCATGAGTTCTCACAGTTGTTGAATGCAGTTAATGCATAGTATAAAAATATGTGAAAATATGATCTTTCTCTGGTGGACTAGGAGAGGACAGACAGAATAATTAGATCTTCTCTGTCCAGGCTAACTGTGTCTCTGTTTGAATTAAATTTGCTGAAATTGTTTGAAGAAGGTTTCCCTAATCAGTTTTGCCCTCCACCTTATTCCACCAAGTTTTAGTATTTCCTCTAGTGTAGAGAGGCAATTCTGAAATAATTTTCTGGATGATGCATATTACAGACAGCTTGGGAAGAGAAATTTTTGATTGATTCAAGCTTTACTATACTTACAATTTCTACTTGAAGGACTAAGTAAATTCACATATGGACCAATAAATTCTTACTGGGATGTTCATGATTCCAAAATGAATTATATAATAAGTATAAATGTACACTGTTATTTATCTCTAGAGAAAGAAACTCAAGCTGCCTAGAAAGTAGTGAGAACAGCTTAACCAAATTAGTTGTTGGGCAAAAATCAATATGAAATTTCCAAAGAAAAATAGTTAACGACCTCTCTCACTGCCAAATTTGTGAGCAGATGGGCAGAACCTAGCATGTGCCTCTGGAAAGACATTCAAAACTCTTCTAAAAGGTTTATAAATCTTAGAAAATGCTGCTTCTATTCATAGTAAGTGGCCTCACTCTAATAGCCTTTGAGTTTCTAGTTCCTAGGCTGGCCACTAATTAGACACAATTATACCATATAACCCTGCCTGCCCAAAGTAATCCACAAATAACCTGATCTGCAGGCTCGCAGCCCATGGCACTTCCTTCCCAGACTTCTTGCTTGCACTATGACTCTTTTTGTTTTGCCCTAGTACTTCACCCTATCTTTTCTATTATTTTAGGTGTTCTTATTCCTATTCTCTGCCCTGCTTTCCCCCAATATTCCTATTGTTCTCCAGTATCTGTAGTCTTCTGATTCCCATTGCTTTTGTTTATTCAATTTGTTCTACTGTATCTATGCACTCCTCAATTCACCACCACTCCATTAGTATTTGTCACTTGGACTGTGGTTTCTCCTGGGTTTAGCCAGTTTCCCACCTGCAACTCTGTATCTACTTTGTTTTATCATGGCTATCCTTGCCCTATATGTTCTGCTCTTTTAATCTTGCTGACAGCCATTCATAATACCATCATCCATGGTCTATGGTCCCTGTGTCCCAATATAAAAAATGTCTGTATACATACACATACATGAATAGTTGAACTTTATAAACACATATGTATTTTTTATAAATTCATAAATGTTCTTAATGCAGTCGGTCTTTTCTTTGTTTCCCCTTGGTTCCTTCTCTTTCCTTCCCTCTTCCCCCCATTAGACTTATTAAACTTTTGCCCACCATGTGCAGAGTAGTCAAATTAACAAGCTGGTTTTATCTGTGCTTAACAATTGCATGCATGCATACATATAATATACACACACATGCATACAGAACACCAGAAGTTGCATGGGATTTTCTGATCCAGACTTAGATGTTACACAGCATCACTTCTTTTGTACTCTATTGGTTGAAATAGTCATAAGTCCATCTATGTAGATCTCACCTCCTGATGGAAGAAATGTCAACAACCTTTGGAGCCATGTTTTAAACAACCACTGTTTGTACTCTGGCCACAAATTATTTTCATTCCTTCCACACACAAAATAATTCATCCCCTCTCAAGATCAATCCCTCTTTCTCCTGCTCATGTTTCATCCTGTTATAACATCTAGTTCAGACTTGTTGATATCCAGAATCTCATTGTCTAAAGTAGCTCTAGAGAGAAGAGTTTCTTGAGATATAATTCCTTGGGTTCAGCTCTGTGAATACCATTCTTGATCTGAAGATCTGTAACCTAAAGAAACAAGCTGTCTGCTCCCACACACCGATATAAAATGGTGGAATAGACTTTGGATAACTGCCAGACACTCCCATGCAAAAAGGGAAAACAGAAGGCATAGCAGTCATTGATCTATATATCTGAAATATGGCTGGGCAGTATTGCTGGTTTTCAAATTAGGGATCAATAGCGTTTCCTGGGACTAATTCTCCGTGGATTTAGAGTTGTCCTCAGAATCTTGGTTTTATACTGTGATTAATCCTTCCTTTCTCTAAGAAATGGCCCAAGATACAGCTGTAGTTTTCTCAGTCAAAGGCTTCCCTTCGTTTGGTACTGTTGATGTCCATTTCAGTCCAAGTTGATACACTTCCTTTAAAAACCCTATAAGCGGGCTTCCCTGGTGGCACAGTGGTTTAGAGTACGCCTGCCGATGCAGGGGACACGGGTTCTGTGCCCCGGTCCAGGAAGATCCCACATGCCGCGGAGCGGCTGGTCCCGTGAGCCATGGCTGCTGAGCCTGTGCATCTGGAGCCTGTGCTCCGCAACAGGAGAGGACGCAACAGTGAGAGGCCCGCGTATCGCAAAAAAAAAAAACCTATAAGCTTCTTGTGTATCAATTTAAAACCTACTCCATTAGATAAAAGTGACACTCACAAATCTCTTCCGGGTAAGCCCTTAACTACCTTAGGCTCCTGACAAGGCTGCTATAAGATAACACTCTTATCATTCATTCTTTGAAGCCTTATTGTTTAACAGAGGGGATCACAAAGCATATATTAAGAGACTTAGAAGGTCTTTTGTTGTTGGAAAATGTCTCTGAGGCACCATCTGAAATAATTCTGAAGATTTAAAAATTATAGCTACACATTAGCTTTGTATTTACCATGAGACCACATTTTTGCTGATTTGACATGTATCCTAAGACTTTTCAGTTTGAGAATCTTCTACAGGAAGAGACTGGAAATAGTTTTATTTTGAAGCCCCTCAAACCTTGGTTCTTTTATATTTTCTCTACATAATCTTGGAAATGGAAAATTTTCTTCTCTGGCTTATCTTGCTTTATCCATGCCGTATAATATACGGCTAAAAGAAAACAGTGAGCATTTTCTTGCATTCTACCTGAAGATCTCCTTAGCCAGATCCATTATTTTATGAGGTACATTTCTATTTCCTTGTTACTGCAAGCAATAGTTTTGCTAAAGTTTCCCACTACAGAACAAGGATCTCCTTTCCTGCAGCTTTCAATAATGTTTTTCTCAATTACCTTTAAGCTCTCACTGACAATTTCTTCAAGGGCCATTGGACTTTTGACAGTGGTTTCCTCAAGGCCCTTCTAGCTTTTACTCACCATCTGGTTTGCAGGCCCAAAGTTAATGCACATGTTTTAGGGTTTGTTGTGGTTTTCAGCAGTATCCCACTTCCAGGTAACAAATTCTGTTTTAGTTGCTACTGCTGTATAACAAATTACCCCACAGATTTAGCAGCTTAAAAGAGTCCTTTTTGTCTTGCTTACAGTTTTGTGGCTCAGTAATTCAGAAGGGGCTTAGAGGGGCAGTTCTTGCTTGGGGTCTCTCATGCAGTTGTTGCCAGATATCAGCTGGGGATACAGTTGTCTGAAAGCCCAGTTGGGCTGGATGTCCAAGATGCCTCAGTTGTATGGCTAGCGATTGATGTCACTTGTTCACTGGTAGCTCAGCTGAGGCTTTTGACGTGCCTTTCCAGCATGATGGAAATAGACTGCTATAATGGCATTTGGCTTCTTCCGGAGAGTAGCCCTTTCAAGAGGGCTGGAAAGAAGCTCTATGCCCTTTTCTCACTTGAAGGTCACATCACTTACACCTTATTCTATTGGCTGAAGCAATCATAAGCCTTTCTGGTTTCAAGGGGATGGAACATAGAGCCCACCTTTCGACAAGAGAAGTGTCGAGCAATGTGGGGACCGTGTGTTACATCTACCATACTAGGGTAAACATATCAAAAAATAAACTTGACAGTCTGTTTATTTACTAATTTGATAGCAGAATAAACTGCTCATCTGAACAATGTCCTACATGCCAGGATGATGAAATTATTTCTGCCCCTAATCCAAATGTGGTCAGTATAGCAGTCCATCTTTTCTTCTAACCACAGGACTACTGAAAAAAACTGGCTGCAAAATATTAGACTCAGCATCTTGGCAAAAGAAAACAGGGCTCTCAACAAGGCATATCTGGTGACAAAAACAATTTTCAGAACTTTATCTTTTGATTTAGACATGTGGTTTACCCAATCTTTTTTTTCTTCGTTTATTGAATAACTGCAAGGGGCACACCTAGACTCTGCCAGTTTTTCTTATGTGGTGATGATGGGGTTTCAGGCAGCTCCTGCAGGATAACGTCTTGGCTTGGCTAGTGAGTAAGTTATATATGTGTTTTACAGAGATAAACAGCTAAATCAGAAGAATGCAGATTTGAGTTTTCCTTGCTGGGAAAACGACTGGGGTCCACCATAAACAGCTATCTATGAAGCATATCAAGACTGTCATTAAATCCCAGAGGTGATGCTTGAGAAGTTTACAGGGGAACTAGTGGCTTTCAACCTGAATGGGAAAGGTTTATGCAATGTTGCAATGATACTGTACTTTCTCATTATGGTGGTTGGCATCACAGTTGCTTAGATTGGCATAGTGCCTTCATATACAGGTTAGGATTGCAGAACATGCAGAGTATTAAGTTATTAAGTCAATGTGATATCAGAAAGGAATTCGAAGTGCTGAAAATTATTTCACATAAGATAAAGATAAAAAGAAATCAGAGTCCCCTCATCATTAATCTTCTCATACTCTTATCTCCATTCAGGTTGGTCTTGTTCTTTCCTGGTGGTCTGGTGAGTTCTCCCTCCTCTGCCTGCTGGCTCTCCTCCCAATCTCTTTATTGAAATACTGATTCTTCCCCACATTGTTAAACTTTACAAAAAGTTACAGAGAGCGCTCCTTTCACCTTCTCAACTTAGGGCTGAAATATGAATTTCCTCTGATTACACTCCCTTCCTCAAACCCATCAGGAGGGGAGACTGTACATTATCCCTCTCCCCCAATCCTGAGGTTAGAAGATTGAGCCAGATTTCTCCTAGCTCTCTTACTTGACCTTTGTATGATATTGGCATGAATATTTAATTCCTCCTTTTTGAAACTCTCAGTTCTCTTGACTCCCAATGCATTATTCTCTTTTATTATACCCTTTCCCTGAGATTTTCTGTGTTGGTTCCTGCCCTTTGCCCTGCCCTCTTGAAGGGATTGGTATTCTCCTGAGTTTTTCCTTGTCTAAAACTATGTCCGTAATCTTCAACTTTCTATATCTCTTCACCTCTTGCTTCCCCAGTACACTTACTCCTTTTCTGCAGTCTTTATTCTAGTTAATGGTGTATCTATCCACTTGACTACAAAACTGAAAGTCTCAGGGTCAACCTTCTCCTCAAGGTTCAGTTAGTGACCACATATAGCAGATGCTACCTCTACAATATTTTCTTGATTAAACTTCCATCATTCAATAACTACCATTGTTTTAGTTCAGACTCAAACCTCTAATTTGATTTTAAGATTCTCTTACTTGATTTCACTCACTGCAGACTCTTTTACCACCAATCCATTCTCCAAACTGAAACCATAATGATTTTTCTGCTACATAGGTAGAACTGTTATTTTCTGTTTTTAAAAGTCCCTGCCAGTTCTCTGTCTTCTGCAGGATTTAATCCATTAAGCCAGCCTATCTTTCCAGCTTTGTATTCTGCTTTTTCTTCCTAGCTTAATAGACAGCTTTCCAGTTCTTTAATTTTTTTGACAAAAGAACTATTTTTTAATTGAAATATGGTTGATATACAATATTATATAAGTTACAGGTGTACAACACAGTGATTCACAATTTTTAAAGGTTATACTCCATTTATAGTTATTGTAAAATATTGACTATATTCTCTGTGTTGTATAGTATAACCTTAGAGCTTATTTTATGCATAATAGTTTGTACCTCTTAATCTCCTACCCCTATATTGCTCTCTCTCCTCCCCTCTCCCCACTGGTAACCATCACCTCACTCTCTATATACATGAGTCTGCTTCTTTGTGTTATATTAACTAGCTTGTATTTTTTTAGGTTCCACATATAAGTGATATCATATAGTATCTGCTTTTCTGTCTGACTTATTTCACTTAGCATAATACCCTCCTAGTCCAACCATGTTGCTACAAATGGCAACATTTCATTCTTTTTTATGGCTGAGTAATATTCCATTGTATATGTATACCACATCTCCTTTATCCATTCATCTGTTGATGAACACTTTGGTTCCTTCCATGTCTTGGCAATTGTAAATAATGCTCCTATGAACATTGGGGTGCATGTATCTTTTTGAATTAGTGTTTTGTTTTTGTATTTCTTGGATATATACCCAGGAATGGAATTGTTGGGTCATATGGTAGTTCTATTTTGAGTTTTTTGAGAAACCTCCATACCGTTTTCCACAGTGGCTGCACCAATTTACATTGCCACCAACAGTGCACAAGTGTTCCTTTTTCTCCATATCCTCGCCAATATTTGTTGTTTGGGGTCTTTTTGATGATAGCCATTCTGACAGGTGTAAGGTGTGACAGGTATCTCATTGTGGTTTTAATTTGCATTTCCCTGATGATTAGTGATGTTGAGCATCTTTTCATGTGTCTGTTGACCATCTGCATTTCCTCTTTGAAAAAGTGTCTATTCCGTTCTGCCCATTTTTAAATTGGGTTGTTTTTTTGCTGTTGAGTTGTATGAGCTGTTTATATATTTTAGATATTAACACCTTATTGGTCATATTGTTTGCAAATATTTTCTTTAAATAGTTCTTTAAAACAGTTCTTTAAAATAGAACATGACAAGTTCTTTCAAACTTCTTGTATACAGACTGTATGTTCCTAATGTCTAAAATGTTTTCCATCTTCCTTCCTCTGAGAAACAATCCTTTTCAAGACATGGTTCAAACATTATCTCTTTTATTGAGTTTTTTCTACTATAGTACCTAGGGAATAGAATGGAATAAACAATATTTATTGAGTGTTAGGTATTCACCAAAGCATTTTGCCAAGTATTTAAAAATTGTTATTTCACTGAATCATCTCAATAACTCACGCATAATTACTGTTACCCCTTTGTAGATGAATAAACTAGGAAGGAATTAGAAGGAATGGATAACTTCATTAAAATATGCATTTACTGAGGGCAGGGATTGTGTCCATTTAGTTCTGTGGCCTTCAGCACTGGCCAAAAATAGTAAGCGTTGAGTAAGTATTCACTGAAGGAAGAAGAATGGAAGACTATTCCATAGAACATGAACTACAAAGAGGCAAAATATCTGTAATAGAAGTTCTTAGAATAATGGGGGTTGTTGTAACATGGTATAGGAAATGGGAGGAGAGACTGAGGAGAGGAAATGTTTTTTTCTAAAAGGAAATTTAATATTTGAGCTCAAGGCAGTAGCACTTTAATGTTGATATTCATGGGGATATATAGACACAAGGATTAGAAAAGGATTGCTCTATGCCTACAATAATTTGTGGAATGTGCCATCTGATAATGTACCACATGAGAACCAGATAACAATGACTACAATAAGACACTCAACCACTTATATTTTTCCAAGCCAACATTATTTCTTAGTATGTTAAAAAACAAAATTATACGATTTTGGTTTTTGCTTCTTTAGTTTATCTTATCACATTATTCACAATTCAGTCAAGCTCTTCAAAGCCTAATACGTAGGAATATTTATTCTGCTGTATTTCTGGAAATAGTTTAAAAATCCTTTAAAGCTTTTCTTTTTTGATTAGGTATTTATTAAAGTTGACTTAACTAATATTTGAGATTTATGTAACTTTGCTTTGGATTAAATTGTAACATTTAAAAAGTTCCAAGTGGATCAACATTTTAAAAGAATTAGAACATGCAAGTATTAAATCATAAGTGAACATTGAAAGGAAAAAAAAAGAAGTGCAAAGTAAACATGAAACTTGTAGGCAAACCAGTAGTATGTCATGTAAGACTTATTCCATATTTTTTTTATAGAATACCTCAAAATAGGTCAAAAACTCTTGGAATTTTAGATTGGGATTTTGAGAATATTCTAGTCCAAACCTCTGATTGTAAAGTAAACAAATGAGGTACAGAAGGGTAAGTGACTTATTATAGTCAAGGACAAAGCAGAATTAGAGCCAGTGACTATCACCCAACATATTTCTAAGTCCTTGATTTCTCTTTATTTTCACCGTTGTCTATCAAATAAATAAATTATCAATGGAGGAGTGAAACCATCTAGCAGATGACATCAGAGTGTTGGCAGCTAGTGTGGTTTGTTAAGGAAGGAGGGATTCACTTAAACTGTGTCTCCATCACCTTCCCTAGAATGGGCCCCTTGAGGTCTAACATTGCAGAGTTAGAAGCATAAAACGTGATAAATACCCTGAAAATATAATTTGAGCCTCTAACATGAGGAGTTACAAGAAACATAACTTAGAAAGAGGCAATTAGGAAGGATGTGCTTATCTTAGGTTTTCCCAGATTATATGTAACCTTGCATTTTAGTATAAAACTGCCAAAGCCAGTAACAGTTTGGTTTATTTTGTGGGGGAGGGAAGAGTGGACATTCAGACACATCAATTAAGGAAGAAATCCTTGCTTAAGAATTATCTTTATGGCTCATAATTGTAAACTGTTCTATATTCTCTATTTATTAAATAAAAATGATTATTCAGGGACTCTTCAGTCCTTTTCATGCTCCAGCCTTAAGTTTTACTCCAAAGGGTAGAAGGATCTGCTTTAACTCAGAAGGTTTTTGAAGATTTCCAGAACCGGGGTCCTTGCATTTCTCCCACTAGTACTTATCCAAAGCTGAGGTATCCGGCTCAGGGCTTTTTGAGAGAAAGCCCTTTGATTGTCCTGCATTTGGCCAGCTTCCAGCTTTGCTGCATGATGATTAAGTGTGCTTTTACCCAAAAAAGTTCAGAAAAGCTTAAATTATTCTTGAAAAACAGAAAGTCTTATCAGACTTTATACACAATTTAAAGCCCAGATAATGACCAGCTTTTCCTACCTCTAGACAGACACTGCTACAGAGACTAATCACCAACTGCAAGGAAGAGATACAGATCTAAAGCACAGAAGTACAACACACAGGGCTGATGCCTTCACCAGGTACCATGGTACTTCTTTATCTAGTGACATTTCCTGTGCTCTCCTCCGACCTTTCCAAATAGGCAGATATTTATTTGATTTTTTATTAAGCCAAATCTGGGACCTTATACTTTCCTTATGCAGGACAGTTAGCTGTGGCGCATTTGATTTTGCTCTCCACTTTGCTCAAACCCGTACAAGGACTCTGATAAACACCAGGAAAGATTAGTTCAGTGATAGAATTAAATAAAGTTCAGGTACAAAGTAGAGGATTAGGGAAAAAGAGACTCAATCTAGGAGACGATGAAACTTGGTTCCTACATTCCTTTGAAGTACAAAGTACATATTGTTTTATGGAGTAAATTATAAGTCACTGTCGATTGCACTGCTTATAATAAAAAGCCCCATATTTTAGTTATTTTTTACAGTAGAGAACTAAAAACCACTTTCTGATATTCCTCCAGTCTGACAAATCAGATCATTTCCCTGCAGCTTTCTTTACTTTCTTACACCCAACTTGGTTCAACCTTCTTTTTTTTTTTCAATTTGTAGGACTGACATTCTGGACCCCAGCTGAGAAGAGAACTTTCCACAGCTCTGAATGGACACTCAGTTTCTTGGCTTCCACTAAACTACTCAGTCAGTTGCAAGTAGACAAAACACCTTGGCAGCCCCAGGCTTGATTTTGCTTGGAACCTGCTTGATCAATGCTGGCTGAACCTGAGCTGCCCTCGTGGTTTACTCTTGGAGTTGGTAGCTGAACCTCAATTGACTCATCCACTGTTATATACCAATCCTTTATCCTCCCTCAGTATTGTCCCAGAGTCAGTAAGATTCATTTGGTTATTCATTTACTGGTCTAATATGCACCAGCTGCTAAGAGATATAAAACGAATGCGATGGATGTGGTCCTGCTCTTTGGAACTGAAGGTCTGTTTGGGAGTACAGATAACTAAACAGGCAATTACACAGCTCTGTGTGCTGGGAAAAAGGAAGAACAATGTGTTATGTAGTAACCGAGGGAGGATGATTAATCCGACTATGAAGCTCACGGGAGGCTCTCCAGAAAAGGCAGTGTGTAAAGTGAGAGCTATAGGATGAGTTGGAGTTAGTCAAGAGAAACCTGGAGACAATGCTTCAGGCAGAGAAACCAGCCTGAGTCAAAATCTCGAGAAGAGAGGGCATGATGTATCTCAGGAAAAGAAAGTAATTCAACATCAGTGGATCATAGAACGTGTGTGTTTTGTAGGAGGTGGAGGAGCTGGGAGATAGGGTGGGAAAGAGTTAAGTAGAGGCTGAAGGGGACTTTGTAAAGCAAGAGAAGGTTCCCTCAGGGGTGTTGAGAAACCCCTGGAAGAGCAACGTAAATGGATTTGTGTTGTTAGATAGGTCATGCTGGCTAAAGGAAGGCAAGTGCACTAGTAAGGAGGCTGCCATGCTAGCCCAGGC
Source organism: Neophocaena asiaeorientalis asiaeorientalis (assembly GCF_003031525.2). Lineage (NCBI taxonomy): Eukaryota > Metazoa > Chordata > Mammalia > Artiodactyla > Phocoenidae > Neophocaena > Neophocaena asiaeorientalis. The sequence continues at coordinate 3,557,501 of NW_020174698.1, forward strand.
GAGAGGATGCAGAGACCTGTCCTAGTTCAGAAGTGACGAGGGTGCAGAGAAGTGAGCTGATAGGAGGGAGGTGTCGGAGGCAGAGTTGATGCGCTTGGTGCCTGATGAGACATAGGGAATGACGGAGTGGAAGAAAGCAAGCATAATACCTTGTTTTCTGGGTTGAACAACTGGGTGAATTACGATGCCTTTTTCTGAGCTAGAAAAGGAGAAGTGTTTGGTTCTCCTAGTGCCCGATGATCAGCCATAATTTCTTAACCATTCTGTCTTCTCTCTCTTCTCACTCCAACTGGTCTTGCCTTTTCCCCATTTCCCTATTTTCCTTCAGGCTGTGGCCAACCTCACCTTAAATAGCTCCTGGCTTTGTTCCACCTTAGAGGTGCTTTGTTTCCTCATATGGAAAACCTGGCCTCACAAAGTTCACGCATTTATACCTTTCTTCTCTGTCAGAAATGTCCCCTGCCCTTTATTTTTCAGGCTAACTTTGCCAATCTATTGAAGCCCAGATCAGCTATGACTTCCTCAGTGAAGTCATTCCCAGCTCCAAAATGCATACTGTGTGGGTCCACCCCTGTTCTGCATCCTTTGGTTCACATCTCTGTAATAGAATGTCCTACCCATTGCATTGTCTGTCTCTTTTTTCTTCACCTTCTCACCATCCCATCACCTCACAGAGGATTATTTTTAGCTTCTTGAAGGCAGCTAATTATATCTGTCATTCATATTTCTATTATCACCATCAAAAAGGGACTTGCAAATATTAGATGTTCAAGAAGAGTTTAATGATGAAATATGAATGAACTGTCTATATGCTTTTCCTTACAAATTTCTTCCAGGTTCATTTTCTTCAAAATTTTTTTCTCATTTAATCACACTCATTAGCCAATTTGCCAATACATCCTTGAGTCTTCTTGTAATAATTGTTTTTTTTTTTTTTTTTTTTTTTTTTTTTTGCGGTCCGCGGGCCTCTCACTGTTGTGGCCTCTCCCGTTGCGGAGCACAGGCTCCGGACGCGCAGGCTCAGCGGCCATGGCTCACGGGCCCAGCCGCTCCGCGGCATGTGGGATCTTCCCGGACTGGGGCACGAACCTGTGTCCCCTACGTCGGCAGGCGGACTCTCAACCACTGCGCCACCAGGGAAGCCCGTAATAATTGTTTTTTTATGTGAATAAATAAGACAACTTCACGGAACTTTTGAGTTTGTTATGAAACACTGAGTTCCCTAAGAATAGAGTCATGTTGTGTTTGTATAATGGAGAACACACTAATTTTCTAACATATCATCAAATGCTTCAGAAACATGAGATTAGTTGTGACATCTCAGACAAATTACTTAAACCTTTCTAAATCTTGGTTTCCTCAAATATTAAATGGTAATAATCTATATCACATTCATTTGTTGCAAGAATTAATTGAGCAAATGCATTTAGAACACTTAGCACAGTACCTGGAGCAGTAAAATTGCTCAGTAAATGCCATCTCTTCTGAATCTCTGCTCTCTCTGTAATTGTTTAAACTTTGTATATTTTTATAACTTCTGATTTTTAAAAAATTTTATTCTAACAGACTGGCAATTGTGCATGTGTATATATATGTGTGTGTGTGCTGCATGCATTTGACAGATGTTGATAGATCCACTTTTAAAGAAAGCAGTGCATATTTAATACATTGGTCAAGAGAGCTCTCATGTTGTGTACATTTGCCTTTAGCAATAACCTTGTGAAATCTCCTGTTTCGCGGCTAATTTGTCATCTACTTTTTGCTTACGTATATTTTTTCTTTCTCCAGTGGGAACCATATCTTTTATTTTTTTGGACCTGTAGAGTGCCAAGTACTATGTTTTGTGCTTATTAGGCATTTAGTAAATATCTGAACAACTCTAGCCTTGCCCCCTTGACCTGGAAATATGGGAGAAGCTGTTCAATCTCTCTAGTTGTGTCTACAAAGAGCCATGAGCCTCTGGAGGGAGAGAGAACGAGGTCAAGAATGATTATTTCCCATCAGTACAGAAAGCTCTGAGAATCCTCTTGGCTGTTTTTCTGAAGCAGGAGGGAGTTATTTTCCCTCTTCAGTATTCTGTGTCAGAACCCAAAGTGAATTCTTGAGGAGCTATGAGGAAGATGGAAGCTGATCCAAAGTGCCTATACTAACTTCCATGGCTGCAAGATTCAGATATCAAGTGTCTGGGTTCAGAAATCATGATGTTTTAGAGACATTGTGTTGTGCTCCTTAGTCTTGCCATCCACAGCCTCCTATGGATATCAATTTTTAAAAATTAAATCACATACCCTGCCTTCCTCCCTCCCCCCTTCCCTTCTTTCCTTCCTCCCTTCCTTCCTTCCTTCCTTCCTTCCTTCCTTCCTTCCTTCCTTCCTTCCTCCCTCCCTTCTTTCCTTCCTTCTCTTCTTTTTCCTCTTTAGAAACGTTTTTACAAAATATACATGCTTATTACAAAAAATTCAAGCAAGTATACTTTATTTTTTAGATTGTGTTCCTGATTTTCATTAGGTTTACTCTTTTAGCACAAGGATGTGAGGTCGTATTTTTGTGGTCCATGTGTGTCATATAATTGATAGCACTTCTAACAGACAAGGTGCTTCAGGCTGGTTTCAGAGACTTTTCCAAGCCACAGGGTTACCTATACTGGATCTGCAAGGTACCCTGATGAGATCCTCATGGTAAGGTTTTGTTATCTCAAGATCTTCCCCTTTCTTCATTGAAAGAAATTTACCTAGATGTGAGATGTTAATGTTAATAAAATTATTAAAGGATTAACTTAGGGACATTAAACTATTAACCCCTGAGTTACACATTTTACTAGTACAGCCCCAGTGTCATTAGGAAATCGAGGAAATGAACCCAGAAAAAGTCTGTCACAGAGCTTTGCTTGTAGTATATGCTTACTAAACATTTGATGAATGAATAAGTAAATGGTTAAATGAATTGGCACCAACCTATATAGGTTGGTTGTATCTCCTAGGTTGTCTGTCAATTTACTCCGAGGTTCCCTACGTATTTTTCTCAGTGATTCCTCTGGTTTCTTTAGCTTTAGCTTTGAAAGTTAGATTAGAACGTATGTACTTCTGGGGAAAGTTATGGTAATCGTCACATTTTACCAATATAATTATTCTATTTCAGAGCATCTAAAGAGCAATAGAGTTAAATCCTATGGTACCTGTAGTCAGGCAAGCATAGTTTGAAAATCATTAACTGTAAACACCAGTAGTTTAAGATCTTTTTATTTTCTGCTAACAAAATGGCATATGTGAAAGAGATATTTTTAAATGACTGACACATTTCACAGATTAAAAAATGAGTTTTGGGATTTTCCTTAAGTTTTGCGTAGAAAATCCGTGGTACATGAAAGCTAGAAACTCAGGAAGTTATTTCTTCATCTTGTGCTTAACCATTTGGAGTCAGGCCGTCTCCAGACTATATTTTCTTTTTAATGGCAATAAAGTGAATGAACTCAAAAGAACAGTCTAGCATCCTGCTGAGATTGATATGAAAAAGGACGGGGAAAGAAAAGACTCCTCATTAATGGATTTATATTCTAGTGATAGGACTAAGGGGTGGAGAGGTCATTTTGGAAAGTAAAGTGAAACATAGAGCATGCAGAAAAATTATCTCGTTATCTGACTTAGAGACATGAGGCTGCACGTTATCCTCTGTTCGTTTATTTTTTCTCCTAGTTTTCCTTTTATTTTTAGATAAATGTGAGTCAGACAGATGAGACAAGAGTAATTTTTAGAAACTCTCTTGCTTTGCAAGCTTTTGGGAGCAGAGTTTTTCTTGTTTTATATGGTCTGATTGGAAGTGCTATTTGACTGTAAAGGAAGAACAAGGCATTCAATCAGAATTTGGGGATAAGTGGGCAAAACAATGAAAATATTAAAAGTTGAGTGTATGAGGCCATAATCAGACAAAATTTAAAACTTAATTTGAGGATTGAAATTCTTTCTAGATTACCAGGAAAGGAAAGACATTGTACCTCTGAAAGGACTTTTTAGTTCAACAAGGAGAGTGGGATTAGAAGGTAACTATTTATTTTATTTTATTTTATTTTTATTTTTTTGCGGTACGCGGGCCTCTCACTGCTGTGGCCTCTCCCGTTGCGGAGCGCAGGCTCCGGATGCACAGGCTCAGTGGCCATGGCTCACGAGCCCAGCTGCTCTGTGGCATGTGCGATCTTCCCGGACCGGGGCATGAACCCGTGTCCCCTGCATCGGCAGGCAGACTCTCAACCACTGAGCCACCAGGGAAGGCCTAGAAGGTAACTATTTAGATGACCCTATGCTTGGTGACAGGTCACTTATATATAAACACCTTCCTTTAATTTTCAACAATTTCTTGGCCAGGGATATGTTATTTTTTTTAAATGTAGATGAGAAATTTTAGACCCTGAGAGTAAATGTGTCATCCACAATCTCAGCTGCAGAGTGGCAGAGGCCAAGACTCAAACACAGTTTTCTTTGGCTCCAACCCTCTGCTCTTACTCCTACCCAGAAGCTCTCCTTCTATCTTCTAGCACTGGGGATACAGATGAGTAAAGCACCTTGTGTCCCAGAGACCCTACCACCAGACACACACAAATGTATCTGTGTATATGTATATACGTCTCTGGTGAGATATAGCTTGTGACTCAATAATACTCAAGACACAGTCTCAGCCCAAAGAAGGGGATGATCAACTCTGCTGAAGCTGGAATGGAGCAGGTCAGCTAAGATTTTATGGAAAAGGAGAAAAAGCCAGTTGAGCCATGTCTCCCATGTTGACAAGGCATGGTAGGTCATCTGAGATGGAAGGGAAAATCTGCACAAAATGACTTGAAACAAAAACATAGAAGATGTGTTTGTAGGATTGCCAGATGAAATTCAGGGCATCCAGTTAAAGAGTCTCAGATAAACAACCGAGAGTGTGTTAGTATAAGTATATCCTATATAATATTTGGAACATACTTATACTAACACATTCTTGGTTGTTTATCTGAAACTCCAATTTGACTGGGCATTCTGCAAGTTTGTTTGCTAAATCTGGCCACGCTACGCATTTGAGTCTCGTTGGAGACTAGTGTGTAAAGCTGGGAGCACCGGGAGGGGTGCCGAGAGGGTTAGGCTAAGGATCCAGTCTTTGCTATACAGGGGATAAACAGGATTTAAAACAGGATTACCCTACAAATGAGTATCTGTTTATCCTGTGACTGGGTTAATTTATGCCACTTAGTTAAAAACAACAAGCAACTGAACAAAGAATTGTCTCTAATGAAAAGGACATTTCTGCTCAAAGAGTCATATAATAAAATGGCTTCCAACAAACTTTCAAATAAATTATTAGCTTCTGATGATTCTTTTCTGCAAAAATGAAAAGAGAAAAGGAGGCATGGTTTGGGTTAGAGAGGAGAAAATTAAATAAAACCAGATATATTTATATCACATATATAGTACATATGTGTTCCCTGTTTAATTTGTAAGTGGGGAAAAAATGCAGATGGAATCGTATTATCCCCGTGCAAATCCCATCTAAACTAAACCAAAGATATTGAGCTCTGACTCAGCAGCATGGAATTCTTCCTGGAGTCACAGAAGAAGGCATATCCCGTGAAGACAATCAGGAATCACCCTGTAGATGGCAGGTGGCGTGTTTACATTCATTTAAAAACTTGAGGGTAATAGATCATTAAAAAAGCTATTTCGTTACAGTATTTCTGTTTAACAATGTTCTATGTATCCATGACATTGGAGATATAGCATGTCTCCTACATTGGGGTTGTTGGCTGAAAGGAGGCATCTAAACATTTCAGTATAACGTTTAGAAAATTAAACTGCTTGTGAGAGCAATGACTGCATACCAATTTAGACTTCTCTCTCCCTCCTCATTAAATATGTGACTGTGTCTTTTATTTACTTGTCTCTTCACTCCAGAAAGGATTTAAGGCGGCTCATAAATACGGGCAAGACCCATCACTCCTACACATGTGGCTGCTCAAGCATTTTGATGATGGTACCCTTTAAAGTTAAACACCAAGACTTCTTTCTGTATGATTGGTGTGTGTCTGCTTCTGGGGTAGGTTATGGTAATCATTATGTTTTACCAACAGCATGATTTTTGTTATTTCACAGTGTCTACTGAACAATAACATAAATCCTAAGGGAACCATAGTCAAGCAAGCGTATTTTGAAAGCTGTTAGACAGAAGAATTCTATTTGACTTGGAGATTTTGCTTTGGTTGCATTTTTATTTAATAAGGGATTTCACTGTCCTTTGCTTAATCCTGTCCTCACTTTAGTTGAAGTTGAAGAAAGACAAAAATCTAACTCTGATAAACACAATCTGAGTTTCATCATCAACACTTTTGTATAAAGACCAGATAAATAACCAAAAGGAGGTATAGGTCATAATAAATGACTTCGATTCATTGTGTTGCCCTGGATTATTTTTACTTTGCTAAGCATACTATTCTTGCTTAAAATAAAGTGCTATTGGTTATCAAGGATGTGACTTGATAAAGAGTAAGGCCATTTTTTAATCATGGCCTATTTGAGATCTTGCCTTACCTGGGAAAGGATTTAAACTTCAGCAAGAATGGATTAGGGCAGGGGTCCCATGGAACTGGTCCCTGGTGCCAAAAAGGTTGTGGACCGCTGGATTAGGGGCTAGAATTTAACATGTTGGAAGGCCATGCCTTCCAGATATTGTTTTCGATGTTTTGGCAGGTATCTTGTCAAATATGCTGGGGTTTTACTGCATCTGATGATGGCAACCTCAGGCTCCAAATGAGCTTGACAAGCTGAACAAATTGGCTGAGTCTCACAGAATGAATTTTGATAGGAACAAACAATAAATACACATCCCTGTACCTGGGTTCAGAAAACCAACTGGGAAAATAGTTTGTATTGAAAATTCTGGGAAAAAAATGGCCTAGGGCTTTTAGGTAATAGTGAGTTCAATACAGGTCAACAGAGTGGTGAGGCTGTCATAAGTCTAATAGGGTTTAGGTCAATTTTGGAGCAAACTTTCCAGGCTAAGGAAGACGTGATAACCCCACTCAACATTCCACAGTGGTCAAAACTTCTTTTCAAATCCTGAGTTCATATCTAGGCACCCCACTTTAAGAAAGTATGCTTTCAGAAACAAAAGATGTGCTTGGTGAGAGGATATAAAATCATGTCAAAGGAAGAAAAACTACAGGGGCACAAGATATTTTATCTGGAAGAAAGAAGAGTTTTATAATTGAAGAGGAAAAGGTTTATTCTCTCTGCTGTCATATGTATACAAAGACCAATCTATAGAAGCTTCCATATAAGAATGGACTTGCTTATATTTAATCCTGTTTAGATAGAATGGGCTGCTTTAGGAGGCCAGCACCTCTCACCTGTTGGAGAGGCTGGAGAGGTGATTTTCTCATTGGATTTATATCTAGATCTTTGTGGTCCTGTCCGAATCTGGTATTCTACTATTCTAAGCATGTTTAGAATATTTAAATGTTTTTCTGGTATGAATATCTTCCAAAGCAATCGAGTATTTCAGAAAATTTAGTGATATTGCAAAAGAGAAAACAATGACACTGAACTAGCATTTGTCATCACATAGACAAAGTAGCTGGTTGATTGATTAGAAAATTAAATTTTGATGCGTAGGTATCTAAGAGACATGGCTTGTTTTCTGGTTATTGGGCCATCTTGCCTACAGACATGCCATTTAAATATAATTCTCAATATAAACAGGCAAAATGAATGACAACAAATACACATAAAACCCTGATCAAAACAGTTTGAAATTACATTAGCTGTAAAATTCCATTATAATCAGAAATTTTGTGTTGGTCGCTTTTATGTATCATTGTCTCTTTTCAGTCTTTTAATGTACAATGAAAAATCTCCAGATAACAAATGCTTGTCAAGCCCCAGCCAATAGCTCCCTTGTTTCCAAGAATATTTGATATTTTAAGATACCCATATGACAAAATAAGTTAGTCCCTTGGAGTTTGTCTTCATAAGATTCATAAAATCAATTCTATGATCCTTTTTTTTTGTTTTCCTATCAACACCCCCTCTACTTCATTTTTGCTAGCCACCAGCTGGCTGTTTTTCCCACCGCAAAAGGACTCTAAACGGCAAGATAATTATACAAAAAGAGATTTGCTCCAAAAGTTCCACGGAGCCAACTATGTCAGCGATGGAAAGAATTAGTACATTTTGTTCTGAATATAAAAAAAAAATCCTACATCTGGCAATTTGCCTACTTAAGCCCCAAATATTCTTGACTCCAGAATTCTAAGTGAAGAAGCTCACCTCTTCTTTAATTTATTTCTAAAACTATAAGGTAAAAATTTGCATCAGCTTTATAATATCCCTTGTGATGTCAAATCGCATTAAAATGTACGATGTAGAATGTTAAATTATAGTACAATAGTGTATATATTAGTCAGCTAAATTAGAAGGCTAGATGGTGTTGAAATTCTCATAACCAGCAGTCCAAATCATGATAAAAGTTTTGATATATTCCTTAGTTAAAAACTCCTGGTGTTATGTAATCATCCCAAAGTTAAGGGGTCAGGTTTGGATGACTGTGGAAGGGACACAATCCTTGAAAGTGAACAAAGAAGTGGGTATAGCCCATATTGCTATAGACAGCCATCTTGTAGCCATGAAGGAAGCCATCCAAGGATGAGGCAACCAAAGTCAGAGGGGTTTAGGAGAGGAGCACTGAGTCCAGAGAATCACAGAGAAATGGAGCAAAAGCTCAGATCACACCTTTCATGAAATTTGTTCTCACTTGAAATATTGGAGATGTGAGTCAATAATAAATTATCTTTTAGATTAAAAAAAATCTTGGTGTTCAATTCCATTAGTATCTCACTTTCTTTCCTTTCCTGATATTTCAATATTAGTACAAGGTACTCTTAGTTCAAGGATTTAGAAATCAGTTACAAAAACTCAAAGCAGATTTGTCCAGCCAGGGTTGTCTCAAGTTTTCAGGAAATAAACATTTAGGCAGAAAAGCAGGTGGTATGCTGTCTGCACAGGCTTATTTTTCAATAAATACAAGCCAGTTCAGTTCACTGCTTTCCAGGTAAAATACCTCATAAGAGATAAATGTCTGAGGGTACTCTGTACTAACATTTTGCCTTAATGTATAAATTCTCAGAGGTATGGAAAATGCATGAGGGTTAGAAAATCGTATTGAAAAAACTTTAGATCTTTAGCTCTCCAGGAGACTAAATGAGAGGCCACCTTGTTATCCTGTGTTCTAACAAACCCCTACCATATTAAGAGCTCAGTTGAAAGCATTTCAGTGTATACTGTGTCATGTAAGCAAAGGGCAAATTTGTACCGTCAAAGCATGCATTTTTGAAAAACAAAGCACTGCTCAAATATGAGGACTCGTAGTTACATATCATTTTAATAGAGCTACATACTAAACACCATAACTTGTAATTCATGAAAGAGCTTAGGGCCCATACGGTAAACAGGATTAAATTCTATCCTAATAACTTTCTCGGAAAAAGCTAGTGGAAAATTAGCTGCATCCCACCAGGCAATAAATATATCACACTAAACAAAATTTAAACTAGAGAACAATCAACCCCTTTTCTTTGTTCTTTCAAAGGAAAAGCGGATTAGACCTCTGAAGAAAAGATCAAGAGCATTTTATGGGAAATTCAGGGAAAAAAAAAACTATTTGGACTGAAATCAAAATGTTATGAATAGTACTTTCTAAGTAATGACACATATCAGCAGCATTTGTAACCATAAGAACAATGTGATAAATTTTAATCACTTGGGACTCCAGCTCTGTGGGAAGTGCTCACTACACAGACATCATTTATAGGTTTCCAGTTATGACCTACGTCTAAAAGACATTTTAATGATAACCGGAGAAAGTAGATAGATTGTCTTCCTAGAGTGTTGAAGTTCCTGCTTGCTGTCATCCTCAGCTCTATTAAAGAGTAGAGGCTTACAAAGGTACTCTTCAGTCTAGCAATCAGGATGCAAGACCAAAGGGATGGAACTATCTACGATAAAATATGCCAGAAACATACACTCCTCAGGATTTCCTGTGGGAGTCTGACCAAAATAAAGCAATATTAATAAATATAAATTCTGGAACACTATTATCAACAGAAACAGAGTCTTGAAATGTACCCTTGAAATTCTTCTAGTTTCCTCAGGCAGGTCAACTATTTTAACGTTATTGTGCAAAATGTTAGACCTCCCTACAGGGACAATTGCTTTAAATTATATTAAAGACTCCAAGATTCTAATACACATGCTAAAGGAAGGAGTTTAATTTGTTGGATGCTCTAAATCTTTGAGCTCACTCAGGATCTCTCACTCAGGGTCCTTTAGCCTCTTGGCCTTGAAAATATTTGGGAACAAAAAAAAAATGTAGTTTCAAAGCATCCCAACGACAAAAAATACGCAATTGGTGAATTTGCTTTTTATCCTTTCCCGTCTTTACTGCATATTTGGAGAGAAAGGAAGCTTAAGTGATGCGAGTGGAATAAGAGAAAGAGAAAAGAAACAACCAAGGAAAAGGTTTGTGTTCTTAAACCCTAAAGAATCATCACCCTCCGTCAGATTTCATCCCAGTAATTTGAAAAACATCCCTTCGAATGTAGCTCAAAGCCAAGCAAGATTTTTTGGTCCAAGTTTTCTCATGAGGCAAGACCTTTAGGGTCTTGAGTCTTCAGCCTCTCTGGGCTTCCATACTATCCTGAGCAAGTGAATCGATTCTCACAGTCAGGGAGACACTGCTTTTAACTATTCTCCCTTCAGAACATTTGGTCACCAGCAACATGGGGGAGTGAAATGACTGCTCGCATTTCTCCTTGCATTCTGGTTTCAAAGTACTTTTTTTTTACCCCCCAGAATAATTTTCCTTAGTAGAGTTAAGGAGGCCAATATACATATAACATCCCACTCAAATCTAGCAAGTTTATAACCAACTGGAGTAAAATCTTTTGTTTTACAAGGTTATTTGCCCAGAAGAGCTCATTACAAATGTGCTTGACTTCTCCAGCTTTCAGCAAAATCAGTAGCTACTAAAATCAGAGAGTGCTGAGAATAGAAGATGGGGCAGTAATTACTCATCTTGCCTTACAGAGTAAATAAATACACATAAATCTGAAGAGACTTCTGTTTCCTAGTTGATAAAATTCTAAAGTTTGTTTCAAAAAAATCACTTCATTAGGGCTTCCCTGGTGGCGCACTGGTTGACAGTCTGCCTGCTGATGCAGGGGACACGGGTTCGTGCCCCAGTCTGGGAAGATCCCGCATGCCGCGGAGCAGATGAGGCCCGTGAGCCATGGCCGCTGGGCCTGCGCATCCAGAGCCTGTGCTCCGCAACGGGAGAGGCCACAACAGTGAGAGGCCTGCGTACCGCAAAAAAAAAAAAAAAAAGAAAAGATAATTACCAAATGGAGTCACCAAACATGTCACTGGAGGCCATATTTTAGACATCCAGGGACTCTCAATATTACTATCTTTTTAAATTGTTTACATATTAAAATGTAAGACCTGGTGTTAAGCTGACAAAATAAAGTACTCAGAATCAAAGTTTGTTAGTGGACACATGGAAGCAGCAGGATTCATGTTATTTGTTACTTGTTACTTCTCAGGATGAGGCTAGAGGGCAGCTGCTCTCAAGAAAACAGACCTTTCTCAACTAGGCTGAGCTGCAAGCGCCAATGATGACCTGACCCCAAATGAAAGGGCTAAAGTTAATCTAAGATGTTTACGTCATAGAAGTTTCCAGTTTTGAATGACCTTAACAATCTAGACACTTCCCTCCTCCTCCCATCCTACCTATGAATGGTTCAATGACCCACCTAGTCTTTCAACCCAGGTCTCCAGATTGGTTTATTATGATTATTTTTTGGCTGCTAGAAACCCACAACTATGGTTGATTTTTGTTGTTCTTCCTTTCTTTTTGTATTTTTTTTCTTTTACTTTAAAATTTTCTAAGGCAGACTCTTTATTTTCATGAAAGTCATGTCAGGGGAAATGTTTTTGCTGAATGCTTTGTATTTTCTCTCAATCTACTCTTTCAGGAATGCTTATCTTATGAGAAAAGACTGTGTCAGGAATGGAGTGTCTGTAGAGCTGTTGAAAATGCTGAATGATTACAATACAGCAGAAGTATGATATCCAACACCAACTTCTTGGTTAGGTTAACTGATTACGCTTTCTGTGATTAATAAACTATCCTACAGATTAGCAATGAGAACTAGTTATTTAACCATAGTTATGGCTTGGCATAGATGTGATAGGCTATCTACTCAAGGAGCCTTTTGAACTGTAGAATATGTTTGGTATTTTGATTTCAGATGAAACACCATAGTTGCAACCCTTTCTCTGTTCTCTATTTTATGACTGTGGATGAAGTTTAGACAAAGGAGTGTTTCAATTATATGTTTAATTCCAAGACTCTGTGAACCAGGCAAATTCCAGAGCATGACAAATTGGGCTATTTCATTTCACAAGACCTTTCTTGCAGATCCTGGAGTTAAGGCTAACAAAGATATAATGATAATAATCGGCTAACATACAGGATAAGAGGAAATGAATAGAAGGAAGAAGTTACATTATAGTTGATGGATAAATGATATCTCATAAATGACAGAGATTTGTATCCGATTCTTAGGACTAGTATTTTTATCAATTGTTTTTTGACTTTTTCATTCACAGGGATGTTTATTTGTTGAATAGTCAATCTAAACCACACTGTACTTTTGAACTTCCCATTTTAATGGGAAGGTTTTGTCAGAGAGAAATCTGAATTCACACAGATTTGAGAAGTGATGTAAGATACTACATACTGTGTTTTACAGCCTTTGAAGCTCACGCCTTCCCTGCATATAACACACACATCAGTCCAACACTCACAAAGCTCAGCTGGGATGAACGGCTCCACTGAGACTGAAATTATTCAACCAATGTCCTTGCCCCTGCCTCACTGAAAACCTCCACCAATGCGCCCCTTTGAAGACCTCTGTGTTCAGGGGAGAGATGTGACCACATCAAGAGTCAGGAATCAGTCTAGTCTGATTATCTGTATAGTATCTATATATTATGATCTGGGAACTGGACTTAAAGTCCTTTTAAGCCCATTGGGACACAACGATCAGGTTTTATAATGTACATTCCTAATTGAGGGGCATCTTTGTTTTAGTTTTCTTTATATTGCAGCCAAATGAAAGCATCCTCTGACTTGGTTAAGGTTCTGTGTATCAGAGATCCTCATGTGAAATGAAATTTCTGTTATTAAAAAACAGAAAGCGGAGAGGACTGGGGTTGGCTGTGTGAATACAGCCCGAAGGGGGCTAGTGCATCACAGCTAGCCGGGAGGGAGTCGGCGGAAAAAGTCTGGACCTGCCTAAGAAGCAAGAGACCATTGTTTCAGGGTGCGCGAGGAGAGGGGATTCAGAGCACTGCCTAAATGAGCTCCAGAGACGGGCGTGAGCCGCAGCTATCAGCACGGACCCCAGAGACGGGCATGAGATGTTAAGGCCACTGCTGCAGCCACCAAGAAGCCTGTGTGCGAGCACAGGTCACTCTCCACACCCCACCTCCCGGGAGCCTGTGCAGCCAGCCACTGCCAGGGTCCCGTGATCCAGGGACAACTTCCCCGGGAGAACGCACGGTGCGCCTCAGGCTGGTGCAATGTCACGCCGGCCTCTGCCGCCACAGGCTCGCCCCGCATCCGTACCCCTCCCTCCCCCCGGCCTGAGTGAGCCAGAGCCCCCGAAGCAGCTGCTCCTTTAACCCCGTTCTGTCTGAGTGAAGAACAGACGCCCTCCGGTGACCTACATGCAAAGGCGGGGCCAAATCCAAAGCTGAACCCCAGGAGTTGTGCGAACAAAGAAGAGAAAGGGAAATCTCTCCCAGCAGCCTCAGGAGCAGCGGATTAAATCTCCACAATCAACTTGTACCCTGCAGCTGTGGAATACCTGAATAGGCAACAAATTATCCCAAATTGAGGAGGTGGACTTTGGGAGCAACGATATATATTTTTTTTTTCCTTTTTCTCATTTTGTCAGTGTGTATGTATATGCTTCTTTGTGTGATGTTGTCTCTATAGCTTTGCTTTTACCATTTGTCCTAGGGTTCTATTTTTTTTTTAGTATAGTTTTTAGCACTTGTTATAATTGGTGGATTAGTTTTTTGGTTTGGTTGCTCTCTTCTTTCTTTCTTTTTTTATTACTTTTTAATTTTCTTTATTTTAAATAATTTTTTTAATTTTTACTTTAATAAACTTTATTTTTGTTAAGCTTTTCTTTCTGTTTTTCTCCCTTTTCTTCTGAGCCGTGTGGCTGACAGGGTCTTGGTGTTCTGGCCAGGGGTCAGGCCCAAGCCTCTGAGGTGGGAGAGCCAAGTTCAGGACACTGGTCCACAAGAGACCTCCCAGCTCCACGTAATATCAAACGGTGAAAATCTCCCAGAGATCTCCCTCAATGCAAAGACCCAGCTCCACTCAACAACCACCAAGCTACACTGCTGGACACCCTATACCAAACAACTAGCAAGAGCTATCACCCTTCCTTCTCAAACTCTTCCAAAACATAGCAGGGGAAGGAACACTCCCAAACTCATTCTATGAGGCCACCATCACCCTGATACCAAAACCAGACAAAGATGTCATAAAGAAAGAAAATTACAGGCCAATATCACTGATGAACATAGATACAAAAATCCTCAAGAAAATACTAGCAAACAGAATCAAACAGCACATTAAAAGGATCATACATCATGATCAAGTGAGGCTTATCCCAGGAATGCAAGGATTCTTCAATGTACTCAAATCAATCAATGTGATACACCATATTAACAAACCAAAGAATAAAAACCATATGATCATCTCAATAGATGCAGGAAAAGCTTTTGACAAAATTCCACACCCATTTATGAAAATAACCCTCCAGAAAGTAGGCATACATGTAACTTACCTCAACATAACAAAGGCAATATATGACAAACCTACAGCCAACATCTTTCTCAATGGTGAAAAACAGAAACCATTTCCACTAAGATCAGGAACAAGACAAGGTTTCCCACTCTCACCATTATTATTCAATATAGTTTTGGAAGTTTTAGCCACAGCAATCAGAGAAGAAAAAGAAATAAAAGGAATCCAAATCAGAAAAGAAGAAGTAAAGCTGTCACTGTTTGCAGATGACATGACACTATACATAGAGAATCCTAAAGATGCTATCAGAAAATTACGAGGTCTAGTCAATGAATTTGGTAAAGTAACAGAATACAAAATTAATGCACAGAAATCTCTTGCATTCCTATACACTAATGATGAAAACTCTGAAAGAGTAATTAAGGATACCCTCACATTTACCATTGCAACAAAAAGAATAAAATACCTAGGGGTAAACCTACCTAAGGAGATGAAAGACCAGTATGCAGAAAACTATAAGACACTGATGAAAGAAATTAAAGATGATACAAAGAGATGGAGAGATATACCATGTTCTTTGATTTGAAAAATCAACATTGTGAAAATGACTCTACTACCCAAAGCCATCTACAGATTAAATGCATCCCTATCAAACTACCCATGGCGTTTTTTACAGAACTAGAAAAAAAAAAGTCACAATTTTTATGGAAACACAAAAGACCCCGAATAGCCAAAGCAATCTTGAGAAGGAAAAACGGAGCTGGAGGAATCAGGGTCCCTGATTTCAGACTATACTACAGAGCTACAGTAATCAAGACAGTATGGTTCTGGCACAAATACAGAAATATAGATCAATGGAACATGATAGAAAGCCCAGAGATAAACCCACACACATATGGTCACCATATCTTTGATAAAGGAGGCAAGAATATACAATGGAGAAAGACAGCCTCTTCAATAAGTGGTGCTGGGAAAACTGTACAGCTACAGGTAAAAGAATGAAATTAGAACATTCCCTAACACCATACACAAAAACAAACTCAAAATGGATTAAAGACCTAAATGTAAGGCCAGACAGTATAAAACTCTTAGAGGAAAACATAGGCAGAACACTCTGACATAAATCACAGCAAGATTCTTTTTGACCCACCTCCTACAGAAATGGAAAAAAAACAAAAATAAACAAATGGGACCTAAGAAAACTTAAAAGCTTTTGCACAGCAAAGGAAACCATAAACAATCCAAAAAGACAACCATCAGAATGGGATAAAATATTTGCTAATGAAGCAACTGACAAAGGATTAATCTCCAAAGTATACAAGTAGCTCATGCAGCTCAATATCAAAAAACAAACAACCCAATCCAAAAATGGGCAGAAATAAAAGCAAAAGTAAACAAATGGGACCTAATGAAACTTAAAAGCTTTTGCACAGCAAAGGAAACCATAAAGAAGACAAAAAGCCAATGCTCAGAATGGGAGAAAATATTTGCAAATTAAGCAACTGACAAAGGATTAATCTCCAAAATATACAAGCAGCTCATGCAGCTCAATATCAAACAACCCAACCCAAAAATGGGCAGAAGACCTTAATAGACATTTATCCAAAGAAGATATACAGATAGCCAACAAACACATGAAAGAATGCTCAACATCACTGATCATTAGAGAAATGCAAATCAAAACTACAATGAGGTATCACCTCACACTGGTCAGAATGGCCATCGTCAAAAAATTACAAGCAATAAATGCTGGAGAGGGTGTGGAGAACCCTCCTACACTGTTGGTAGGAATGTAAATTGATACAGCCACTATGGAGAACAGTATGGATGTTCCTCAAAAAACTAAAAATAGAACTACCATATGACTCAGCAATCCCACTGCTGGGCATATACCCTGAGAAAATTATAATTCAAAAAGAGTCATGTACCACAATGTTCACTGCAGCTGTATTTACAATAGCCAGGCCATGGAAGCAACCTAAGTGTCCATCGACAGATGAATCTATAAAGAAGGATGTGACACATATATACAATGGAATATTACTCAGCCATAAAAAGAAACGAAATTGAGGTATTTGTAGTGAGGTGGATGGACCTAGAATCTGTCATACAGAGTGAAGTAAGTCAGAAAGAGAAAAACAAATACCGTATGCTAACACATATATATGGAATCTAAAAAATAAAATAAAATAAAAAGTTTATGAAGAACCAGGAGCAGGAATAAAGACACAGACATAGAGAATGGACTTGAGGGCACCAGGAGGAGGAAGGGTAAGCTGAGACGAAATGTGAGAGTGGCGTGGACATATATACACTACCAAATGTAAAATAGATAGCTAATGAGAAGCAGTGCACAGCGCATGGAGATCAGCTCGGTGCTTTCTATCCACCTAGAGGGGTGGGATAGGGAGGGTGGGAGGGAGACGCAAGAGGGAGGAGATATGGGGATATATGTATATGTATAGCTGATTCACTTTGTTATAAAGCAGAAAGTAACACACCATTGTAAAGCAATTATACGCCAATAACAATGTTTTTTTTAAAAAAACAACAGAAAGCAACCAATAAAATTTCTATCCCCAAATTCCCCTTCCTTCAATTCGTTCAGTCTGTCCAAAACAAAGCATGGCTTACGTGAGGTCAACAGGATTCTGTTTTGGAAAGAACATCTTTGGTTTTCTAACGTAAAGATATCTTACTGTTTAAGCTGCTATTCTGTTTGTTGACAGTCACCAAGGTCAGTTTTAAAAGAACATAGTACAATGTGTAAGATCTTCCTTATTGTCAGAGTGGAAAGATTGCTATATTCAAAGCAGACAACTTCATTTTCAAGTAAGTCAGTTTCAGCCCTCTATTATTAATGACTGGAATTTAAAAACAACAACAAACCACTCAGATATTTTTCCAAGACTACAATCTGATTCCTTCCCGTTTCGCCAAACCTCCCACTAGACAAGTAGGAAAGATAAACAAAGCAACAGACCCCTGGGTTGTACACACTGACAAGATTGCAGGCCCTAGGATTAGACTGTTTTATCCCCATATCCAATGTCTCCCAGAAGGACATCTAGTAGGAGGAAAGAGGAAGCATGAGGTTAGGAACTTAGGAAGATTGGGCAGATAGTCAAAGCACTGGATAGATGAGGCAGCCTGTAACTCATTAGCCAAGCATCTCCCAGGGGCCCCTGCAAACATCCTACAGCCGGCAAAGGAAGCAGAAATCTTCTGACCGTCGAGGCTGGCGTTATGCCTACACCGTCTCCAGGTCAGGGCGTTGCTTGCTCAAGGTGTGTTGGGGAGAGTCCAGGACATGCTCCAAGTATAAAAGCCTTAAATCAACGTTTGCTGAACTGCAGACATGGTAAAAAAATATCATGGCCACGACTGCTTTCATGCAAGAGGCAGAGTGACAATGGTAAGAGAAAAAGAGCATTGTGACATGTCAAATGCCGTTGGAAATTGATCAGATGAGTAAGTGACTGCTTAGCAGGCATAGGGTACCAGAGGCATGCTGCTTCAGAACACTACAAAGAAAAACCCTTTGTTTTTGGTGAGGAATTTACTGAAAAATCCTAAGGATTTTCTGCTTATATTTACTCCCAGAGTAAATATTCTAAGGATAAATATCATTCTGTTAGTGAAAGATGGATTGTCTTGACGTTGCTCCTTCCGTCCATTAAGTAATCATTTACTAATCTATGGCTGTATTTGTTAAGAAATAGCACACTGAGCTTCTGAGAGTTCACTGGACACATCTGAGCCCTAGACTCTCTCACATCAGCAGGATAACAGAGGGTTTGCTCTGGAAGGAGCTTCCAGATCATCTCACTCAGTGGTCCCCAATCTCAGCAGATATAATACCTCTTTAACTTACAAATATTTTCTACAATCCTCTTGACTAGCTGAAATAAAATTCATAGGTAGATTGTCTACCTGTACACATCATTTAAAACCCTTAATAAATGCCCTAACTATAATAAGAAGGAGGAAGAAAAGAAAAAAGCATTTGTAATAAAAGAATGTGCCTTTCAAAATGTGACAACTTAGGTGCAACTACACTAGAAGATACTATGAAGTAACCTGAGGTTTTCCCCTACTTAGAATGAATGAGTTTGGATTTAAATGAAGACAATGTGACTTCCCTGGTGGCGCAGTGGTTAAGAATCCACCTGCCAATGCAGGGAACACAGGTTCGAGCCCTGGTGCGGGAAGATCCCACATGCCACGGAGCAACTAAGCCCGTGCGCCACAACTACTGAGCCTGAGCTCTAAAGCCCACGAGCCACAACTACTGAAGACTGCGCCTGTAGAGCCTGTGCTCTGCAACAAGAGAAGCCACCGCAATGAGAAGCCCGTGCACCGCAATGAAGAGTTGCATCTGCTCACCACCACTAGAGAAAGCCCGCACACAGCAACAAAGACCCAACGCAGCCAAAAATAAATAAATTTATGAAAAAAACAAATGAAGACAATATTCAAGTGCATATTGTCAATACCTCCTTTTATATTGGCATTTTGAAATATGAGCTAAATAATTATATTCTTACAAATACTTAGATTTACCATGAAGGTGACAATTTTATTGGTAATCCAAATACCATAAGAGTGTTACATCTAGGGAAAGCAACTACATTAATATTTAATTAACATACTTTAAATTTTCAAACAAAACAGAATTGGCTTTTAGGCTCAGATAATAATAAATAGGTTATTCCTCTATGCCTGGGGGACATTTGAAAACTGTGTGAACATTTTCTGGTGGGACCGTTCCATGTGTTGCAGAACATCGGGCATTTTTGGCTAGGTCCATTAGGTGCTAATATCACTCCCCTTTCCCAAATCTTTAGTTGTTCCTTCATAATTTTCCAAATATTTCTGCACCTAGGTGTTGAGAACTATTTTTCTATTCTAGTCTTCTCAATCTACAGATTTAAAAATTGAGGCCCTGGTAGGTTAAATCCTTTGTTCAGTATTACACAATTAGTTTGTGCCAGAATGGGGACAAGTCATGCTCGTGGATTGACTGCTCCTTAATCTAATTATTTTCGAAGTTTCTATGACATGTCTATAATGGCTTTAACCCTTATGTCCAGGCTCCATCCTACTTCTTTCTTATATCCCGTAGTCTTGCCCTTGGGCCCAACCTGTATAGTCACTATTTTCAAAATACATTGTCCATTTGCCAATTTGCTATAGTCTTTCACATTTCCCATGCTCAAAGTGTCCTCTCTGATCATCTTTCTTCAAATATACTCTATTCCAGGAAGAATTTCCTCACATCCAAACCTGAAATGGTCTCTCCCTCTAGTTACATTTTATGGAAGTCCTTGTCCAGCCCTTGTCCTAATCACTCATTGACTTGCACCATTTTAAGAGTGTATCTACCTAGTAAACAACCCAATGGCAGAGCCTACGGCTCATACTGCTTTGTGTTCTGCCTACCATTTATCACAGCTCTGTAATGCAGAGTAGGTACTTAGAATCAGTTCTCAATTTTTATTGTTATTCACTGCAGTGCACACAATCTTCAACCAAAGGGATACTTGCCATTCAAGCTAACTTATCTTGTTCATCCCTGAATGAGGCAAAGCACAACTTCAAGTAACGTGGTCGTGCTGGAGAACATCTGGGAAAGAACAACAGAGACATCAGTCTGGCTTGCAGTGATCAGGAAATGGAGTGGTTCGTTCCTAGCAACGGCCCATTTTGTATTTTGGAGGCAGAGATATAAACAATGGCAGGCTCTGTTAAAAGCAGCTGCAGTCACAAATCTCCCAACAAGCTTCATATGTGCAAACTACAGGAAGGATTTCTGGTACCATATTGGGCTTCTCAGTCACACACGGGGCTGGAGCAATCACTGTCAGTCGTGTCATCTTTGAATACGACGCAGAACAACGCGTTCATATCCCACTTGCCATGTGAGTGAAGGTGGAAGAGAAATGGGGTAGGGTCACTGATACCAGCTGGTCATTTGTTAGATGGTTTATTAACCCTCTGCAAAATCGCAACAGAGATTTCATCCTTGAACAGAAAAAGAAAATTTTTAAGTGTAAGTAGAAAATAGCCCTCAAATTAAATCTGCACCAATTTTATAGATTATGTCTAACTTCAGGTTTTATTTTTTGCAAGTGTCTGCTGATTCATTGTCAGGTTGTTTGGGTTATCGCCTTCTCATCTGAACGTTTTATTGTGAAAGTGCAAGATGTGAGATCTAACATGATGTATTAGGCATAAAAGTAATCAGGGGAAAATGTAGTTAAGCCCATGTATGCTTTGGAAATCTGCATAAATATTTACAAATTATAGAGTTAAATCCAACTTTTTTTGGTAAATGAAATATATCCCAAATTTTTGTAAATGAGAAAATCAAACTCTGGAAAGCAGTAGGACAGCAAAGCAAAAACACTGGCAAATTGATTCACAACCCCAGCGAAGCCAGTGCATGTCAGTTTCTCTTGCTCTAACACCTTTATAGATTTATGTGTTTGAAATGTATTTTTTTACACTCATACATAATTTTGGTAAGGATTTTGATGATTAGCTGTGCATCTGGACAGAGACCATCTAAAGTCAATGCTTTCTTAAATGTTAACGACACTATCCGTCATATTTCTGTCTTGGGTTGTGTTTCATGGTTCATCAGACCAAATTTCCAAAAAGCGTAATTTTTGATCTATTTTCTTTCTCTTTCTAGATTCTGCCTTAATATATAGAAATGAAAAAGGATGTTGTCTGTATGTTGGCAGTGTGGGCAATGACCGACCTGGCATAAGTGACCCTCTCTGTGCTAGCGCAGTGATCGTAACACTTTCATTTTTCACTGCTTTGTGTGCTTTGGTTAAATAGCAAATTCTATTTGGAAGAGACACTTTTAGCTTATATTCTTCTGTATTTTAAATAACTATCTGTGGCTATTAACATAAGCTTTAGTTAGTGTTTTACATTAACTGACCAATCATCTAAAACATTAGAGAAAATGACACAGAGGATGGGTAAGCTCATGTTGCAGAGGTAGGAAGAAGAAACGTTATTTCAGGAGTACAGATCATGATCTACATCAGTAATAAAAAAAGATTATTTTGCGTTATTCATAATTAGAAGGTAAATGTTAACCATGATTGGTAATGGTGTTGTTTTCCATTTTTATCAGTGAACACACAGTAATTATTTTGGGGGGGTTCATTTTCACTCATAAGTCTCAGTTAGCTGCAGAGATACACAATTAACATTCAATGACAGTCCCTAGCAGTAGTAAGAAACCACCATGCCTATCTTGTCATACAGAGCAGCCTGTAAAGGGCAGGGAGGCATGCAGTGGTTTCCTTAACGAATGATTAAGAAAACTTTTCAAAGGTAGGTATAAATTGTTAGATGACTTTGATTGAATCAGCTGGCTCCATAGAAATGGGCAGACATTATGTGTAATTTTTTTTTAAAAAGCAAAATGAATTCTTTTTTGACCTGAAATAACTAGTCATTTTAGTCAAGACAGGCAAACCGTATGTATATTTAGATAGACTCATAGAAGTGGGAGGGTGGATACTGAAGGAGCACATGCAGAGATCGGTGGAGGTGGATTCTTGTGGATCTGGGGCTGCATGATGTGTCTCGTGGCAATTAGACCCATACTCCTGGGCTTATTTTCAAGAGTGACATGTTCACATTCCAGAAAAAAAGTATCTTATAAGAATATTATGTGGGATGAAAAAGAAAAAAGAGTGTCAGTTCTCACTTATTTACCAATAATGTTAGCCAGAGCAAAAGAATTTATTTCCTACTCCTTTGACCTAGGCTATCAATATCGATCTTCAAAAATGATTTTTATGGGTAGAACATATATTAAGAAGGCTTAATGATAATTTCTTTTGTATTCATGAACATTTCCCTGAGTCAGTCTCTGGGACCATCTAATGCCTGAATCCCAGGTTCAGAGTCCTTACAGGGCTCTGAGCGTGTGACCCATAACTGAAGGTTAAAGGCATTTCCCAGGCTTTGCTCCACCTGAAATACCAACGTGCAAAGTATCTGTATTGCTAGATTCAGACTCCTCATTAGGATGGAGAAGTCTACTTATCTTCTTTATTCCGACCGACCTTTCAGCTTCATGTCTAACACACCTGCTACTCCTGCTGCTCCACAAACTGAACTCATCTCTTCTCCTACATACACTTCTTTTTTAAATAAATTTATTTTATTTTTATTTATTTTTGGCTGCATTGGGTCTTCATTGCTGTGCGCAGACTTTCTCTAGTTGTGGCGAGCAGGGGCTACTTTTTGTTGTGGCACGTGGGGGTCTCATTGCGGTGGCTTCTCTTGTTGTGGAGCACGGGCTCTAGGCACGTGGGCTTCAGTAGCTGTGGCACGCGGGCTCAGTAGTTGTGGCTCACGGGCTCTAGAGCACAGGCTCAGTATTTGCTCCCACATACACTTGGATGCCTCCTGTTTACTGCAGCTCTTCCACTTAAAACTCTGCCCACCCTTTGAGACTTATCTCAAATGTCACCTCTTTTGGGAAGAGTTCCCTCATCCTTCTAATTAAATTCATCTTATTCTCTTTGATATCTTTATGCTTCATACACTCAATAAGAGTACAGACATTTAAGGGAGGGGAGAAGGGGAAAATAATAAAGTTTTTATCATGTAATCAAGCTTTTTAATAGTAGTTAAAATGACTTCTATCACTTCTTGTACTGTATTAATAATACATATTTACTGAAAATGAAAAGAACAGTAATTCTACTAATAAGTTAGTATATATCCTTCCATTACTTTCATCCATGTGAATGACTATATATGTGTAGATATATAACATTTTTTACTCAAATGAGATCACATGATAAAACTTTTTAAACTGCTTATTTTATCATAAATGGTTCCACATTTTTAATCAAATGTTTTCAATGGCTACACAATATTTTATTGAAAGGAGATATCAAAATCTATTTAACTAATATGTTATTATGGGACATTTCCATTTTTTGCTGTTTTAAATATCCTTAGAGCAAAAGAATTTTTACATATCCCTTCAAACATATTTATTAGGTGCTTATTTTATCTTGGGCATTTTGTGATATATTTTTTCTGAAAAAAATTAATAAAGTTTAAAAAATCTAGATCAAATTGTATGAATACATTAAAGAATTGATTCCCTAATACTTTCTTTATATTAGGATATATACTTATTTTTATACCTTTTGCCAACAGGTCGGTGAATACCAGTTTGCATTTATTTGATTTCCAATGGATTTTACATTTAAAAATGTGTTTTAGCCATTTTATTTTTTCTTCTTTTGTGAATTAAGTAACTACCTATTGTACATTTAAAATATCAGGTGTTCATCTCTTTTTTATTAATTTGGAAAGCTTCTTTATATATTAAACAGATTAAGAATTTGTCTATCACTACACTGAAAATATTTCCCTAATTTTTTCTTTCTTTAAATAAAATAATTACATTTGGTTTTTGTTTCTTTAAACAGACTTAAGAAAAACTTTTATGACGTCATATCTTTCAGTTTTTTCTTTATGCTTTTTGCCTTTGATGTCATGTTTAGAAAATTCTTCTATACCCTCAAAGCTCTATAAGTCACTACTTTCAAAAAGTTTGTATGGTTGTCGTGAGTTTGTATTCTGTCAGCCTAACTAATTTGCCAGTACATTAAACAGAGTTCCATTCCCTGAATAGTTCCAAGTTTGGCTGGGCCAGAAGAGACATTTTGTATGAGATTTGGAAGGTGGAAGTAAAGCAGGATTATATGCCTTTTATTCTCAGGAGGTTGGTGCAGGGTCACCAGGCACTGCTGCAGCTCAAGCATGTGGTCATATATCTGCTAGCTCATCTGGTTCTTCCCACCAGGTCCTTCCTCACTTTTTCGAGCTCCTGGACCAGGTGCATATTTACATCCATTGGTAAGAGCCCCACTCCTGCAAGACACCCTGAAACACTGAGACTTGTAGTTGAGTTAAACTTGAAAAGCAATTACAGGAGAATATCTTTGAAATAAAGTCTATAATCAGTAACATGGGATATCATTTTATTTATTCAAGTCTTCTTGACATATTGTTTTCTTAATATAGATTCTTCATATTTAAAAAATTAATACAAGTAATTTACATTTTTTCTTGGTGCCGCTTAGTGGGATCTATCTCTCTCAGTCTCTCCATATATTTAACCGTCAGTTCTAATAATTTTTCAAACCATGTTTTTAGCTTCTCTGATAAGGGTGTGCATGCAAATAATACTTTATATTTTGTTTTACAATGTTTGAAAATATCTTTATTTCCCCTACCTTAATGATAATGTAAAATATACAAACAATGTTAATCTGTTTAACTTTTTTGCAGTGAATTTTTACTTAATTAGCTAGCACGGATAAACAAGCGCTTGGTCTGCTTTCAGGTAAAGTGATGTAACTGATGCCAACCAGTGTTTTTCTAGGACACTGGACAAATTAGTCGTTATAATTAAAGACAAATGTAATTACTTAGGTAGCATTTAGATTTTCTGATCATTTGCATTTAAGTTGTATGATGAAATCCATATCATGAAACAGATATCACAAAACAGTGATGGAAGAGGGATATGCATAAATGAAACCTCTAGCTGGCTTTCTTCCAGGAGAGTGAAGAACCTGGTGCTCTGGTCCATGAGGGTCTTGGGAGCCAAGTTTTCACACAGGAGAAGGTGAGGTTGTTCTAGTCTCTCCATGAGAGTGAGAGACAGAGGGGAAATTGATTTAGTGTTTCTGGATCCAGCCTCCTATGTGTATGAGTGTGTGTGGTGTGTGCAGTGTGTGTGCTGACAGTGGACAGGGGCTAGTCTCAAGTTAATTGCAAAATAATAGGTCATATTACATTTCTCTCCTTCCCCTTCCGTTTGCTCTTTCCATGTCACACTGCAGTCAGTGTAGGAGCAGCTTGGGTGGTAATGAGGCTGTCACTGCCCACAGTACAAACTGCTTGCTGCAGGGAGACCTAGCTAGCCTATAACCCTTGTTTAAATCTCCCCACTGTGGGATTTGATGCTAAGCCTTCTAATGGACAAGTAATAAACTCTCCTAGGAAGAGACCTTTTTCCTGCCACCACTACAGCTTGAAAAGTGGTTTTCATTTCATCCTCCAAAAATGACAACCTCTACATTCAAAGCCACAGCTCACTGGGCTAGGCCTTTTTTGTAAAAAAGATGGAAGTTTTTCATTGAAACATTTTTTATTACCTCCAAAGACATTGACCTGTGCCAAGTCATAGTCTCAATCTTTTCACTCTCGGCTTCTGATGATCTGGAGAGGAGAAGGGTCTGATTTCTTTGCATTTACTGCCCAAATGACTTAATGATAATTAAATTCCCTTAAGTACTTTGCCTGTACTCATTGGCTTGAAGAAAAAAATATGGGTAGAATTTTGTTTAAATGAGAGGTTTCAAAACAAACTGGAAAATTAA
Source organism: Neophocaena asiaeorientalis asiaeorientalis (assembly GCF_003031525.2). Taxonomy (NCBI): domain Eukaryota; kingdom Metazoa; phylum Chordata; class Mammalia; order Artiodactyla; family Phocoenidae; genus Neophocaena; species Neophocaena asiaeorientalis. Next base: position 3,583,852 of record NW_020174698.1, read on the forward strand.
GCAAGAAAATTCTTCTGTGGGCTTATTTCATGTAAATTGTGAATGGCTTTGTCCTGAAGCATAATTACAAACTGGACAAAGATTTTTTGCAGTTAACCAAGAGTTTGGTTGCAGGAGTCTGTCCATATTCATATGGCATACAATTCAGTTCTAACAACACCAACGTTAGATTTACAATTTTTCATCTGTTTTCTTTTCACTTTCAGGAATTTTATAGGAGCCCTCGGCTTCTTCTTATCATAAAAGAAAAGAATAGAAAAAGTGACAAAAAGGGTGCTGCTAGCCAGTAGGAATGCTTGACTGACAAATGTTGACACTCAGACCTTAGGGAGAGTTCAATGTGAGGCATGTTAGGAACCAGGGCTTTCTCAGTGCCACGAAATTTGACAGTGTGGATTTCTGCCCACATGGGGACTGTTAAGTATAGGAATAAGAAATGAGATTAGCATTTTCCTCCATAACCATAGCACAAAAATATCCTGGAGTTTTGACTTTTGATAGATCATAGAAGTCAGTTCATTGTTATGGCTGTTTTGGTTGTAATAGGCATACTTGATTAAACTCTCCTGCTCTCTCAGTCAAGCTGAGGACGGGAATCACATCCCACGTGGAAAGCGCTGAATACCATGGGTAGATGAGAAGCTAGTGTGCAAACCCACCATCATGCCTGCTCAAACTCACATATCTTCAAGAAGCATCTGTCAAGAAAGATTTCAGGAATAACTTGAATAGTGACCCTCAAGCAAGGGAGTCAGGGGCCCCAACCTAAAAGCAAGAAACATTGAAGAGTCCCTTAAACTGCATTTCCTGTGCTTTTATACCAGGGAAGTAGAATCCTTTAGAGAAGACAAAAATTGATACTTTATTTTCTTGCAGAGCGAGGATATAAGCTAATCAGACCTATTAAATTAGAATGGAAAACCCTAGTGTTCTTGCGAATGCTGGTGGGAAAGCATCAGTGATACCTCTTATTTCTTTGTGTTCTTCCTTCTTCTCTTACTTATCATTTGGATATTTCATAATACCTAGTATATATAACACCCAAACCTTTCAGTCTGTTGATTAAGTCATAACATACATATGCAGACAAATTAAACAAAACAGTCCAATAGAAGTACTGAATGTTTGGAGTAAAACTGAATTTTCAGCACAGTTTTCACAATCAGAAAATATTTTCCCCTTAAGAATAGTCACATAAATAACAAAATAAATTCATTATTTTTAACTTTAAACTGATGAATACTTTCATTAAAAATGGAACAATTATTTTTTTTCCTTTTCCATTTTGGTTTATCACAGGATATTGAATATAGTTCCCTGTGCTATACAGTAGGACCTTGTTGTTTATCCATTCTATATACAATAGTTTGCATCTGCTAATCCCAAACTCCCAATCCATCCCTCCCCCTTGGCAACCACAAGTCTGTCCTCTATGTCTATGAGTCTGCTTCTGTTTCATAAATAAGTTCATTTGTGTCATATTTTAGATTCCACATATAAGTGATATCATATGGTATTTGTCTTTCTCTGTCTGACTGACTTCACTTAGTATGATACTCTCTAGGTTCATCCATGTTGCTACAAATGACATTATTTCATTCTTTTTTGTGACTGAGTAGTAGTATTCCATTGTATATATACCACGTTTTCTTTATCCATTCACCTGTCAAGGGACATTTAAGTTGTTTCCATGTCTTAGCTATTGTGAAGAGTGCTACAATGAACATAAGGGTGCGTGTATATTTTCAAATTACAGTTTTGTCTGGATATATGCCCAGGGGTGGGATTGCTAGCTCATATGGCAACTCTATTTTTAGTTTTTCAAGGAACCCCCATACTGTTTTCCATAGTGGCTGAAAAATGGAATAATTCGTAATCTTCATATGAAGCCATTTTTACTCAAGGTAGAATACCTGCAGTCATGTTGATGAAGCAGAATTTATCTTTTCAGTGACATTTGGGCAGAGGTGTAAATACTATGCATGGTTATTATATCAGAAAAAATTCTAGAATATGTTTGGTTCATTTACAGTAAAGCATAAGAAAGTCAGTTTCCTTGGAAAGAAAGAATGCAAACACTAACAATTACCAAACACCGTTGTGAAGAACAGAATCAAAAGCAAGTTTTCTGGAAAAGGAGAAAAAGGGAGGAAGCTGGGTATTAGATAATGCAAAGGAAGATAACGTTAACCAGATGCAGGATGCGTTCACATTCTGAGTTTCATGGGAGACAGTAAAGAAAGGTTTAAGCAGGGGAAATGAGCTGGTAAAAGAGGAGGAGAAAGGAAGCTGCCGAGAAGTGTATCCACTGAAAAACACAGTTCAGTCAAATTAGTGACATTTGCAAAATAATATAAAATCTAAAGTCACTTCCAAGTGGGTGAAAAATAATTCAAGCAACCGAGGGCCAGGAGACTAGATACCCAGTTGACACAGAGCCTAAAGTATTATGTAAAAAGAAAAAGAACACTGGTGTACTTATTCCCATTATTTTGCTTGTTTAGGGATGAGGATTAGAAAAACTAGAAATATGAAAATTGGTTAAAACCATGTACTATTTATTAACCAAAAAGAAATTCTATTCTTATTACACTTGATATCCTTAGAACTTAAGAAAGTAATATAATATATTAAAGATCTGGCTTAACAAGCATTAGTATACATTCAGATTGTTTATGGTCTTACTAAGTGTTGTTCATCCTAACATCTAGCAGAGGGGTTGTTACCAGATCCAACATAGTCTATTAGGTAACCACAGTAAACTTAATTTATTTGATTGCTTGAGAGAAAGTTACAGAGATAAAGTGATTACTATATTATTGATTATCTTACATGTTTGGAGAGAAAGTGAAAACATTTCTTTGAATTATGAAGGTGAAGAAACAAATAGCTTTAACTGAAAGCATTTAAATTCATAAAAGTTATGACTTAATTTAACAGAAACTTCAAAGTATAAAAATTTAAGGTGAGTCATTGCTTTACAAAAGGGTTTTTCTCTTAATGAAAAGTTTGATTATAGAACTTCTTAAAGTAGCCAGATTTCTTCTGGAGTATTTAAAGTGGCATTCAATTTTTAGAAGTTAACTTACTAATTATCAATAAAGTATAGCTGAAATTAAGGGAAAAAACAGTAAGAAAACAGATCATGTGTTGTGTGCCAGGTATTCAGGAACTGTCACATATATTATTTTATTTAATCTTCTTAATATACCTGTGACCTAGGCATTATTGGCATATTTCACAGATGAGAAATTGCAAATCAGTGATCTTAACTAACTTAAGCCCACCAAAGCTAGTAAGTGGCTGAGTTGTGATTCAGACACAAGTCTTGCTGGCTCTGTTAGGTTACATTCATTAGGCTATAATCTGTTGTCTACAACTACAATGGACAGGTTCACAAAAGAGTCAACAAAATCTCCTATAATGAAAGTACACCTGGTAATCTCTCTTTAATGTGTATTCCTTAAAAGCTCCAAAATTTAGAGGAGAGTCAAAAATAGTGAAGTGACATGAAATTTAACTGGCTTAAGTAATAATGAGCAGGGCCTTCCCTGGTGGTGCTGTGGTTAAGAATACGCCTGCCAATGCAGGGGACACGATCCTAGGGGTTCGATCCCTAGTCTGGGAAGATCCCACATACCGCAGAGCAATTAAGCCCATGCGTCACAATTACTGAGCCCACGTGCCACAACTACTGAAGCCTGTGAGCCTACAGCCTGTGCTCTGCAACAAAAAGAAACCACCACAATGAGAAGTCCATGCACAGCAACTAAGACCCAAAGCAGCCAAAAATAAATAAATAAATAATTTAAAAAAACCAAAACAAAACCAATAAGGAGCAAAACAAGACGTAGATTAGTATCTTAATATGAAGAATGTATCTAAGTTGAAAAGAGCTTAAAACACAAGAGCTATAATTTTACTGGTTAGTAAGCTAAAGAAAAAGAATCATTTAATTAAAACATATATTTCATCATGACATATGGCTGTATGACTAATTCAATTACTTTAGCTGTCTTTATATATGATGCTTATTGGCTCAGTATAAGTGATAAATCATAATGACTGTTCAAATGAACGGATTTGCCATGCTGAAATCTAGATTTCATTAATTTAAACAGGCTGGAAACAAAAGTACTTGTGATATAAGAAATAATCAGAATAGATGGCCCAGATAAAATTCCCTTTCTCATGTAGAAGTTATTTCTCTCAATAATGTCAATTTATTTGTTCATGTAATGATTGAAAACCTGCCATACATGTGCATTCTTCTAGGTGCTGCCAATATCACACAACAATACAAAGTTCCTGTCCTAACGGAACTTATACTCTAGGCAGAAGACAGACAATGAAAAGTAAATAGAGAGATAAAATATTTAATGTCAGGGAGTGCTATAAAGTTCTATGAAGACAAAGTGGAGAAAAGGGGATGGCGACTGATGAGAGATTATTTTAGAGAGTGTGGCCAGAGAAGTTCTCTTTCAGGTAAAAACTGAGGAGAGATTTAACAAAGGACAAACTTCATTAGAATATTCCTTGTAAAACCAAGATCTGTTATTAATTTGCAAGTATAAGACTCTATGATTCAGTAATATATGAATGTCAGATTAAAGACATGGGAGATACCTGTAATGTGATTGATCTTCTTAGCCTCTGACAACAGTAATTTTTTTTTAATTGTGGTAAAAAATGATAAAATTTACCATTTTAACCATTTTTAGTGTATAGTTCAGGTGCATTAAGTTTGGTCATATTGCTGTGAAGCAGAACTCCAGAACTTTTTCATCTTGCAAAACTGAAACTCTATGCCCATTAAACACTAATTCCCTCTCCGCCATCCCTCGAGCTCTTGGCAACCACCTTTGTACTTTCTATTTCTGATTTTGACTACTTTAGACATTTCATGTGAGTGGGATCATACAGTACTTCCCTTTCTGTAACTGGCTTATTTCACTTAGCTTAATGTCCATGAGGTTCATCCACCTTGTATAGCATGTGACAGAATTTCCTTCTTTTTTAAGGCTGCATAGTATTCCATTGTATGTATATACCATATTTTCTTTATCCATTTATTTGTCAATTGACATTTGGGTTGCTTCCACCTCGTGGCTATTGTGACTGATGCTGCAATAAACTTAGGTGTGCAAATATCTCTTTGAGATCCTGCTTTGAAGTCTTTTGGATATGAAGTGGGATTGCTGAATCACATGGTAATTCTATTTTTAATTTTTCGAAGAATGTCCATACTGTTTTTTCATACAGTATGATGTATTAAGTGATGATAGCACCATTTACATTCCCACCATGGTGCACAAGGGTGCCAATTTCTCCACATCCTTGCCAACACTTTTATTGACAATAAGTTTTGTTATTATTATTATTTTCATAGTAGCCATCCTAACTACTAAGTTGTGAGGTTATATCTCATGTTGGTTTTGATTTACGTTCCTCTAATGACTAGATGGTGAGCATCTTTTTATATGTTTGTTGACAATTTGTATATTATCTTTGGAGAAATGTCAGTTCAAATCCTTTGCACATTTTTTTAGTCAGGTTATTTGACTTTTTGTTGTTGAGTTGTAGAAGTTCTTTATATATTCTGGTTATTAATCCATTATCAGATATATGATTTATAAATATTTTCTTCTACTCCATAGGTTGCATTTTTACTCTGTTGATGGTTGTCCTTTGATGCATAGAAGTTTATAAATTTGATGCCCATTTGTCTATTTTGCTTCTCTTGCCTGTGACTGTAGTGTCACATCTGAGAAATCATTCCCAAATCCAGTCCAATGCCATGAAGTTTTCCTCTATATTTTTTTCTGAGAACTTTAGTTTTGAATCTTACATTTAGGTCTTTAATCCATTCCAAGTTAGTTGTTTTATAAAAGGTAAGATAAGAATTCAACTTCGTTCTTTTGCATGTAGTTATCCAGTTTTCCCAACTTTATCTATTGAAGAGACTGTCCTTTTCTCATTTTGGGTTTTTGGCACTCTTTTTAAAAAATAAATTTATTTATTTATTTTTGGCTGTGCTGTACCTTCGTTGTTGTGCATGGGCTTTCTCTAGTTGTGGCGAGCAGGGGCTATCCTTTGTTGCAGTGTGCGGTCTTCTCATTGCAGTGGCTTCTCTTGTTGTGGAGCATGGGTTCTAGGCACACGGGCTTCAGTAGTTGTGGCTTGTGGGCTCTGGAGCACAGGCTCAGTAGTTATGGTGCACGGGTTTAGTTGCCCCATGGCATGTGTGATCTTCCAGTACCAGTGTCCCCTGCATTGGCAGACAGATTCTCAACCACTGTGCCACCAAGGAAGTCCAGGTTTTTGGCACTCTTATCAAAGATCATTTGACCATGTATGGGAGAGTTTGTTTCTGGGCTCTCTGTTCCATTACATTGGTACTGGTTTGTGTTTATGATTGTACCACACTTTTGGTTACTGTAGTTTTGCAATATGTTTTGAGATCAGGAAGTGTGACTCTTCCAACTTTGTTCTTCTTTTTCAAAATTGTTTTGGCTATTTGGTGTCTCTTGAGATTCCATACCAATTTTGGGATGGATGTTTGCATTTTTGTAAAAAATTGGTGTTGATCTTTTCATTGAGATTTTATTTGATCTGTAGATAGTTTTGGATAGTACTGGCACCTTAAGGATATTAAGTCTTTCAATCCATGAAGTTGAGATGCATTTCCATTTATTTGTGTCTTTTAAAATTTCCTTCAGCAAAGTTTTGTAGTTTCTAGTGTACAATACTTTCAGTTCCTTGGTTAAGTTTATTCCTAAGTATTTTATTCTGTTTGTAGCTATTGCAAATGGAATTGTTTTCCTAACTTTTTTTGGCAGAAGTGTTCATTGCTAGTATATAGAAATAGAGCTGAATTTTGTATGTTGACTTTGTGTCCTGAAACTCTGTTGAATTTACTTCTAAAAGAATTTTTGTGGAATCTTTAGGATTTTTATACATATGAGATCATGTCATTTGCAAAGATATTTTTGTTTCTTTTCCAATTTGGATTATGTTTTTTTTTTTTTTTTTTTTTTTTTTTTTTTTTTTTTTTATTTGGCTATTTGGTGTCTCTTGAGATTCCATACCAATTTTGGGATGGATGTTTGCATTTTTGTAAAAAATTGGTGTTGATCTTTTCATTGAGATTTTATTTGATCTGTAGATAGTTTTGGATAGTACTGGCACCTTAAGGATATTAAGTCTTTCAATCCATGAAGTTGAGATGCATTTCCATTTATTTGTGTCTTTTAAAATTTCCTTCAGCAAAGTTTTGTAGTTTCTAGTGTACAATACTTTCAGTTCCTTGGTTAAGTTTATTCCTAAGTATTTTATTCTGTTTGTAGCTATTGCAAATGGAATTGTTTTCCTAACTTTTTTTGGCAGAAGTGTTCATTGCTAGTATATAGAAATAGAGCTGAATTTTGTATGTTGACTTTGTGTCCTGAAACTCTGTTGAATTTACTTCTAAAAGAATTTTTGTGGAATCTTTAGGATTTTTATACATATGAGATCATGTCATTTGCAAAGATATTTTTTTTTCTTTTCCAATTTGGATTATGTTTTTTTTTTTTTTTTTTTTTTTTTTGCCTAATTGTTCTGGCTAGGACTTCCAATACTGTCTTGAATAGAAGTAGTGAGAGCAGGCAAACTTGTTTTGTCCCCGATCTTAAAAGAAAACTTTTAGTCTTTCACCATTGAGTATGTTGTTAGCTGTGGGCTTTTAAAATATGGCTTTATTAAGTTGAGGTACATTCCTTTTATTTCTAATTTGTTGAGTGTTTTTTTTTACCACGAAAATGTGTTAAGTATTATAAAATGACTGTTCTACATCAGTTGTTGTAATCATGTGTTTTTTGTCCTTCATTCTGTTAACATGGAGTATTACATCAATAGATTTTCATATGTTGACCCATTCTTGCATTACAGAAATATAACCCACTTGGTCAAGGTGTGTTTAATCCTTTTAAAGTACTACTGATTTCTGTTTGCTAGTGTTTCGTTGAGGATTTTTGCATCAATATTCATTGGAGATATTGGTCTATAGTTTTTTTTTTCTCTTGTAGCATCCTTGTCTGGCATTGGTATCAGGGTAATGCTGGCCTCATAGAATGAGTTTGGAAGTGCTCCCTCCCATTCAAACCTATTTGAAAGAGTTTAAGGAGTTTTGGTGTTAACTCTTCTTTAAATGTTTGGTAGAATTCTCCAGTGAAGCAGTCTGGTCCCAGGCTTTTCTCTGTTGGTAAGTTTTGGATTACTGATTCAATCTCCTTACTAATTATTGGTTAGTTCAAGAGTAATTTTTAAAATACACTTTAGGGAAATATAATTAATGTGCAATAAGGGTTCCCTGGTGGCGCAGTGGTTGGGAGTCCGCCTGCCAATGCAGGGGACGCGGGTTCGTGCCCCCGTCCGGGAGGATCCCACATGCCGCGGAGCGGCTGGGCCCGTGAGCCATGGCCGCTGAGCCTGCGCGTCCGGAGCCTGTGCTCCGCAACGGGAGAGGCCGCAGCAGTGAGAGGCCCGTGTACCGCAAAAAAAAAAAAAAAAAAGTGCAATAAAATGTAGCCAAAGTTCAGTGAATTTCCCAGCGCTAGTGTTCTAACAGTTCGGTATTGTATTTTTGAAAACTTTTCTCTATATTAAGAGCATCATAACATAGGACAGTCAGAGTCTTAAGAGTCAATCAGCAGAATGAATATAACCTCATGATGTAAACCACAAAATAAGTTAGGCCGTTAAATTATGTCCACGAAGTAGAGAGTTCACCTTAGAAATTGAAAAATAACGCTTTCCAACTTTTGTAAAGAGCTAAGAACTGAAAGAACCCTGATAAGCTCTTAATTTAATTAAATAAGTTCAAATTTGACAACTATTTGTCAATTATTCGCTATGTCTGAGGCATGATGTTAGGTGTTGGCAGGATGAAAGTACAAGAGATTACCTCTGTTTTGAAGAAACTTAAATAGAAAGTGAGAGACAAGAAAATGGTCAACTATAATCCAAGGGAGAATATTCACTAAAGAGGAAATAGTGAGCAATGGTGTAGAAGAGGACTGACTGACTCGCATGCGCGTGCGCCCGTGTGTGTGTGTGTGTGTGTGTGTGTGTGTGTGTGTGTAAATGTAAGGAGGTGTGGATTATTCTCCCTGTGACATCCTTTTAAGGGCACTATAATTGATGGACTGCAAAATGGTTGAGTGCTTGGTTGGTAGCAACCCTGGGGAGGTAATTCTGCTGCCTGGTTATAAAGACCAGGTTATAAATATCGTGCCCACAGCACACGATTTTAGAATAGTACAGAAGATGAGCTGCCGTAGAAGATAAGTGGAGTGCCCAAACACGGGCATTTTTGCTTGATACTGCTGAATTCTTCTACTTAGGAGATCCTTCTTTTTCAAAGCTGTACATTTAAGACTCCTTAGTACTGAATCCCATTGAAAAGCAGAGGATCAGACGAGGAGGAAAAGAAAGAGACAAAACAATTGACAAAAGGAGGGGTTTATTTATTTCTCATTGTAGTCATCGGTGGGGTCATTGTAAATGCTGAATGCTGAGAAGGTGCACACACCCTAGTGTTTGTGAATGTAACTGAAGACTCCAGTACATTGTGGGCTGGATTCTCTGAGCCGGCTGACCAATTCGCAGAGAAGCATTAAGAACATTTTACTTCCTTTCTTTAAGGGAGGAATCTGCTACTCTGCAGCAGGGCACTTATTATTTGTGTGACTGTTACTAAATTTAAAGGATATTTTATATTTTCCATTTTTTTGTCCTCTCTGTAATATTCAATGCTATTGAACACTTTCTCTTTCCAACAAACTCTCCTCCTTTGGCTTCCATGATAACACACTTTCCTGGTTTTCTTCCTCTCTGGATGTTTCTTCTTAGTTTTCTGTATCAGAGCATCTTCGTCTCTCCATCTCTGAAATGTTATTTCACATCAGGTAACTATTTTTGGCTCTTTTTTCTTATGCCATGTGTTCCTCCTCATAGGTCTCATCTACTTCCATAGCTTCAACACATTCTTTCTAATTCATCCATCCATCCTTCCATCCATCCCTCCAACCAGTCCCTAATCCATAAACTGACGTATGTATTTGACATCTTCACTTGGATATCCACAGATGCCTCAGATGAACATGGCTAAAAGTGATCTCATTATTTCTACTCCCCAATTCCAAACCTGTCTCTCATCTTTTGCTTTTTCATTCAATAAATAATACATTGTTCACCAATCCAAAACAGCATTTTCAGCAGTATTCTTCACACATCCCTCTTCCAAACTCCCAACATTTGACCAAACATCAAATCTTGGTACCTCTATGTCCTTGGTACCTCTCAAATCTGCCCACTTTCCTGCATCCCCACTGCTTCTACCCTAAATAAAGCCATGAGCCTCTCTCCTGTGACTTACTGCAAGAACCTTCTAAGCTCTTTGCCTCAGGCTCTGCCCCACCCACCCATCTATTCACCAGATGGTGATCTTTCTAAAATGCAAATCTGATCCTGCCTCTTCTGCTTGCCACTGTTCTCAAGACAAAAACTAGGCTCTATAACATGGTGTATAAGACCCTTTACTAACTGAGTCCTGTTCACCTCTCCATCCTTGTTTCTCACCCCATTATCTTCACATCTACTCTTTATGTCTCAGCCTTCTACACTCCTCCCTGTGTTTCTAAAACAGTTCCTTTAAGCATTAATTCAGTGAAGTGTTCCTTGAATACCCTTCCCCTCAGTTTAGGTTGAGCCCTCCTCCTACATGCTTCCATGGTACAGAGCAGTTCCCTCTCCCTGGCATCGTACTGTATTGAGATTGTGTTCTTGCTTGCCTGTATCTCTCACTGAAATCTAAGCTTCAAGAAGGCAGAAACCCTGTTTTATCCACAATTTTCCCCTAGTACTTATCTTATAGTAGGTGCTCAATATAAATTTATTCATTCAATGAATAAATTGCAATGTATTCTAGAAACATTAAAGAAAATGTTCTGTCCAAAAAGCCATGGCTATCAGGTGCACACACCCACACAGCCACACACACACACACACAATTTCTTGCCTAATTCTTCCTTAAATCTCCTTCAAGATTTTCTTATGGTCCCTGTCCTCTATTCTCAGAACTGATCCCAGGCTAGAGCAGAGCGTGTATTGGTTTTCTAAGGGGTAGAACTCTAGTTCTCTTAGTGCTTTCACATACTGATAGAATCCCCAAACCTCTTTAAAACTCCATCTCTTTCCCTACTACTTTATCACAGTTTTACCTCCCATTTATTCTTTCTCTAACTTATTTGTGAAATAAGGGAAGATTGATTGGGGATTTCTGCTTCTCATACATTGTTTTCAGAATAATTTCACTTGCCTTCCCTCTTTCCAAAGCATATTCATAAAGGTAACAGATCACACAAATCACTACATAGCAGTAATTTTATGATTCAGAATTACTATTTGACTACTAAGCCAGGAGGCTGAGATTTTTTTGCTTTTTTAAATTTATGAGGTTAGTAGAGCTTTTAGCCACTTGCCCTGTCTATTACATTTTGTGCCACTTTATAATAATAAACCGCCTCAGCTTGTGTGAGAGTCCTAGACTCATGTTTAGATTTGTAAGGTAATAAGTTCAAGGAAAACTTAGCTGAGGTCTTAATATTCAAACCACTTTGCCCCAGTGTTTATTCTTTATACTAAACATGTCTATAATATTATACATTTTATACTTTTACATTTTTACAAGGTTTTGATGACAAGAAATGCCACATCCGTACATCTGAAAGGGGCAGTTACTTCCTCACATGTAGGATAAGTAGACTTTTTATGACATCGTCATGTATTTAATTAGTTTCGGTACATCAGAATTCATTCTCCTTAATTGAACATGTAAATATTTGGAGACTGTGGGTTGAATAGTGATTCTAATTCTAATATTTTTGTGATAAAAACATTTCCAACAGAAATAAAAGGATGTCAAGTTCAGTTTATAAGCCAGGTAAATATTAACTGCTAGGAGTTCTATAATGGTTCCAAGTATTAGAAAGAGCAATATTGTGTACTGCATATTTATTTCAAATTTATAGTTCTCCACCTTGGCATTGGCTTTCTTTCCCTTACATCATTCTTATGTAACTTAATTAAATATTACTTCAGCGTTTTCTGTTTTTATAAACAAAACATCTTAGCTCATCGGCAAGAATATGGTTCCTTTCCTTTGCATGTACAATCTGGACTAAAAGGGAGCAAATCTCACCTGGATTTATTGTCATAAAGAGTCCCCATAATGGTAGTCTCCAGCTAATATTAGTTTGTCAGGGCACTGTCTCCCAGCTTCTCAGTACTAGACCCTTCAAGTTCTTCTGTGCCACCTTCTTGTCATCTGCCATGACATTAGTTTCTGGAAGATTCCTTCATTGCTATATTGAACCGTTCTGCAGAGATAACCATTGCTGCTACCAACACTTAAACATAGGGTGGCGGGGCTTCCCTGGTGGCGCAGTGGTTGAGAGTCCGCCTGCCGATGCAGGGAACGCGGGTTCGTGCCCCAGTCCGGGAAGATCCCACATGCCGTGGAGCGGCTAGGCCTGTGAGCCAGGGCCGCTGAGGCTGCGCGTCCGGAGTCTGTGCTCCGCAAAGGGAGAGGCCACAACAATGAGAGGCCTGCATA